>NC_135885.1:2068449-2630949 GCF_964194155.1 Cetorhinus maximus
AGGTGCAAAGATGCCTGGTCTGAACTGAGATGTTCTGCAAAGTGGTCATCCAGTCTGCACTGGATCTCTCTGGTGTTAAAAGGACTGCATCCGTGCACAGCAAGTACATATTACTAAATTGAAAGAAGTACAAGTAAATTGCTGATTCACCTGGAAGGAGTGTTTTGGTTGGAATGGAGGATACTCTAGGGTTGAAACAGAAACATGCAGAGTAAACATGAAATAGACTGAAACAAAGTAACTAGGAAATAGGCATATGATTGTAACAATTAGAGAATCAAATGGACAGTAAGCAGGAAAAAGGCACAGGGAAGATACTCTGGAAGCAAATACTTTGGGATGTGGTGGCAATGTCACTGGACTAGTAATCCAGAGATCCAGGCTAATGCTCTGGGGATGTGGGTTCAAATCTTACCACAGCAGCTGATAGAATTTAAATCTAGTTAATCTGGAATATAAAGCTAGTCTCATTAATGATGACCATGAAACCATTGTTGATTGTTGTAAAAATCCACCTGGTTGCCCTTTAGGGAAGGAAATCCTAACTGGTCTAGCCTACATGATCCACAACAATATGCTTGACTCTTCAATGCTCTCTGAAATGGCTGAACAAGCCACTCAGTTCAAGGGCAATCAGGGATGGGCAAAAAATGCTAGCCTGCCAGTGACACTCACATCTCATGAAAGGAAAAAAAGGTACATAAAATATAACTAGGAAATAGTTAAATGAAGAGGGCCATGAAAGAGGCACAGGGAGGGTGACCTGGAAATAATCACATGGAGAATAAGCAGGAAATAATTACATTGGGACTAACAACAGAATAATTACTTGGCGAGTAACCAGGAAATGGAGGCAGACGGTAGCTAGGAAACTCATAAAGGGAGTATCCAAAAAATTAGCAAATGAAGAGCGAAGTGGAACTTGGCATCTGGCGAATAATCAGAAAATAGATCCATTGAAACAGAAAATAAGTACATGGTGTATAAGTAGGAAATAGTCACATGGAAAGTAACCAGAAGATAGTACATGGAAAATACAGTAATGAGGAATTAAATATATTGGGTGGAATTGTCCCAGATTTGCACTGTGCGGTAGTGGGGTGGGTAAAACAGTGTTATACCCGCTGGCCGTAATGGCGGCTTTTAATGCCTTTTCATCCCAAACCAGCTTAATTAATTATGCATCCCTGGGAAACACACTGTTTCTATGGCGGATGGCCTCTCATTCGCCCACCACGCCATCATCTTACCGCTTTATCATACTGGGAGCTGTATTTAAAGTTCAACTACACATACACCTCTCAGTGCTTCCAGCCCATGACTGCTGCAAAGAAGACATGGCCCAGAAAGGCAAAAAGACTGCAGTCCCCAGGTTCAATGATGCATCCCTCGAATGCCTTTTGGACACAGTGGAGGCTTGCTGTGATCTGCTCTACCCCCGCTCTGGCCGCAGGATGGGCAGCAACATCACCAATCTGGCTTGGGAGGTGGTGGTCAGCACCAACGCCCTACAGAAGAGGACAGCCACCTAATGCTGCAAGAGGATGAATGATCGCCTCAGTTCCACCAGGGTAAGTCAATCTTCTCATCACTTTTAACTCACACACTCACAAACGCATCACACATGCACAGGGCCCTCAGTCACTGCCATTTCAAGGGACATCACCATTCACTCTCTCACACACACCTTCATTGTCCTCATCCCATCCATGGGGCCACTCATCATGCACATATGTCAGGCAAACTTATCTTCTGTCCTGACAGGCATCCTGCTCACACTCTCTCCATTTCTATTCATGCAGAGCAAGCTGGCACACAACAAGAGGAAGAGGTCGCAGACCATGGAGGAATACCTGGAATCAAGGTCCTCATGGACCTTGAAAATTGAGCCATCTAGCTGGCTGGCGAGGATCTGGATTGTTCCTGTGCTGATGCTCAGGTCAGCGGTGATCTACCAAGTGAGGATCCAGCAGTGTAACATCCATCAGACAACCATGCTGTGAGTGATGTGTCCAGTTTCAAAGGCCACTGCCATGCACTAATTATCTCTCCTTGCTTTCGCAGGCACATCTGCCAAACAGCTGACAGAATTCACAACCCAGGGCCTCCAATCAAGCCCCGAAGAAACCTTTGAAGGGGAGCCTGAAGGCGCCCTCCTTGAAGTCCCATCACAGTGCTCACCCATACCCTCCACCAGTGCAGAGAGACACACCTTGGTGGGACCTAGCTTTAGAGTAGCCTTGGGATCATAATCTAGTGAGCCAATCGCACTTGCTGATCCACAGTAGGCGGCAGCAGGGATTTCCCAGGTGTCCGGCACTCAGAGGACTGCTGGAGGCCAGAAATTTGCTGAGTCCGAGACAGATGACAAGCCTCTGGGCTCAGTCATACCTCAGTTGCTGGAGCTGCAATGCAAGCTTGGGAACATCAGGAAGGGATGTCTGCTGCCCTCCTCATATTGCAAGGCACGATGGAGGAGTCAGTCCGCCTCCAGGCTGAGGTGATAGCGCCGGCATGCCAATGCACTGAAGTCAACACTGGTAAGATGGAAGCCGCTATGGAGACCTTGGTTCAGGACATCATTCCTGCACTGCTGTGTGGGCTGAAATCCATCACTGACGCCATAGTTGCCCTCCAACAGCGTGTATGAGAGAGGGGTGCAGGGCAGCCCAATCTCACTCCAGCTACCCCTTCTCCTCAAGGAGTCAGCCAGGGGCATTCAGGCACCCATAGGGAAGAGGATCAGCAGGTATACCCCCTGAGGCCATCCATCCAGGTGACTCCGGGAGTGTCTGGCCCATCCGAATCCCCTCTTCCTGTGACCTCAGCAGCTCCAGCTGCACAGGCCGAAGAAGGTGCTACTGCCACTCAGCAGGAACCCAAAAGCAGGCCAGGGCCCTCCAGGTCTTAGTCCTCCAGAGGATGCCTACCAAGGGACGCAGACAGGGTGTAGCAACCAGCAGGCTGCCTCCACCTCCGCTTTGGATGTACAGGGAGCACCAGGACATAGCGGCAGAGTTAGGAAGGTTAAGAAGATGTAACTCTTTTGAGTCAAACCAATTAAACTAAATTAACAAACTCAGGGTTAAAGTAAAAGCAGCCCCTTGAAGGCAAAATTTAAAGGAAACTTATCAACATTAAATCGAAATGTGATCAAAAGGGTCTCTAAAGCTCCCCAGTCTCTGTGGTGCCCACCAAGCACGGAAGGTCTCGATGGTGCCAGGGACATCCTGCCGCAAATGTAGCCGCAGAAGAGGGGCAGACAGTCGGGTCGGATGACCCCCTCGATCGCCTGCTGCCTGGACCTGTTAATGGCCAACTTGGCCAGATCAGGAGCAGGTTCAGGAGGAGGTCCTCCTCTCTCCTGACCCCTCTCCGCACCGAGTGCCCATAGATCAGGAGCATGGAACTGAAGTGCAAACAAAACAACAGTAAAATGTTTTTCAAATAACTGAAAAGGGAGTGCAGCCTACAACACCCCATATATATAGTCCATCAGCTCCACAAGAGCATCTTGGGAGCCCATGGACCGAACTGCTGTGTGAAACACCCTCCACCCCAGGTCCCCAATGGAAAGTGGAAGGGCACCCCCCGCCGCCGGACGGCAACAAGATACGCCAGGGCGTGTCTGGGCGGTGGGCGAGGACAAGGAAGTGAAGGGTGCGCAGCAGCAGCCCATACAGAAAACCCCTCCGTGCCATGCTAAAAGGCACAGAGGGCATTTCCGCAAGGCGACTCAGGTTGCGAGGCACCGGCTCGTGAGGGTTTGGGGCTTGGGACAATGTGGAATTCCGTTTGAACAGGGGCATGTTTGGATGGAAGACCACCACGCATCTGTACCATCTCGAGTCCCAGTATGACGTCGGGGCCAAGCACAACCGTCCTAAAGCATTGAATGGCATTGGCCGTGAGCTGGACGCCCACTGACGTGCAATGCGCCAACTCCTGTGGAATCATCCAGGCCACTCCTCCACCACCCAGATGTCTGTGATCCTGGTCACCCTGGTAGCCACAGCCCACCTTTCTGCTAGCCACTGAAAGTGGCAGAGGTGCAGATTTCTGATCAACAGCTCTCTGATGATAGCCACTACTCCTGACAGCAGAGAGCTGTATCGCAAGGCGACCATGTTCCAGGCTTTGATCAGATCCTGGTAAAAGACGGGCAACACCTGCAAGGAGCCAAGAAGGCCCCTCAGGTCTACAAACAGGAGCTGCACGTCAAAATTCAGGCCATGCACCTGGCGGAAAACATACGTCACCAGGACACACCATCTTGGTGGGGACTCAACGTAAAGGTACCGTTGTAGGGTTTGAAGGCAGAAAGTTGCCACCTGGGTGTGTAGGCACACCAGCGCCTGAACACCTTCCCTAAGCAGGAGATTCAGAACTTCAGCAGCAACCCAGTGCAGCCATTTGTCCCAGAAGAAGTCGATGAGCATTCGATTTTTGTGACAAAATCTGGGGGAGGGGTCAAAGTGACCAGTCGGTACCACAACATGTTGGAAATCAGCTGGTTTATGACCAGAACTCGACCCCGGTAAGACAGCACTTGGAGAGGTCTTGATTAGCGTCGCAGGCAAGTGGTGACTTTGGCCTCCAGCTCCTGCCAGTTCGCCAGCCAGGATTCCTCAGCAGGGCAGAGGTAGACCCCCAGGATAGAGGAGACTGGTCCTGCTCCAGGTGAAAGGCCTGAGCTCCTTGGGCAGGGGATCCATCTGCCACTGACCAAACAGGAGTCCAGAACACTTGTCCCAGTTGATCCTGGCAGAGGACGTGGCAGAGTAGACCTCCTGGCACTTGCTCATCCTCCGCAGGTCAGCCGGGTCGGTGAACATGAAGACCACGTCATCAGCGTAAGCCGAGAGGACCACCCTGATGAGCGGCCCATGCAGGACCAACCCCGACAACCTCCTCCACAAGAGGCGTAGGAAAGGCTCCACACAGATGCAATACAATGGGCCAGACAGTGGACGGCAATGATGCACTCAGAGAATCACATAGTGCAGAAGAGGCCCTTTGGCCCATCGAGTCTGCACCGATATGTGTGAAACACCAGACCTACCTACCTAATCCCATTTACCACCACTTGGCCCATAGCTTTGAATGTTATGACGTGCCAAGTGCTCATCCAGGTACATTTTAAAGGATATGAGGCACCCCGCCTCCACCACCCTCTCAGGCAGTGTATTACATACCGTCACCACCCTCTGGGTAAAAAAGTTTTTCCTCACATCCCCTCTAAATCTCCTGCCCCTCACCTTGAACTTATGCCCCCTAGTGACTGACCCTTCAACTACGGGGAACAGCTGCTCCCTATCCACCCTGTCCATGCCCCTCATAATCTTGTACACCTTGATCAGGTCTCCCCTCAGTCTTCTCTGCTCCAACGAAAACAAACCAAGTCTATCCAACCTCTCTTCATAACTTAAATATTTCATCCCAGGAAACATCCTGGTGAATCTCCTCTGCACTCCCTCCAGTGCAATCACACCTTTCCTATAATGTGGCGACCAGAACTGCACACAGTACTCCAGCTGTGGCCTCACCAAGGTTCTATACAACTCCAACATGAGCTCCCTACTTTTGTAATCTATGCCTCGATTGATAAAGGCAAGTGTCCCATATGTCTTTTTCACCACTCCACTAACATGCCCCTCCGCCTTCAGAGATCTATGGACACACACGCCAAGGTCCCTTTGTTCCTCAGAACTTCCTAGTGTCATGCCGGTCATTGAATACTTCCTTGTCAGATTACTCCTTCCAAAGTGTATCACCTCACACTTTTCAGGGTTAAATTCCATCTGCCACTTATCTGCCCATTTGACCATCCCATCTATATCTTCCTGTAGCCCAAGACACTCACCCTCACTGTTAACCACCCGGCCAATCTTTGTGTCATCCGCAAACTTACTAATCCTACCCCCCACATAGTCATCTATGTCGTTTATATAAATTACAAATAATAGGGGATCCAGCACAGATCCCTGTGGTACGGCACTGGACACTGGCTTCCAGTCACTAAAGCGTCCTTCTGTCATCACCCTCTGTCTCCTACAACTAAGCCAATTTTGAATCCACCTTATCAAATTACCCTGTATCCCATGTGCATTTGCCTTCTTTAGAAGTCTCTCATGTGGGACCTTGTCAAAGGCTTTGCTGAAATCCATATAAACTACATCAACTGCACTACCCTCATCTACACACCTGGTCACCTCCTCAAAAAATTCAAACAAATTTGTTAGGCATGACCTCCCTCTGACAAAGCCATGCTGACTATCCCTGATCAAACCTTGCCTCTCCAAGTGGAGATAGATACTCTCCTTCAGCGTTTTCTCCAATAGTTTCCCTACCACTGATGTGAGACTCACTGGCCTGTAGTTCCCTGGCTTATCTCTACAACCCTACTTAAATAGTGGAGCCACATTAGCTGTTCTCCAGTCCTCTGGCACCTCCCCCGTGGCCAGAAAGGAATTAAAAATTTGGGTCAGAGCCCCTGCGATCTCCTCCCTTGCCTCCCTCAACAGTCTGGGACACAAACCATCTGGTCCTGGAGATTTGTCCACTTTTAAGCCTGACAACACCTCCAATACCTTGTCACTCCATATATCAATTTGCTTAAGAACCTCGCAGTCTCTCTCTCCCCGAGTTCGATACCTTCATCCTCATTCTCTTGGGTGAAGATGGACGTGAAGTATTCATTCAACACTCTAGCGATGTCATCTGGCTCCACCCATCGATTGCCCCCTTGGTCCCTACTCTTTCCCTGGTTATCCTCTTCCCATTGATATACTTATGGAATATCTTGGGATTTTCCCTACTTTTACCAGCCAGAGCTTTCTCATATCCCCTCTTTGCTCTCCTAATTGCTTTCTTAAGCTCCACCCTGAACTTTCTGTACTCCACTAATGCCTCCACTGATTTGCTTCCCTTGTACCTGCTAAAAGCTTCTCTTTTCCTTCTCATCGTAACCTGAATATCTCTGATCATCCATGGTTCTCTGGGCTTGTTATTCCTTCCTATCACCCTAGAGGGAACATGTTGAGCCTGTACCCTCCCCATTTCCTTTCTGAACACCCCCCACTGCTCCTCTGTAGATTTCCCCACAAGTAGCACTCCTCTCCCAAAGCGAAGGGATGACGTCAGGGTCCCGTTAACCTTAACTAGACATACTGCAGCAGCGTCTCGAAGTTGGATCCGGGTGACAAAATGCGTCCTGAACCCGAATGCATGCAGAGTTCCAAATAAATATTCGTGATCCACCCTGTCTATCGCCTTCTCCAGGTCAAGAGACAGGAAGGCGCTCGACAGAACAGTCCTCTGGGAGAAGTGGATAATGTCCTGCACCAGATGGATATTGTCAAAAAATGGTACGGCCTGGGACAGTGTAGGGCTGGTCAGGGTGGTCCAGCACGGTGCCAAGGCAAGAAGACGTTGCCCTGGAAAAGATCTTGTAATCCGTGCTGAGGAGGGAGACTGGTCACCGGTTTTTAAGTGCGGAGATCCCCCTTCTTAGACAGCAGGGCAATGTCGGCCCTGCGGCACAAGAGGGGCACCTTCCCAGTCGCGATACTCTCCCCCAGGACCCTCGCGTATTTGTTCCCCAGGACATCCAGAACACCCTGAAGAACTCCACAGTCAGCCCGTCCAGCCCCGGGGACTTGCCCCTGGAGAGGCTGTCGAAGGCGCTGGTCAGCTCCCCCAGACTTATAGGGGAGTCAAGCTTTCCGGCACTCTCCGGGCCGACCTGTGGCAAGTCCTCCCACAAAACTCTGTGAGCATCCTCACTGGACGGATCCGGAGAGAACAGGGCAGTATAATCGTCTCAGGCAATGGCTCTAATACCCTCTGGTTCCAAGACAAAGGATCCATCATCAGCCAGCAGCGTAAGGAGCTGCTGACGGACCCCGTGCCTTTTTTCCAGCGAGTAGAAGGGGGAGACGCGGTCCAGTTCCTGGAGGAACTGGACCCATGACCTTATGTAGCGCAGCGGGATCCAATGTGTTGCAGTTCCCTCAGTGCACCCTTCTTCTCTTTGTACGCCAGTCGCAGGGCTGGGTCCGCGTCAGGCTGATGGAGACATGCCTCCAGGTCGAACGCTTCCTTCTCCAACTCCTCAACCCTGGATTTTCGCATCTTTGTCGACTCCCTCGCGTACTCCTGACAGAAGACGCGGATGTGGGTCTTGCCCACGTCCCACCATAGCCTCAAGGAGTGGAAACATCCTGCTTCCTTCTCCAGCTGGCCCAGAAATGGTGGAATGAGTCCAGGAACCACTCGTCCTCCAGTAGCAGGTTGTCAAAGTGCCAGTACGTGGACCCCGTCCGAGCGCAGAACGGAACGAGTTCGCCCACACCAGATGGTGGTCCAAGCATGGCACTTGCCGCGCAGAAGCTGATGGAACGCAGGTCACGAATGCCTTGGAAATGTAAAGGAGCTCAAGTCTGGACGCTCTGACTCCAGGTGACACAAAAGCAGAAACACCAGAGTCAGGATGGACTCGACCAGGTCCCTCAACTAACTCACACCTGGCGCGTGGTGCTGGGCAACGAGACGGTCCCTGGCCCCGAGGATACGGTTAAAATCCCCTCTGAGGACAATGCACTTGCCCGCGACAATGGAGTCGAGATGGGTGGACAATTCCTCAAAGAAGCTTGCTTGCTGCTGCGCGCTCAGGGGAATGTACACATTCACAAAGTGAAGCGCCGCACCCTCTAGGCGCACAGTAAGATGCAGCAAGCGGCCTGGCACTGGCTCCTTGAGGCCCAAGATCTCCAACTGAAAATGTGGGACCAACAAGATAGCCACCCTGCCAGAATTGGAGGCTAGGTGACTCATGTAGACTCCTGCCTCACCACTCTAGGAGCCACGTAGCTTTGTCTCCTAGAACGGTATACAAAATACGAGTTTCTGGGCGGTGGCCTCAAGGGGGTCCACCACCAGAAAGGTCCCACTCGGTCCTCAGGAAAAATATGTCTTTGCCATACATCTTAGAGGTTGTGACAATGGCCGAGGGGCCAACTGCCCCAGCTATTGCCAATTACGCAGGCCTCAATAGACATATCAGGGTGGGTGTAGCTCTTAATACCATGCTCCCTAGTCACCAGATGAAAAGCTGACGGGGATACGGGAGCAGCAGGAGATGGAGAAGCCACCGCTCTCACATAGGTGGATTTTGATGGCCCTGCCACTGCAGGAGATGGTGAAGCCATGGGCTATCAGAGCCTTACCCACCCCAAAAAGGTATAGTTAATGGTATCGTACGGGGAGACAAGGGTGGGAAACGTAATCTCCAAATGAGAAGGGTCAGAGAGGAGGGTAGAAGAGGGAGAGGAAGGCACAGGAGGGAGGTTGGAAATGCACAGGGTTGTCGGATGTCACTGGTAGGTAAGTGGTGGACGGGGGAGGGGGCGCGGGGTGGTTGGTGGGGAGATGGTTTATTCACAGAGGGTGTCTTCAGACAGGGGGAAGCAAGTGTCTTCGATCAGGTAGCTAGAACTGCCCAACACAGTGTTTCAGACAGATGGTATTCTTCACCGAGCAGCCCCAGCTAGCCCGGACTTGAAAGGAAGGTGAAGGGTGGGGTGGGCGTAGATGGTCACAAGATATCAAAAAGAAAATCCACAAACACAGCCACACCCCACTGGTATTACTTTGTCTACCGCCTCCCCCTGTCAGCACAATAATCCCCTCGAGAGAAATCGTCTACCCCCCACTCTCAGGTCCACAACACCCACCTCTAATACCACAATGGTTCTTTGTACCAGAGGTAATTTCTTCCCTCCTGGTCTTCTCCTCCCTCCAAATGGGGTTAGGGCCAAAGCCTGAGGCCTCTGGCTATAGGCTTCCTCCAAATGCAGCAGCTCTCCTGCCCTCTCCCATCAGATAGGAATTGCCTTGCTCCATCTCTGAAGGTGACTGTGATAGCCGCCGCCGCCAGTTTGCGCCTCTCACTCCTAAACAGAGAATTCCTGCTGAGCTTGGCCACCCGGCTCAGGACTCAGTCACTCCCAGGAACAGCCACTTTTGGCACTACCGTCCCTCGGGCTGGGGAGAAAGTAACACACACAGGACAGGTTTATGAATAGGATGATTACAGATGTGTCAGATTTGTTGGTTGACAGAAAGAAGTAAATGAAAGCTTTATCATTGATTTAATAGCTGAGGAGCCAGTAACCGAGGTATCAGATAGAGTGGTTTCATGTGATGGTGGTGGTGGAGCCTTGGACATCCTAAGGTGTATATAAACTTGGACAAAGACACAAAGTGGGAGCATGTGGTTATTGTGGGCTTCGTTTTAAGCCGATACATTATTGAGAGGAACCATTGGAATCTTCTCTCTTTCTCTTCTGCATGACAGCTTTGTAAAGACTTCAGCTATGAAAGCTACAAAAACTAAATTAATTGATGAGCTCTGAAAAAAAAACAACTCCTGGCTCCTTCCAGCTCCAGGCAGAGTCACAGCAAAACTCTCACTCAGGCAACAACGAGCTGCACCTGAGCCCAATCAATAAGATGGATTATTTTCTGGTAGAAAATGTATTCAGTAATATTAGTTTCGTGTTTAGAATTGAGAGATGGAGTTGCACAGCCTGGGCACGGGTGTTTTTTTTTCAGGGGAGAGCGCGAACATAGTCCCCCACTACCACAAATTTTGCAGTCGAGTATCCCGTATTTGGAGACATCACAGGCTTCAGCACACCCGAAGTGCAA
Organism: Cetorhinus maximus; assembly: GCF_964194155.1. Lineage (NCBI taxonomy): Eukaryota > Metazoa > Chordata > Chondrichthyes > Lamniformes > Cetorhinidae > Cetorhinus > Cetorhinus maximus. The sequence goes on from NC_135885.1 coordinate 2,079,160, forward strand.
TGGGCTAGCCTCGTCCTGGGAGAACCACCTTCATGATCATGGTCTCTCCCCTATTCACTTGTACATAATGTTCACTATTGTCAATAAACTCCCAAGAATGTCTCCCTGCCTATGGCTCCTTATTCTGATGAGCTGTGTTAGTTCCATTCAGATGTGAAACCTTTCTGCACAAGGATGTCTCAGGTGTCTCAGTCCAGGGCCTCTTTGTGCAGCCTTCAGTCCAAAGTGATGGTCCAGACTCACGCTCCCCAGACACTTTACTGATGCCTGCACCTCGATGGTGCTTGTCATTGCTGCCAGAATTTCGTGGGCAGGCGTCAGAGTTCCATCATTCTCTCTGTGTGCTCTCAGTACCTTTAAGGTAAGGCTGGCCCCCATCTCTTCAGCATCTGTGACCAGTGATGCTGTGCTCCTGAAGGGCTCAGGTGCTGAAGGCAAAGGATCAGATGCTTTTAAAGTTTCATGGTTGCGTCTCTATGATATGACCCTGATCACAGAGGGCAAGCAAGCTGCCTTCGGCCAGACAGAAGTCAGACATTCTCAGAGGCTATGTGAAGATCTATGGAGCTTCCTCACTGCATGTCATCATCATCCTGCTGCAATTGAGCAACTATGAGGACCTCCACTGCATCTCCATGACAGGAGCATTATCACAGAGGGTTTGGGCACTGCCATAAGCCAGACTGGAGACAAAAGTTCAGAGATGCAATGTGACGATCTTATGTTGTCTACTCACTGCATGTCGTCATCATCCTCCACAAATCCAGCAGCTATGAGGTCCTCCCAAGTGCACCTGCCTCACCTGGCCAGTGTGAGGGCCTCAGTGCTGTCATTGTCGCCTTCGAGGACCTCTTCACCCTTATCACCATTGACATCCTCCTCATTGGAGGACACCTCCAGCTCCTGCATCTCCTTCTCAGCCAGTTCCTCTCCTCTTTGCAGTGCCAGGTTGTAAAGGACACAGCTGGCGAAGATGATGTGTGAAACCCTCTGTGGACTATATTGCAGGGCTCCACCAGACCTGTCCAGGCACCGGAGCTGCATCTTCAGTATCCCAATGGTTTGCTCCACCAAGTTGCAGCATGAGCCTCATTATACATTCACTCTGCTACAGTCTGAGCTGCCACACAGATGTCATCAGCCAGGTCCTCTGCGTGTAGCCCTTGTCCCTGAGGAGCCATCCCTACAGCCTCTGTGGACCCTGGAAGATGTCAGGGATCTGTGACCAACTGTGAATGTAGGGGTCGTGCACACTCCCCGGAAACCGTGCGCAGACCTGCAGAATGCGTTTCTGATAGTTGCACACCTGCTGCATGATCGGCGAATAGAATCCCTTCCGGTTGATACAGTTGATTAAGTGTTGCAACGGAGGTCTGAACACCAAGTGAGTACAGTCGATGGCACTGTGTACCTGTGGGAAACCTGAGCTCTGGGCAAATCCAATCACTCTTGCATCCTGGCTCTCCTGGTCTCGGACTAAATGCACAAAGTTGCGTGCATTTGCGAAGGTGGCATCCATGACTTCATGGATGCATTTGTGGGTGGAAGCTTTTGATATCCCACAGAAGTCACTTGTGGAGCCCTGAAAGGAGCCACTGGCGTAAAAATTGAGTGCTGCTGTCACTTTCTTGGCCACTGGCAGCAGATGCCCTCCATGTTCATGTGATGCCAAATACTGCCGTAGCTGGCAGATGTGACCGATCAGTTCCTAGACATGTGCAGTCTTTGGTGACACTGGTTCTGTCATCTGCAGGAATGAAAGGCAGTGTCTATAGACTCTGGGTCTAGCTATGCACCGGCCAGCGACGTCTTTCTGTGGCTCTTTGGCGGCGTGTATGGGAGCCCTAGCCGCCCCTTCTTCCAGACGGTGCTGCTCCACCATCTGCACAGCCAGGCACCTCAGTCGCTCTCTTCTCCGTCGTCTTCACTCTCTGTACAGCACGATGCAAATAGCTAATTCACCAGGCTCCATGATCCTGATGTACTCCTGCAGGATGAAAGAGAGAGGGACACGTGGGTTAATATAGTATACTAAGGACCTCTCTTGGTTAAGTCTGGAGGCTCCTTAATGCATTCTGAAGTGTGCTAGCCACCATTTGGATGGCCAGAGATTAGTGCACTGCATGGCTGCCTGAAACCCCACCTTCTTTTGCCCCACTCCACCTGACTGATTGGCGGCAGCTTTGCCCATTGCACTGCATGCTGTGCTCTCAGCTCAGGTGCAGGCGTTATCCTAATCCATGCTGCAAGGCTGCACTGTTTGCTTGAACTATGGGGGAGACTAGTCCAAACTGGGATGATGACATTGCAAGGGACTGCAAGGATGCTTGTTCTGCATGGATAGAGATGGGGAAAGAGTAAGCACGACGCCTGCCAGGCCAGATGATGTGTGCCTGACCTGTGTGGGTGGTGAGTAGTCCCATGGATGGAATGAGGACAATGACGGTGAGTGTGAGAGGGTGAATGGTGATGTCCCTTGAACTGGCAGTGAGTGAGCGCCCTGTGGATGTGTGATGGGTTTGTGAGTGTGAGTTGAGAGTGATGAGAATGGCTTCCCCTGGCGGAATGGAGGAGATCATTCATCCTCTTGCAGCACTGGGTGGCTGTCCTCTTCTGAAAGGCATTGGCGCTGACCACTGCCTCCGAAGCTGGATTGGTGATGTTGATGCCCATCCTGCAACCAGAGCAGGGGTACAGGGCATCCCAGTGGGCCCGTCGTGGAAGCTGGGTGCTGCCATTTTTTTTCCCTTTGCTAGCCGTGTCTTCTGTGTAGCAGTGGTGGGCTGGAAACAATGAGTGCTGTTCTCGCGGCTGGACTTTAAACATGGCGCCTGATGTGATGCAGCGGCGGGGTGATGACTGGCAGGCGAATGAGAGACCAACCGCCATGGAAATAGCGTGTTTCCCGGGAGCGCATAAATAATGAGGCACATTTGGGGCGATACAGCGTGAAAGCCCGCCATTGCGGCCGGTGGGTAAAACATCGTCTTACCCGCCCGCTACCACATTTAGTGCAAATCTGGGAAAATTCCACCCAGAGTCAACTTGCTAACCAATCAGCACCCTTTTCTCCAGTAGTATAAATTGTTGTGATCACTTGAAATTTGCATTCTTTTGATGAGTGCAAGACAAAAAGCTTCAGCAACATGTCTCTCTTTTCAGCAATATTCAAAGGGAAAGTAATAATTGTGGGCGACCTTAATCCTCATGTTGACTGAACAAATCAAACTAGCAAAGGTAATCTGGAAGATGAATTTGTGAAAGGCTTTCATAGAGTCATATTCATTTATGGCACAGAAGGAGGTCATTCAGCACATCAAGTCTATGCTGGCTCTCCTCTTTCCTCGGTCTATCCTTCTGTAGCCCTGCAAGTTTAATTCCTTCAAACGACCATCCAATTACCGTCTCAAATTATTCATTGTATCTGCTTCCACCAACTTTTTGGGCTGCGAGAATCAGGTTATTGCCATTGTTATGATCGAGATGGGAGGAGTGCACTGTCTGATTCTAGTTCCACTACTCCAAGGGTCATAATATATATATTAAATTATTTCTCCAGCTAGCTCTCCGGCCAATTATGTGTTTTGCCTATGAATCTCAGAATGACCACTCAATGCCCAGGTTTCTTCATTAAACGACAAAATTATTAGTTTATTATAAAATCAGACTTGTCAAGTAGAGGGCAAAGCTTATTAACACACAGTATGAAATATGAAAGTAAAACAATTACTCTATCTAATTACAAAAATTGCTGGAAAAATTCAGCAGGTCTGGCAGCATCTGTGGAGAGGAAGACAGAGTTAACGTTTCGAGTCCGTATGGCTCTTCATCAGAATTCTTTCTAAATACCCTAACTCATACACACAGACACCAAAAAATAAAATAAAATCAAATAGAGGAATTCTGCCAAAAGGTTAAATGTCATTGGTTCAAGGGAAAAGGATAGATGGTGGAGTCCTTGAAATGGTGTCCGGGTTAAACTTTGTAGTCCCTCAACACTTGTCTTCGAAACAACTGATGACTCTTGCACTATTTTTTAGGCAGACTTTGTGGAAACCACGCAGTCAGTCGATTTTAGAACGTAGAGCGACTTTGGAGCAACTTCCATTCACTTTTTGCTTTTGACTGGGTCTGGAGCTTCAGGAGCTCATACCAAGGTCACACCTAGCACAAAGGAAGATGGTTGTTGGAGGTCAATCATCTCAGTTCCAGGACATCACTGCAGGAGTTCCTCAGAGTAGGGTCCAAGAACAACCATCTTTAGCTCCTTCATCAATAACCTTCCTTCCAACGTAAAGTTAGAAGTGGGGATGTTCGCAGATGGTTGCACAATGTTCAGCACCATTTGCATCTCCTCTGATACTGAAGCAGTCCATGCCCAAATGCAGCAATATCCAGGCTTGGGCTGACAAATGGCAAATAACATTCGCACCACACAAGTGCCAGGCAATGATTATCTCCAATAAGCGAGAATCTAACTATCGTCCTTTGACATTCAATGGCATTACCATCGCTGACTCCCCCACTATCAACATAGAGTCATAGAGATCTACAGCACAGAAAAAGGCCTGGGGGCTAGTTACCATTGACCAGAAACTGAACTGGACTAGCCATATAAATACTGTGGCTACAAAAGCCAGTCAGGGGCTAGGAATCCTGCAGCATGTAACTCACCCCCTGAATCCCCAAAGCCTGTCTACCATCCACAAGTCACAGGTCAGGGATGTGATGAAATACTCTCCACTTGCCTGTGCAGTTCCAACAACACTCAAGAAGCTTAACACCACCCAGGACAAAGCAGCCCACTTGATTGGCACCCGATCGACAAACATTCACTCCCTCCACACTGACGTACAATGGCAGTAGTGTGTACCATCTACAAGATGCACTGCAACTACTCACCAAGGCTGCTTAGATAACACCTTCCAAACCTGTGACTGTTCCCATCCAGAAGGACAAGGGCAGCAGACACATGGGAACTCCACCACCTGGAATTTCCCCTCCAAGCCAATCACCATCCAGACTTGGAGCTATATTGCCATTCCTTCAATGTCACTGGATCAAAATCCTGGAACTCCCTCCCTAACAGTACTCTGGGTGGTGAACACTACATGGACTGCAGCGCCTCAAGAAGGCAGCTCACCACCACCTTCTCAAAGGAAATTAGGGATGGGCAATAAATGCCAGCCTAATGAATAAAAAAACCTGTTGTCTTCTTTACCCAAGCAGTTGATTCTTTTCATCTTCTCCCCTAAAAGCAAAACCAGCCTACAGGCTTTTCAAACAGTTTTCCACTCATGTTTTTCTTCAAAGCCATAAATTACCATGTGACCCTTTAGTAAACAGTCCACCAGGGTCAAGATGTTTCCAGCTTCTTTAAAACTGCTTAATTACCTTTTCATGTAAAATGTTGTCTTTTCCAGGAACAGCAGCAACCAAAGTCCTTGCCTTAAGTCTTCAAAGGGCAGTGTCTTTTAAAAAGCACAAATTTTTCCAGAATGTTCTTTGTCCTTGAAGATGATCATTTTCCATGATTAAAGTGTTTATGACACCATTTACTGTGTAAAAAAATTCTTCCTCACATTACCCCTGCATTTCTTGCCCCAAACCTTAAGTTTGTGTCCCCTAGACCTGTCGCTGGGTCAAAATCCTGGAACTCCCTTCCTAACAGCGCTGTGGGTGTACCTACACCACTTGAACTGCAGCGGTTCAAGAAAGCAGCTCACCACCACCTTTTCAAGGGCAAATAGGGATGGGCAATAAATGCTGGCCCAACCAGTGAAGCCCACATCCCTTGAATGAATACAAAAATGTAAAAAACCATCAGTTAATGGGTACAGTTTTTCCTTGTCTACCTTATCTAAACTTGTCATAATTTTGTACACCTCTATCAAATCTCCCCTTAATCTCTTTTGTTTCAAGGTGAACAACCCTACCTTCTTCAACCTAACCTTATAGCTAAAATCCCCCATCGCTGGAACCATTCTTGTAAATCTCCTTTGCACTCCCTCAAGGATCCTCATTTCTTTCCTAAAGTGCAGTGACCAAAACCTGACTCAATACTCTAGTTGTGGCCTAACCAGAGGTTTATGAGGGTTCAGCATAACTTTGCTGCTTTTGTACTCAATGCCTCTATTTGTGAAGCCTAAGATCTCCAATGTTTTGGTGATCATTCTCTCAATATGTTCTGCCATCTTTAAAGACCTATGCGTATGCACCCCATCTGCCCCTGTACACTCCTTAGAACCGTGCCATTAAGTCTATATTTCTTCTCCCTGTTCTTTTTGTCATAATGCATCACCTCCCACTGCTCTATGTTAAATTCCATCTGCCAACTGTCTGCTCATTCCACTAATTTATCTATGTCTTGTTGCATTAGATTAGCATCATCCTGACTGCCACTCCCCCGAGTTTGGTGTTGTCAGCAAATTTTGAAATTTTACTCTGTTATCCAATATCCAAATAATTAAAATATATATCTACAAAAGCAGAGGGCCTAGCACTGAGCCTTGGGGGAACATCACTGTTTACCATCCTCCTGTCTGAATTTTTGGAATTAGCCAATTATTTTTTATCCAAGCCGACCCTCCTATTCCAAGAACCACAATTTTATTAATTCACCTATTTTAAAGTACTTTCACAGAATCACAGTGCAGAAGAGGCCCTTTGGCCCATCGAGTCTGCACTGACACGTGAGAAACACCTGACCAACCTACCTAATCCCACTTACCACCACTTGGCCCATAGCCTTGAATGTTATGACGTGCCAAGTGCTCATCCAGGTACTTTTTAAAAGATGTGAGGCAACCCGCCTCCACCACCCTCCCAGGCAGTGCATTCCAGACCGTCACTACCCTTTGAGTTTTTCCTCACATTCCACCTAAACCTCCTGCCCCTCACCTTGAACTTATGCCCCTTTGTGACTGACCCTTCAACTAAGGGGAACAGCTGCTCCCTATCCACCCTGTCCATGCCCCTCATAATCTTGTACACCTCGATCAGGTCGCCCCTCAGTCTTCTCTGCTCCAACGAAAACAAATCAAGTCTATCCAACCTCTCTTCATAACTTAAATGTTTCATCCCAGGCAACATCCTGGCGAATCTCCTCTGCACCCCCTCCAGTGTAATCACATCCTTCCTATAATATGGCAACCAGAACTGCACACTCCAGCTGTGGCCTCACCAAGGTTCTATACAACTCCAACATGACCTTCCTACTTTTGTAATCTATGCCTCAATTGATAAAGGCAAGTGTCCCATATGCCTTTTTCACCATCCCACTAACATGCCCCTCCACCTTCAGGGATCTATGGACACACACGCCAAGGTCACTTTGTTCCTCAGAAAATCCTAGTGCCATGCTGTTCATTGAATACTTCCTTGTCAAATTACTCCTTCCAAAGTGTATCACCTCACACTTTTCAGGGTTAAATTCCATTTGCCACTTATCTGCCCATTTGACCATCCCGTCTATATCTTCCTGTAGCCCAAGACACTCAACTTCACTGTTAACCACCCGGCCAATCTTTGTGTCATCCGCAAACTTACTAATCCTACCCCCCACATAGTCATCTATGTCGTTTATATAAATTACAAATAATAGGGGACCCAGCACAGATCCCTGTGGTACGCCGCTGGACATGGCTTCCAGTCACTAAAGCATCCTTCTGTCATCACCCTCTGTCTCCTACAACTAAGCCAATTTTGAATCCACCTCATCAAATTACGCTGTATCCCATGTGCATTTGCCTTCTTTAGAAGTCTCCCATGTGAGACCTTGTCAAAGGCTTTGCTGAAATCCATATAAACTACATCAACTGCACTACCCTCATCTACACACCTGGTCACCTCCTCAAAAATTCAATCAAATTTGTTAGGCATGACCTCCCTCTGACAAAGCCATGCTGACTATCCCTGATCAAACCTTGCCTCTCCAAGTGGAGATAGATACTCTCCTTCAGAAATTTCTCCAATAGTTTCCCAACCACTGACGTGAGACTCACTGGCCTGTAGTTCCCTGGCTTCTCTCTACAACCCTTCTTAAATAGCGGAACCACATTAGCTGTTCTCCAGTCCTCTGGCACCTCCCCTGTGGCCAGAGAGGAATTAAAAATTTGGGTCAGAGCCCCTGCGATCTCCTCCCTTGCCTCCCTCAGCAGCCTGGGACACAAATCATCTGGACCTGGAGATTTGTCCACTTTTAAGCCTGCCAACACCTCCAATACCTTGTCACTCCCTATATCAATTTGCTTAAGAACCTCACAGTCTCTCTCCCTGAGTTCGATACCTTGTCAAAGGCTTTGTTGAAATCCATACATTCATTGCACTTCCTTAATCAATAATATCTGTACTTCATCAAAAAATCAGTTTAGTCGAGCATGAACAACGTTTTACAAATCTGTGCTGGAAATCCTGAATTAACTCGTTACTCTCCAGTTGCCTGTTGACTTTTTTCCTGATTATTGTTCTAAAATCTTACCCACTAGTTATGCTAAACTGTGGTTGCTAGGAATGTCCTTACACCCTTCCTAGAATAAGGGTGTCACATTTGCCACCATCCAATCCTCTGGTATCTCCCCCATATCTAGGGAACAGGCCCTTCTGCTACCTCCATCCCGACTTCCTTGAGCAACCTTGGATGCAAGCTATTGTACCAGGTGACTTATTCACTCTAAACATAGCCAGCCTTTACAGTATTGCATCGGATATTCAGCACAGAAATAAGACATATGGATGGTTCTTATGTTCTTACATTTATTATCAACCAGTCCATGCCAGTGTTTCTGCTCCACTCGAGCCTCTTCCCATCTTTTCTCCTCTAAAACTACAATCTTAACCATCTATTCCCTTCTCCCTCAAATGCTTTTCTAGTTTCCCCTTAAATACATCTTTATTTTACTCTTTCACAGGATGTGGGTGTCTCTGGCTAGGCCAGTATTTTGACTGCCCATCCCTAATTGTCCTTGACAAAGTGATGGTGAACCACCTTCTAGAACCTCTGCAGTCAAAAGTGCCTTGGTGAGCTGCTGCAGTGCATCTTGTAGATGGTACACGTTGCTGCCACTCTGCATCGGTGGTGGACGGAGTAGATGTTGAAGGTCATGGATGGCGTGCCGACCAAGTAGGCTGCTTTGTCCTGGATGGTGTTGTGTTTCTTGAGTGTTGTTGGAGCTACGCTCATCCAGGCAAGTGGAGAGTATTCCATCACATTCTTGACTTGTGTCTTGTAGATGATGAACAGGCTTTGGGGAGTCAGTAGGTGAGTTACTCTCCAAAGAATTCCCAGCCATTGACCTGCTCTTCTAACCACAGTATTTATATGGCCAGTCCAGTTCAGTTTCAGGTTAATGGTAACCCCAGGATGTTGACAATGGGCGATTCAGCAATGGTAATGCCATTGAATGTCAAGGGGGGATGGTTAGATTCTCCCTTGTTGGAGATGGTCATTGCCTGGCACTTGCCTGATGCAAATATTACTTGCCACTTAACAGCCAAGCCTGAATATTTTCAATGTCCTGCAACTTGAGGTACATATTGCTTCAGTATCTGAGTAGTTCTAAATAGAACTAAACAATGCCAATATTAACACCTCAAGCAACATCACGAAAAACATTATCCTAATGCACTTTGTGGGGGATTTTATGTGTGCAAATCAGGTGCCGCATTCTTAACACTGAAGCTGTTACAACTGGGATGGGAGGAGTTGCATCTTGTAGATGATGAGCAGGCTTTGGGGAGTCAGGTCGAGCAGTTGATCTAGTCCCACGACTCCACAGGCCGCAACATTTGTTTAAAAGTTCAATTCACTCACCAAAAGGGCCAATTATTTACCTTCACTACTGTTACACAGAATAAAAGAGACTTTAACCAGGCTTATATCAATAAACAAAAAACTTATTAGTTTATTATGAAACCAGTCTTGTCGAATATAAAGGCAAAGCTTATCAACTCACAGCATGGAATATGAAATTATACTAGTGACTCTTTCAAGATACCCTAAGTCTCACTCACACACACACGATGAAATAAAGGAGAAATTCGGCCATATGTTAAAAGTCAATGGTTCAAAGGCAAAGGATAGATGATGGAGTTCTTGAAATGACATCCTGATTATACCTCCTACCTCATCCTACCTCCCCCTGGACCATGACCCCACCACTGAACATCAAGCCATTGTTTCCAGGACTGTTACTGACCTCATCTCCTCTGGAGATCTTCATTCCACAGCTTCCAACCTGATAGTCTCCCAACCTCGGACGGCTCGCTTCTACCTCCTACCCAAAATCCACAAACAGTACTGTCCTGGCAGACCGATTGCGTCAGCCTGTTCCTGCCCCACAGAACTCATTTCTTGCTATCTTGACTCCATTCTCTCTCCCCTTGTCCAGTCCCTTCCCACCTACATCCGTGATTCCTCTGATACCCTACATCATATCAACAATTTCCAGTTCCCTGGCCAACCGCCTCCTCTTCACCATGGACGTCCAATCCCTCTACACCTCCATCCCCCACCGGGATGGTCTGATGGCTCTCCGCTTCTTCCTCGAACAGAGGCCTGAACAATCCCCATCCACCACTACTCTCCTCCGTCTGGCTGAACTTGTTCTCACACTGAACAATTTCTCCTTAAACTCTTCTCACTTCCTCCAAATAAAAGGTGTGGCTCTGGGAACCCGCATGGGCCCCAGCTATGCCTGTCTCTTTATGGGGTATGTGGAACATTCCTTGTTCCAGTCCTACTCCGGCCCCCTCCCACAACTCTTTCTCCAGTACATCGATGACTGCTTCGGTGCCGATTCGTGCTCTCCTCTGGACCTGGAAAAATGTATTAATTTTGCTTCCAATTTCCACCCCTCCATCATTTTCACATGGTCCATCTCTGACACATCCCTTCCCTTCCTTGACCTCTCTGTCTCAATTTCTGGTGATAGACTGTCCACCAATATCCATTACAAGCCTACCGACTCCCACAGCTACCTCGACTACAGCTCCTCACACCCCGCTTCCTGTAAGGACTCCATCCCATTCTCTCAGTTCCTTCGCCTCCGTCGCATCTGTTCTGATGATGCCACTTTCAAAAACAGTTCCTCTGACATGTCTTCCTTCTTCCTTAACCGAGGTTTTCCACCCACGGTGGTTGACATGGCCCTCAGCCGTGTCCGGCCCATCTCCCGCGCATCCGCCCTCACACCTTCCTCTCCCTCCCAGAAATATGATAGGGTCCTCCTTGTCCTCACTTATCACCCCACCAGCCTCCGCATTTAAATGATCATCCTCCGCCATTTCTGCCAACTCCAGCATGATGCCACCACCAAACACATCTTCCCTTCACCCCCCCGGCGGCATTCCGTAGGGATAGTTCCCTCTGGGACACCCTGGTCCACTCCTCCATCACCCCCTACACCTCAACCCCATCCCACAGCACCTTCCCATGCAACTGCAGAAGGTGCAACACCTGCCCCTTTACTTCCCCTCTCCCCACCGTCCAAGGGCCCAAACACTCCTTTCAAGTGAAACAGCAATTCACTTGCACTTCCCTCAATTTAGTCTACTGCATTCGTTGCTCCCAATGCGGTTTCCTCTACATTGGAGAGACTAAACGCAAACTGGGACTGCTTTGCAGAACACCTTTGGTCTGTCCGCAAGCATTAACCAGACCTCTCTGTCGCTTGCCATTTCAACACTCCACCCTGCTCTCATGCTCACATGTCCATCCTTGGCCTGCTACATTGTTCCAGTGAAGCTCAACGCAAACTGGAGGAACAGAACCTCATCTTCTGACTAGGCATTTTACAGCCTTCTGGACTGAATATTGAGTTCAACAATTTTAGATCATGAACGTCTCCTCCATCCCCACCCCCTTTTGGATCCCCCCCTTTTTTTTCCAATAATTTATATAGATTTTTCTTTTCCCACCTATTTCCATTATTTTTAAATGTATTTCCATCCATTGTTTTATCTCTACCTTTTAGCCTTTTTCGATTCCTTCACCCCACCCCACCCCCATTAGGACTATCTGTACCTTGCTTGTCCTTTCTACCCTTAATTAGCACATTCCTTAGATAATATCACCACCTTTGTCCTTTTGTCTGTGACATCTTTTGGTTATCTCCACCTATCACTGGCCCTCTATCCAGCAATACTTGTCCCACCTCCCCTTGGACCAGATTATATTTCACTTCTCTTCTATTTTTACTTAGTTCTGTTGAAGGGTCATTCGGACTCGAAACGTTAATTGTGTTCCTCTCTGCAGATGCTTGCCAGATCTGCTGAGTTCTTCCAGGTATTTTTGTTTTTGTTTTGGATTTCCAGCGTCCGCAGTTTTTTGCTTTTATCTGGATTATACAGTTGGTCTCTCAGCACTAATCCATGAAACAATTAATGACTCTGGCCCTACTTTCCAGGTGGACTCAAGAAATACTCGAGGGTACTCTATTCCAGCATGTAGAGCTTTTTAGGAGCAGCTTATATTCATTTCCAACTGTGGACTGGCTCTGAAATGCAAAAAGGCTCCTGTCTTCCTTCTCAAGCAGTTGGTCCTTTTCTTCTCAAAAGCAAAACCAACCCACACTTTTAAAACACAGTCTTCCAGGCATGGTTTTTCAGAGCCATAAAAACATGTGACTTCCTTTGCACAGAGTCCACAAGTATCAAGAGGTTACCAGCTTTATTTTTCAACTGCTTTCTTGTAAAATAATGCTTTTCCCAGGAATAGCAATCAGAGTTCTGCATTAACCCTTAAAGTGACAGTGGCCGGAATTTTTCATGCCCGCTGGCGTCGGGCATGTTTGGCAGTGTGAACGGACAATATGGCGCAAAGACCAAAAATTGGTTTCACGACATCGTAAAACCAGTTTGCAATCATCTGCTCTACCCGTCAATGGTAGGCCATGTTTCCCGCCATCGGGAACCTCATTGTAATACATCTGCATATCATTATAAGTGCAGCTTGCCAGAATCATCCCCCCGCGCTATATAATCCAAGCACATTGGCGTGATTGCAGGGCTAGGGTTTGCTCGGGGAAGGGGGAGAAGTGGCCCCAGGCAAGAGAAGAGGCTGCAGGGCAAGGTCTATACTGGGGAAGGGAGTATCCCAGGGTGTATTGGGGGCATAAGTTGATAAATGCAAGTGGCCTCAAGATGCTGAGGAAGCAGTCTTCAGAGGAGATCAGGCCAGATGGAGATGTGAGGGTGTGTGAAAAAGTGAGTGATGGCAGTAAAGTGAGATACCAGTGAATGTGTGATGGACTTGAATGTGTGAGTTTAGAGTGATGAAGTTGTTGCCTTATCTAGGCAGCACAAATGAGATCATTCGTCTTCTATCTGCATTGGATGGCCAACATCTTCTGTGCAGCATTAGCACTGATCACCAGTGCCATCACCTACCAAGCTATAGTAGCAAGATTGCTGCCCCTCCTGTGGCCAGGGCTGGGATAGAGGACATCATGATGGGTCTCCACGGGTGTCCAAAAGGTGCTTGAGGGGCACATTACTAAACCAGGGGATTGTAGTCTTCTTGCCTTTTGGAGCCATACTCACACTCATTCCTGATATCCGATGGTGGGAAATGCAACCTGCCATTGATGGGTAGAAGGGATAATTGCAAACTGGTTTCACAGCATCATGTAACCGATTTTTGGCCTTCTTGCCATAATGTCCACTCACACTGCCAAACACGGAAAATTCTGCGCTATGGCTTTCAATGCGCTTTCTGGTGTAAAATTTATGCCTTTCCCCAGCAATAGGGTTCGAGTGGCTCCCATATCCCTTAATATAATTATAGATTTAGATGTCGCATTTGAGGGATAAGGGGTTACATTTCATCTCATCAAAAATTCTTTATAACTCTGATGTATCTCTCTCACCTCTCCTGAACTCACAACAGTATTCACACTTGGTTTCACAGCTGCAGTTAATGCTACAACTTGATCTGTTGTATTTTCAGTCAGGGATCCTTTTCCTGAATCCCCCAATTTTGCTTACATACCCCAATAAGTCTCATAGATTTCTCGCACAGCTTCCAGCAATCTTCTTTTCAGCAGTCCTGGGTTGGAAGCACTTAGAGGTTTGCTACTGCTCAGAAGTGCGATGGAATACACCTCACTTGCCTGATTGAGTGCAGCTCCCACAACATTCAAGAAGCTTGACACCATCCAGGACAAAGCAGCCTGTTCGATTGGCACCACATCTGCAAACATTCACTCCCTCCACCATCAACACATAATAGGAGCAGTGTGTGCAATCTACAAGATGCACTGCAGAAACTCACCAAGATTCCTTAGATAGCACCTTCCAAACCTACAACCTCTACCATCCAGAAGGACAAGGGCAGCTGATAGATGGGAACACCACCGCCTGGAAGTTCCCCTCCAAGTCACTCACCATCCTGACTTCATTGTTGTTGGGTCAAAATCCTGAAATCCCTCCCTAACAGCAGTGTGGATGTACCTACAGCACATGGACTACAGCGGTTCAAGTAGGCAGCTCACCACCACCTTCTCAAGGGCAACTAAGGATGGGCAACAGATGCTGGCCCAGTCAGCTAAGCCCACATCCCACGAATTAGGAAAAAAAAGGCCAGACAGGCTGAGCGAGCCAGAAGCTTTGGAGTGATTGCTGTGTTCCCCCGCGTGCACTGACTGCAACATGTGGCCTGCGGGTCAGCCTGGTGCCTTCGTCAACAGGAAGGGATTCCCCTCCATGAACGTGCAGATAGTGTGTGACGACAGGATGCATATTCTGCAAGTCTGCAAGGTACCCTGGCAGGTCCCGTGACACTTACATCCTGAGACACTCCAGGTGCTGAGGCTATTCAGTGCTCCAGCATGGCTGGATGGATGGCTGCTGGGTGACAAGGGCTATCCGTTGAAGAGGTGGCTCATGACACCTCTCGGCCACCCAAGAACAGAGGCAGAGCAGCTTTACAATATGAATTACGCCTCCATAAGGGCAGTGGTAAAGAGGACCATGGTCTTCTGAAGGTGCGCTTCTGATGCCTGGACCGTACAGAGGGTGCACTACAATATCCCTTGGAGTGGATGTCACTGATAGTGGTTGCATGCTGCGCTCTCCACAATCTGGCACTGACAAGGGGGGATCCACTGGAGGAAGAGGATCTTGTCGCAGCTGCACAGGCCACAGATGATGAGTCCAGTAGTAAGTCTGACGAGGAGCACGGTGAGGAGAACATTGTGAGCATGGATGCAGACCTTGGTAACCTCTAGGGAGGCAGGGACATCAGGCATGCCTTGATCCAATGCTCCTTCAGCTAAGTTTTAGCCACATGTCAGGGAAGCCCCCTCTATCCCAGATGTCTGAAAGGTACCCTTTCATTTGAACACAAAGAACACTCAGTGCCTGTACAATCAAGTTCAGAGTCACTTACGTCCAGCTTTACATACTGGCATTCCCTGCACCAATAAAATAAAAAGGTGAAGCAGGTCAGGCCATGATGACATAAACAAAATTTATCTCATTTTGTCAATTCAAAACTATCTACATAAACTTCTCTGGTCTTCATTCCCAGACCAGTATAGATAAAGTAAACATAAATTAACATAAAATCATCGAGAACTGTCCCTCTTGTGCTCATGGTGTCTTTAACTTATGTTTGCGAGTGCTATGTCTTGGTGCCCCCACCTCGCTGGCACCGGCATTGGAGACACCCTGCTGACTCTGCAGTCTTGTTGGCCTTGATGACCCGGGCGGTCATCCTCTGGCCAGTGGAGCCTGTGCTGGCCCCACCTGGGAGGGAGCAGCCAGTGCCACGGCTGGCCTCTCCCCAATCATCGCAGCTTCATCAGATGCAATGGTCACTGGCAGAGGGGTGGAGGAGCTGCTGCCATTATCCAGGGCACCCTGAGAGAAGCCTGCAGAGACGACAAGCAGCTCGTGCGCCAACATAAGGTTGTTCTGGACCTCCCTGCTCACCACTGATGGACGGACACCTAGCTGGGATACTGGGTGCCTCATCCATCTCCCACACTGACACTGACCACCTGAGGTCAGTGCCTGTGTGAGAGCTTGCAGTTCTGAGCTCAACCCCAAGAACCCCTAGAACCATAGAACACTACAGCACAGAAAACAGGCCATTCGGCCCTTCTAGTCTGTGCCAAAATATTATTCCGCTAGTCCCATTGACCTGCACCCAGTCCATAACCCTCCAGACCTCTCCCATCCATGTATCTATCTAATTTATTCTTAAAACTTAAGAGTGAGCCCGCATTTACCATGTCAGATGGTAGCTCGTTCCACACTCTCACCACTCTCTGAGTGAAGAAGTTCCCCCTAATGTTCCCCCTAAACCTTTCCCTTTTCACCCTAAAGCCATGTCCTCTTGTGTTTATTTCTCCTAATCTAAGTGGAAAGAGCCTACTCGCATTTACTCTGTCTATACCCCTCATAATTTTGTAAACTTCTATCATATCTCCCCTCATTCTTCTACGCTCCAAGGAATAAAGTCCTAACCTGTTTAATCTTTCCCTGTAACTCAACTCCTGAAGACCCGGCAACATCCTAGTAAATCTTCTCTGCACTCTCTCAATCTTAGAATTCCTGATTCTGTTTCTGGAGCTGCCTCTCCATGTGAGTCACCACTCTCCCAATGGAGGGGACAGTACGCTCGGCCATGACGGTCAATCCAGTGCTGATGCTCTGCATGGACACCTCCATAACGGAGACCATGGCACTCATACCCTCATGGATCTCCGCCAGATCCCTCTCCATACCTCGCTCGGCATCCAGCGTCTGCCGCCTAATGGACGTCTCCTGAAGCTTATCATCAGCCTTTGACTGACCATCGTCCTGGTCTCCAACAGTCCTCCGATTGCCAACTTCCTGGGCACTCTCTGCCTCTGCCTGCACTTCAAGCGAATGTGAAGTGAACGTGTACACTCTAGCCACCAATCTAATGCCCATCAAGGTGCTGGTATCTGCACTGGTGCCTGCTTCAGAGAACAGGTGTAATGCAGGTACAACAGAAGCTTGGTGGTCCTCTGGCATCAGGGGTGGCCCTTTGGGGTCCACAGAGCACCCGCCTGCTGGCAAACCTAAAAGGTGAACAAGGACATGTTATTAGTCAAAGTCATCACACTGTCACTGGGCATGCCATGTACCCTGGTGAGACCATGGAGATCTGCATCACGGTGCCATCGTCTTTCAATGATCAATGGGGACTCCAGGTTCGAGGCTCACATCAGTGAAGAGAATGGTTGCACAAGCTGAAAGTCTCACATCTGTGCACTGCACTCTTATCTTCGTCTGGCACTCCCGCCTCTCCATGTCCAGTTGCACGGAGAGTGTGTCAGCTCTTGAGCTCCAGGGCATCTTGCTTGAACCTGCTGAGCAGCAGGAGGTTGGGCTGCTCTTCGCCTGTACATGCCCTCTCGACAAGAAACTTATAAATTGATTATGAAAACTGTCTTGTCTGGTTATGGCTTGTCTTCTCCTGAAACAACAGAGGAGCATTAATTAGTCCACTCTCTACCTACAGCGCCATTGCAGCCTGGCCAACCCCACCTGAGGAATAGCTTGCAGGGCACATCTGAGTCGTGGCCCTCGAACTGCAATGCACTAAGTCCAAGCAGCCAGGGCTCACCCCTTTAGCAAGCTCCGGTGTCACTGACAGTTGGCAGACTCTAGCATCCCTGACATCCACGGCAGGACGGCACACTGACCCATGCTAACATGGTACTCACCCTTCCTGAGCGCAGCATGTCATTGAAGCGCTTCCGGCACTGCACCCATGTGTGCCGCACCATGTCATGGCTGCTCACCATTGCTGCCACCTCCTCCCATGCTCACTTGGTGAGGTGCAGTGGCCTCCTCCACCTCCCATCCCTGGGGACAAGGGTGTCTCTCCTGGTAGCCACCTCCTCCAGGAGCATGGCGAGGCGCTCATCGAAAAAGCACGGGGCCGAGTGCCAACCAGACTTGCCCTCCTGCCTGCCATGTCCAGCCACACTCAAGTCCATTCCGAATGCTGAACTCACATCCTTCTGTAGCAGCCTTCCAGGGGCTGCCTGGGCCATTTATAACCTGGCCGCCATTGGACCTGGCGGCCAACAGACCTGCGTCCCTGCTCGGCCCTTCCCAGCCAGTGTGGGGCTGTGTTTCACGTTGGGGAGGCCTTAATTGGCCCGTCAGCATGAAATTGTGGTCGTGGCCTGATCGCGAGCAACAGACCATTTCCTGACCATTTATGGGCCTGCCCACTGCGCCCACCCAACGACCTCAACATCCTGCCCCTTGTATCTGTCCTTTTATCCTTTTTTCCAATTATTGTTATTCCACATCCAATCACTCGTTGTCCATGTTTCAAGTCCAGGGCAAGCCTGTAATCTATGTTATGATTGGGATGGGAGGAATGCTTAGTTGATCTAGCCCCACTACTCCCCAGTTTGCAACATTAGTTTAAATGTTCAATTCACTCACAAAATGGCCAACTAATTACCTGCACTACTGTTACCCAGAATGAAAGAGACTTTAACCAGGCTTTTTTCAATAAACAAGAAACTCATAAATTGATTATGATAACTGTATTTTCGAATAGAGAGGCAAAGCTTCTCAACATACAGCATGGGATATGAAATTATATCTTATATACTCTTTCGAGATGCCCTAAGTCTCACTCACACACACCACTAATGCAGAGACACACGTCTCAGAGAGACCTAGCTTTAGATAGCCTCAGGATCACAATCTGGTGAGCACATCGCACTGTCCACAGCAGGCGGCGGCAGGGACTTCCCTGGTGTCCGGTACTCGGAGGACTGCTGTAAGTCAGAAATTTGCTGAGTCCAAGTCAGATGTTGAGCCTCTGGACTCAGTCATGTCACAGTTACTCGAGCTGCAAAGGCAAGCTGGGGAACCTCAGGAAGGGATGTCTGCTGCACTCCACAGATTGCAAGGCACGCTGGAGGAGTCCGTCCACCTTCACTCCCATGCTGGCCGCAGGATGGGCAGTGGCATGACCAACAAGGTTTGGGAGGCGGTGACAGCGGTGGTCAGTGCCAACGCCCTTCAAAAGAGGACAGCCACCCAATCTGGAAGAGGACGAATGATCTCTCTGTTCTGTCAGGGTAAGTCACTCTTCTCATCACTTTCAACTCATACACTCACAAACCCATCACATCCACAGGGCCTTCACTCACTGCTGGTTCATGGGACATCACCATTCACTCTCATACTCACCGTCATTGTCCTCATCCCGTCCATGGGATTACTCAGCCCCCACACAGGCAGGCATATCATCTGGCCTGGCAAGCATCCTGCGTACACTTTCTCCATCTCTATTCATGCAGGATAAGTTGGCAAACAACAGGGAGAGGTTGCAGACCAGTGGAAGAATGCCTGAAACCAAGGTCTTCACGGATTTTGAAAACAGAGCCATCCAACTGGCTGGCAATAATCTGGACCGGTCCTGTGCTGCCGGTGAGGTCAGTGGTGCTCTATGAAGTGAGGGTCCATCAGTGCAACATACATCAGACAACCATGCATGAGAGATGTGTCCTGTTTCACAAGCCATTGCCATGCACTAATTATCGCCCCTGTTTCTGCAGGCACATCTGGGAAACAGCCAACAGGGTCCATGACACAGGACCTCCAATCAAGCCCTGAAGAAACCCTCCTTGAAGTCTCATCACAGCGCTCACCCACACTCTCCACCAGCACAGAGACACACGTCTCAGAGGAACCTAGCTTCAGAATAGCCTCAGAATCATAATCTGGTGAGCACATCGCGCTGTCTGATCCACAGCAGGCGGCGGCAGGGGCTTCCCTGGTGTCCGGTACTTGGAGGACTGCTGGAGGCCAGAAATTTGCTGAGTCCAAATCAGATGTTGAGCCTCTGGACTCAATCATGTCACAGTTGCTTGAGCTGTAAAGGCAAGCTGGGGAGCCTCAGGAAGGGATGTCTGCTGCACTCCTCAGATTGCAAGGCATGACGGAGGAGTCCATCCACCTTCACTCTGAGGTGATAGCACTGGCATGCCAATGGACCAAGGCAAGACTGGTAGGACGGCGGCCGCCATGGAGACCTTGGTCTAGGACGTCACTCCTGCGCTGCTGCGCAGGCTCAACTCCATTGCTGATGCCAGAGTTGGCCTCCAACAGTGTGTAGGTGAGAGGGGTGTGGGGCAGCTCGATCTCACTTCAGCTACCCCTTCTCCTCAAGGAGTCAGCTGGGGCCCTAGGGCACCCTTAGGGAGGAGGTTCAGCAGATGAACACTCCGGGGCCATCCATCCAGGTGAGCGTCCGGCCCATCCGAATCCCCTCTTCCTGTGACGTCAGCTGCTCAAGCTCCACAGGCCAAGGAGGGTGCCACTGCCACACAGCAGGATTCCAAAAGCAGGCCAGGGTCCTTCAAGTCTTGGCTCTCCAGAGGACGCACGCCAAGGTCATCACAGACAGGGCGTTGCAGTCAGCAGACTGCTTCCACCTCCACTGTGGTAATCCGGGAAGCACCAAGACATAGTGCAGGGTTAGAAAAGTTAAGAAGAATTCGTTGCACAGCCTGGGCACCGGTGTTAATCACTTGCACATACAGTTCACTATTGTTGATAAGCTCCCAAGAATGTCTCCTTGCCTATGGCTCCTTGTCCTGATGAGCACTGTTCTTGTCACTCAGATATGAAACCTTTCTGCACAAGATAAAGGCAGGTGTCTCAGTCCAGGGCCTCTTCCCTGTGCTTTGTACAGCCTTCAGACCAAAGTGGTGGTCTGACCTCACACTTCCTGGACACATCCCCAGGGCCCTCAATGGTGCTGGTCATTGTTGCCAGAATGTAGTGGGCAGGCACCACAGAGTTCTCTCATTCTCTCTGTGTGCTCACAACACCTTTAAGGTGGGGGTGGCCCCCATCTCTTCAGCATTTGTGACCAGTGATGCTGTGCTCCTGAAGGGCTGAAGGTGGACAAAGGATTAGATGCTTCTAAAGTTTCATGGCTGCGTCTCTATGACATGACCCTGATCGCAGAGTGCAAGCAAGCTGCCCTTGGCCAGGCAGGAGATAGACATTCTCAGAGGCTACGTGAAGGTCTACGGAGTGTCCTCACTGCAGGTCATCATCATCCTCCTGCAATCGAGCGACTATTAGGGCCTCCACCGCGTCTCCATGTCAGGAGCATTCTCACAGAGGGTATTCGCGCTGCCATAAGCCAGACTGGGGCCAAATGTTCACAGATGCAATGTGAGGATGTATGGGGTTACCTCACTGCATGTTGTCATCAATCCACAAATCTAGCAGTTATGAGATAAAAACAAAAAACTACTGCGGATGCCAGACCTGCTGAGTTTTTCCAGGTAATTCTGTTTTTGCTTAGCAGTTATGAGGGTCTCCCGAGTGCACCTGCCTTGTCTGGCCAGTGCAAGGGCTTCATCCCCGTTATCGTCGCCTTCAAGGACCTCCTCGTCTGTGCTGGGGCCTCAACTTTTTACGATTTACATCAATAACCTAAATGAGGGGAGTGAAGATATGGTAGCTAAATTTGCAGATGACACAAAGATAGGTAGGAAAGTATATGGTGAAGAGGACATGAGGAGGCTGCAGATGGGTTTGGATAGGTTGACGGAGTGGGCAAAGATTTGGCAAATGGAGTTTAATGTGGGAAAGTGTGAAGTTGTTCACTTTGGCAGGAAGAACAAAGAAACAGAATATTACTTAAATGGAGAACGACTGCATAATTCTGAGGTGCAAAGAGATCTAGGTGTTCTGGTACGAATCACAAAATTTTCGTAGGCGGGTACAGCAAGTAATTAAGAAGGCTAATGGAATGCTGTTCTTTATTACGAGAGGGATTGAACATAAAGAAAGGATCCAAAACAGAAAATGCTGGAAAAACTCAGCAGGTCTGACAGTATCTGCGGAGAGAGAAGCAGACTTAATGTTTCGGGCCCATATGACTCTTCTTCGGAGCGGGTCATAAGGGTCATATGAACTTGAAACGTTGACTAGGTTTCTTCCTCCACAGATGCTGTCAGACCTGCTGAGATTTTCCAACATTTTCTGTTTTTGTTTCCGATTTCCAGCATCCGCAGTATTCTGCTTTTATAAAAGTAAGGATGTGATGCTTCAGTTATACAGGGTATTGGTGAGACCACACCTTGAATGGTGTGTGCAGTTTAGGTCTCCTTATTTAAGGAAGGATTTAAATGCATTGGAGACAATTCAGAGGAGGTTTACTAGATTGATACTTGGAATGAGTGGGTTGTCTTATAAGGAAAGGATGGACAGAGTGGGCTTGTTTCCTCTGGAGTTTAGAAAGTGAGGGGTGATTTGATTGAAGTATACAAGATCCTGAACAGCCTTGACAAGGTGGACATCAAAAGGGTGTTTCCTCTTGCGAGTGAGTTCAGAACTAGGGGGCAGTTTTAAAATTAGGGGTCGTCCTTTTGGGACAGAGATGAGGAGAATTTTTTTCTCTCAGAGGGTTGAGCAACTTTGGAACTCTGCCACAGAAGGCAGTGGAGGCGGGATCATTGAATATTTTTAAGGCAGAGGCAGATAGATTCTTGTTTGGCAACGGAATCAAAGGTTATTGGGGGTAGATGGTGATGTGGAAATTGAAACACAAGAAGATCAGCCATGATCTTATTGAATGGTGGAGCAGGCTCAAGGGGCCGAATAGTTCACTCCTGTTCCTATTTCTTATGTTCTCAACCTATTTCCAGTTGGCATCCTCCTCATCGGAGACCTCCAGCTCCTCCATCTCCTCCTTAGCCAGCTCGTCTCCCCATTGCAGGGCCAGTTTGTAAAGGACGCAGCAGACAACAACAATGCGTGACACCCTCTGCAGACTGTATTGCAGGGCTCCACCAGACCGGTCCAGGCACCAGAACCTCATCTTCAGTATTCCGATGGTCTGCACCACCAAGTTGTGAGCTGCGGATTGAGCCTCATTATACCAACGGTCTGCTGCAGTCTAAGGCCACCGCACGTATGTCATCAGTCACGGCCTCTCCCTTGTCCCTGAGGAACCATCCCTGCAGCTTCTCTGGATCCTGGAAGACTTCAGGGATCTGTGACCGACTGAGGATGTAGGATTCATGCACAAAACTGAGAAACCATGTGCACACCTGCAGGATGC
The DNA here is from genome assembly GCF_964194155.1 of Cetorhinus maximus. Lineage (NCBI taxonomy): Eukaryota > Metazoa > Chordata > Chondrichthyes > Lamniformes > Cetorhinidae > Cetorhinus > Cetorhinus maximus. The sequence goes on from NC_135885.1 coordinate 2,102,246, forward strand.
ATTTCTGGTGGTCCCATACCAGTTGCACATTCAGTCAGTGGAACCCCTTGCAGTTGATGCAGTTCACCCCGTGTTGTGACGGAGATCTGAGTGCCACGTGAGTGCAATCGATCGCACCCTGCACCTGTGGGAAACCCAAGACCTGGGCGAATCCAATCGCTCTTGCATCCTGGCTGTCCTGGTCCCAGGCAAAATGCACAAAGTTGTGTGCCCTCGCAAAGAAAGTATCCATGACCTCATGGATGCAATTGTGCGTGGAGCCTTGTGAGATCCCACAGAGGTCACTTGTGGAGCCCTGAAAGAAGTCACTGGTGGAGAAATTCAGCACTACGGTCACTTTCACAGCCACTGGCAGTGGATGCCCTCCATGTCCCCATGGCACCAAATCCTGCAGTAGCTGGCAGATGTGACTGACCAGTTCCCTAGACATGCGTAGTCTTTGGCCACACTGGTTCTTGGTCATCTGCAGAGATGAATAGCAGCATCTACAGTCCCTGGGTGTCGCTAGGCACCAACAAGCGATGGCTCACTGTGGCTCCTGGGCAGCGTGTGCAGAAGTCCCAGCCACCCCTTCTTCCTGAGGTTGCTGCTCCTGCATCTGCGCAGCCAGGAACCTTAGTCGCTCTCTCCTCTGTCGTCTTCACTCTCTGTAGGTCATCAGGCATACAGCTAGTTCACCACGTTCCATGACCTGATGTACTCCTCCTGCAGGGTGAAAGAGAGAGACACATGGTTAGCATGAGTGTACTAAGAGAACCTGTCCTGGTTAAGTGTGAAGGCCCCTTAACACTTCCCAGAGAGTGCTGGCCACCACTTGGAGATCCAGAGATTAGTGCGGTGCATCGCTGCCCGAAGCCCACCACCTCTGCCCTTGTTCACCTGACCAATTGGCAGCAGCTTTGCCCATTGCACTGCATGTTGTGCTCTCAGCTCAGACGCAGGCATTCTCCTAACCTACGCTGCAAGGCTGCACTGTTAGCTAAGACCATGGGGGAGACTGGTCCAAACCGGGATGCTGACATTGCAAGGGGCTATGAATGCCTCCCTCAGTGACTGCTCCATGGCCAGCTTTAGCGAGGCGGTTGTAGAACATGTGCAGTCGTCCAACTGTTCTGCAGTCCATTAAAACGCTCATGACTATGCAGTCTGTGCCGGGGGGTGGGGAATAGTGAAAAGCTTTGGAGCACTTGGTGGCACTTTGATACCTCTGCATTGCTGAGTGGGCAGATAAGCTAGAAGCCCGACTCCAATCATATCAATGTAGCTACACATGAACTGTCCCAGTTGCAGAGGAATGGTCACTTTATACAGATTTCCCTAATGCATGGCCACTTCCCTCGCCCACCCTACCCCTCACCCCGAATGTTGTGTGTTATATTCAATGGTAAGGCAGCCCTTGCACCCCCCACAAGTTGCCTCAACCACAAGGCAGCCCTTGCCACCACCCCCCACAAGTTGCCTCAACGGCAGGGTTGCCCTTAACTACCACCACCAAAGCCCCTCAAGCTTGAAGTCCAACAAGCAGCCCTGGTGAGCACTGCACATCTGTGTACTCACCTCTGAGTTCCCCTTAAAGTGCAGCTCGCCTAGTGCACACCCTTCATATGCTATTGTGAAACAGGTCGGCGTGCTTTCTTGACAACGTGGACGGACGATCCAGCAGGGAGGAGGGGGAAAATTCCGGCAGGCTGGCCTAAAATGATATGCAGATGCATTATGAGGTTCCCGACGTCCGATAGCTGGAAACACAGCCTGCCACTGGCGGGCTGAGCAGACAGTTGCGAACTGGTCTCACGCTGTTGTGAAACTGATTGCTCCATATTGTCCGCTCATGCCACCGAACACACCCAATGCCAGCAGGCACGGAAAACCCTGGCCACAGTTTTCCATGCATGTTTCTTTTCAGAGCTGTAAAAACCATATGACCCCTTCTGTACACAGTCCATGAGGGTCAAGAGGTTTCCAGCATTTTTTTCTTCAACTGCTTAATTACCCTTTCTTGTAAAAGCATGCTTTATCCAGGAATAGTAATCAGAGTCCTGCATTAACCGTTTAAGGGATGGTGGCCAGGATTTTCCAGCCCTGTCACGGGCGTCACCCACTGCCGGCGAGGGGGCGCCCAAGCCAGAAGTCCATTGACTTGCGGCAGGACCGGAAGATCGCGGCGGCAGGCGGGTGCGGAAATCCCGCCAAGTGTCTTTTAAAACACAAAGTCTTCCAGAATGTCCTTAGTCCTTGAAGATGAACCATTTTCTGTGATTAACGTGTTCATGAAACGACAGTGACTTACATCAAAGGTGTTTCAATGGATGTAAAATACTTTGGGACTTCCAGTGGTTGTGAAAGGTGCTGTATGAATGCAAGTATTTCTTTTCAGTCTGAACATTTTGCAATCATCATCGAACATCTCCACTTCTGACTTCATGATGGATGGGAAGTCATTGAACAAACAGCTGAAGTTGGTTGGGCCTAGGACACTACCCTGAGAGATTCCTTAAGTAATGTCCTGAGATTGAGATGATTGGCCTCCAAAAACCACAACCATCTTCCTTTATGATAGAGTTTTGCTCTGATTTGCACTGTTTTCAATTTTAATTGGGGCTCTTGATGCCATAATCTGTGATGTAACCTCACCTCTGGAATTCCCCAGCTATTCACAATATTTATCAATGATTTGGATGAGGGAAACAAATGTAATATTTCAAAGTTTGCTGATGCTGCAAAACTAGGTGGGAATGTGAGTGGTGAGGAGGGTGTTAAAAGGCTTCAAGGTGATTTAGTCAAGTTGAGTGAGTGGGCAAATACATGGCAAATGCAGTATAATGTGGATCAGTGTGAAGTTATCCACTTCAATTGAAAAAACAGAATGGCAGAGTATTATTTGAATGGTGATAGATTGGGAAATGTTGATGTACAAAAGGACCTAGGTATCCTTGTACACCAATCATTGAATGCAAGCATGAAGGTGCAGCAAGCAGTTAAGAAGGCAAATGGTATGTTGGCCTTCATTGCAAGAGGACTTGAGCACAGGAGCAAGGATTTTTTACTGCAGCTATACAGGGCCTTGGTGAGACCACACCTGGGGCAGAATTTTACGACAGCGGGATTTTATGTTCCCGTTGTCATCAATGAGATTTATAACAGCCCGCTGCATTTTACGGCCCCATCCCCGCCGAAACAGGGCGTAAAATTCTGCCCATGGAGTATTGTGTGCAGTTTTGATCTCCTTACCTAAGAAAGGAAATACTTGCCATAGAGAGAGTGGAGCGAATGCTCACTAGACTGATTCCTGGGACAGCAGGATTATCATGTGAGAAGAGATTGGGCTGACTAGGCCTGTGTTCACTAGAGTTTAGAAGAATGAGAGGGGGTCTCATTGAAACATATATAATTCTGAAAGGGATGGACAGACTGGATGCAGGGATGATGTTTCCTCTGGCTGGGGAGGTCTAGAACAACGGGTCACAATCTCAGGATACGGGGTAGGTTATTTAGGACTGAGATGAGGAGAAACTTCTTCACTCAGAGGATGGTGAACTTTTGGAATTCTCTATCACAGAGGCTGTGGAGGCCAAGTCACTGAATATATTTAAGAAGGAAATAGATTTCTATACTCTAAAGACATCAAGGGGTATGGGGAGGGAGCGGGAGTATGGCATTGAGATAGAGGATCAGCCATGGTCATATTGAATGGTAGAGCAGGCTTGAAGGACTGAATAACCTACTCCTGCTTTTAATTTTTTTTGTATATTTTTTCATTCAGCTCATTATCCACGCTGGAACCAAGGCTGTAATGCAGTCATGTGGTACTAGTGGAACTCAAAATGAGAATTAATGAACAGATAATCGGTGAGGAAATGCCACTTGATCGCACTATCAATGACACCTCCTTTCATTCTGCTGATGACTGAGAGGAGATGATGGAACTGTAATTGACCACATTGGAATTGTCCTGCTCTTTGTGGACAGGACATGCCTGGCTAGGTTTCTACATTCTCGGGTAGATTCTGTGATCCTGGGGACATCAGGAGAATGTTGACATGGATCATGCATCCAGTACTTTTAGTTAAAGATGTGTGCAAATGTTCAACCTTGTCTCTCACAAACAAGTGCTGCGTTCCACTATCATAGAGTTTGTGAAGAAAATGGAAAGCTCCCTGAAGAGTCTGGAACATTCTGAAAGGTAAGTGTAAAGTATTTTAACACCTTCTGATGTCACTATTAGGTGTTGTATTGTAATGTAGATGTGCAATGCTTCATAATGCAATGTTTCATTATCAGGACCTGTTCTTTAAAGGTAAGTTGACCCTTACATTGACTAGCTTTGTGTACTTGTAAACAGTGCTTTTCCAATGAACGGAGTGCCAAAATGCAGTAAAAACTGTTACAAAATCTCATGTCAGCCTGTGCTTTCACCTTTTTTACTGTGATTTAAATGGCTCTGGCTGATAAAAAAAAGCCTTGTTTTGATAGTTTAAAAATCTAACCGTCTGCTCCCATATGTTGATTGACATGCAATCTAAATTGAAATGAACACCTTCTGTTCTTTCCATCTTGGAGAGTGGTCCATGTTTTGGACAGATATGGCCATTCTCAAGGCTTGGCTTTCAAGTTTTAATGGGTTTTAGTGCAGTCGGTGTTCCATTAATCTGAGAAAGAATGACAGTTTAAAGAAGTTGCAATAACAGATTGTCCCTTTGATGTGATTTTTAAAAATTCATTCATGGGATGTGGGCTTTGCTGGCTGGGCCAGCGCTTATTGCCCATCCCTAGTTGCCCTTGAGAAGGTAGTGGTGAGCAGCCTTCTTGAAGCAGTCCATGTGATGTGGGGACACCCACAGTGCTGTTAGGAAGGGAGTTCCAGGATTTTGACCCAGCGACAGTGAAGGAACGGCGATATATTTCCAAGTCAGGATAGTGAATGACTTGGAGGGGACCTTCTAGGTGTGGAGGTCCCAACTGTCTGCTGCCCTTGTCCTTCTAGATGGTAAAGGTCGTGGGTTTGGAAGGTGTTGTTGAAGGAGCCTTGGTGAATTCCTGCAGCGCGTCTTGTAGATGGTACGTATTGCTGCAAATGTGCGTCGGTGGTGGAGGGAGCGAATGTTTGTGGATGTGGTGCCAATCAAGCGGGCTGCTTTGTCCTGGGTGGTGTCAAGCTTCTCAAGTGTTGTGGGAGCTGCACTCATCCAGGCAAGTGAGGAGTATTCCATCACATTCCTGACTTGTGCCTTGTAGATGTTGGACAGGCTTTGGGGAGTCAGGAGGTAGGTTACTCGTCACACGATTCCTAGTCTCTGACCTGCTCTTGTAGCCACAGTGTTTATATGGCTAGTCCAGTTCAGTTCCTGGTCAATGGTAACCCTTAGGATGATAGTGGGGGATTTAATAATGGTAATGCCATTGAACATCAAGGGGCAATGGTTGGATTATCTCTTGTTGGAGATGGTCAGTGCCTGACACTTATGTGGTGTGAATGTTACTTGCCGCTCGTCAGCCCAAGCCTGGATATTGTCCAGGTCTTGCTGCATTTGCACATGGACTGCTTCAGTATCTGAGGAGTCACGAACGGTGTTGAACATTGTGCAATCATCAGCGAACATTCCCACTTCTGATCCTATGATGGAAGGAAGGTCATTGATGAAGCAGCTTAAGATGGTTGGGCCGAGGACACTTCCCTGAGGAACTCCTGCAATGATGGCCTGGAGCTGAGATGACTGAACTCCAACAACCACAACCATCTTCCTTTGTGCTAGGTATCACTCCAACCAGCGGAGAGTTTTCCCCCTGATTCCCATCGATTCCAGTTTTGTTAGGGCTCCTTGATGCCACACTCTTGTCAAATGCGGCCTTGATGTCAAGGGCAGTCACTCTCACCTCACCGCGGGAGTTCAGACCTTTTGTCCATCTTTGAACCAAGGCTGTAATGAGGTCAGGAGCTGAGTGGCCCTGGCGGATCCCAAACCGGGGGTCAGTGAGCAGATTATTGCTAAGCAAGTGCCGCATGATAGCACTGATGATGACCCCCTTCCATTACTTTTCTGATGGTAGAAAGTAGACTGATGGGGTGGTAATTGGCTGGGTTGGATTTGTCCTGCTTTTTGTGTACAGGACATACCTGGGCAGTTTTCCACATAGCCGGGTAGATACCAATGTTGTAGCTGTACTGGAACAGCTTGGCTAAGGGCATGGCAAGTCCTGGAGCACAAGTCTTCAGTGCTATTGCCGGAATATTGTCAGGGCCTGTAGCTTTTACAGTATCCAGTGCCTTCAGCCATTTCCTGATATCACGTGGAATGAATCAAATTGGCTGAAGACTGATATTTGTGATGCTAGGGACCTTCGGAGGAGGCCAAGATGAATCAACCACTCGGCACTTCTGGCTGAAGATTGTAGCAAATGCTTCAGCCTTATCTTTTGCACTGATGTGCTGGACTCCTCCATCATTGAGGATGGGGATATTTATGGAGCCTCCTCCTCCAGTGAGTCCACCGCCATTCACGACTGGATGTGGCAGGATTGCAGAGCTTAGATCTGATCAGTTGGTCGTGGGATCACTTAGCCCTGTCTATCACTTGCTGCTTATGCTGTTTGGCAGGTAGTCCTGTGTTGTAGCCTCACCAGGTTGACTCCTCATTTTTAGGGCTGCCTGTTGCTGCTCCTGGCATGTCCTCCTACACTCTTCATTCAACCAGGGTTGATCCCCTGGCTTGATGGTAATGGTAGGATGGGGGATATGCCGGGCCATGAGGTTACAGATTTGAGTTCGAGTACAATTCTGCTGCTGCTAATGGCCCACGGCGCCTCATGATTGCCCAGACTTGAGTTGCTAGATCCGTTCGAAATCAGAGCTGAAGAAGGGTCATAAAGACTCAAAACATTAACTGTTTCTCTCTCCACAGATGCTGCTAGACCAGCTGAGTTTTTCCACTATTTTCTGCTTTTGTTTCAGATTTCCAGCATCTGCAGTATTTTGCTTTTGCTTGAAAAAATCTGTCTAACTCAGCCTTGAATACAATCAATAACCTAGGCTCCACCACTCGCTCGAGAAGAGAATTCCAAACAGTAACAACAATGTGAAAAAGAATTCTGCTCATCTCAGACTTAAATAGAAGATTCCTTATTTTGAAACTGTCCCACCTAGTTCTAGATACTCCCATGAGAGGAAAGATCCTCTCAGCATCTATGCTGTCAAGCCCCCTCAGAATCTCGTATATATCAATAAAATCACATCTCATTCATCTAAACTCCAATGAGTATAGGTTCCACCTGCTTAACTTTTCCTCATAAGAGAAACTCCTCATCCCAGAAATCAGCCTAATGAACCTTCTCTGAACTGCTTCCAATGCAAGTATGAAAGCAAGCAGACCAAAACTGTACACAGTACTTTAGATATGGTCTCACCAATGCCCTGTACAATTGTAGCAAGACTTCTCTATGCTTATTCTCCATCCCCCTTAAAATAAAGGCCAACATTCTATTTGCCATCCTAATTACTTGCATACCTGTATGCTGACTCTTTGTGATTCAGGTACAAGGACACCCAAATCTCTCTAAACTAAAGCATTCTGACGTCTTTCTCTATTTAAATAATATTCTGCTTTTCTATTCTTCCTGCCAAAATGGGCAACCTCACATTTTTCTACAGTATATGCCTTCTGCCAAATATTTGCCCACTCACTTTACCTATTATATCCCTTTGAAGACTCTTTGTATGCTCCTCACAACTTGCTTTCCTGCCTATCATTGTATCATCAGAAAATGTGGCTACGATGCAGCTGGTATCTTCATAGAATCATTACAGCACAGAAGGCCATTCAGCTCATTGTGTTCATGCTGGCTCTCCTAGGGAGCAATTCACACGCTGCCACTCCTCCACCCCCTCCCCACAACCCTGCACATTCCTCCTTTTCAGATGTTTAGAAAAATTCGAATATGTAGAAAAAATTATGGCACAGAAGGAGACCCCTCTCCCCGTCATTCTTATGCTGGCTGGAAAACGAGCCTTCCAGCCGTATGCCATTTTCCAACAATTGGTTCATAGCTCTGGAGGTTACGGGACTTCAGGTGCATATCCAGACACCTTTTAAGTAAGTTGAGAGTTTCTGCCTCTACTACACTTCAGGCAGTGAATTCCAGACCCTACCACCCTCTGGGGAAAAATATTTTTCTTCATCTCCCCTCTAATCCTGACCTCTCTGCTAGGGAAAATTGGTCCTTCCCATCCACTCTTTCCGGGCTCCTCACAACCTTGGACATCTCAATCAAATCTCCCCTCAGCCTCCTCTGTTCCAAGGAATCCAATCTATCCAATCTTTCTTCATAGCTGCAATTTTCCAGTCCTGGCAACATCCTTGTAAATCTCTTCAATTACATCCTTTCTGTAATGAGGTGACCAAAACTGCATGAAATTTTCAAGTTGTGGCCTAACTAGTGTTTTATATAGCTCCAGTACAACCTCCCTGCTCTTATATTCTATGCCTCAGCTAATAAAGGAAAGGATTCCATTTTCCTTCTTAACCACCTTATCTACCTGTTCTGTTGCCTTCAGGGATCTGCGGACATGCAGTCCAAGGTCCCTCACTTCCTCTACATCCCTCAGTGTGCTCCCATTTATTGTGTATTCCTTTGCCTTGTTTGGCCTCCCTGAATGTATCACCTCACACTTCTCTGTGTTGAATTCCATTTGCCATTTTTCTTACCACCTGACCTGTCCATTGATACCTTCCTGCAGCCTACAGCTTCCCTCCTCATTATTAACCACGTGCCCAATTCTTGTGTTGTCTGCAAACTTCTGGATCCCCTACATTTAAGTCCAAATCATTAATATCTACCATAAAAAAGCAGGGGACCTAGTATGAGCCCTGCAGAACCCCACTGGAAACAACCTTCCAGTCGCAAGAATACCTGTCAACCATTACTCTTTGTTCCCTGCTACTGAGCTAATTTTGTATCCAGCTTGCTACATTCCCCTAGATCCCATGGGCTTTTATTTTTTTTAACTAGTCTGCCATGTGGGACCTTGTCCAAAGCCTTGCTAAAATCCATGTAGACCACATCAACTGCAATATCCTCAACAATCCTTCTTACTACCTCCTCAAAAAATTCAATCAAGTTAGTTAGACACGACCTTCCCTTGAGAAATCCATGCTGACTTTCCTTGATTTCTCTGCGCCTTTCTAAGTGGCAGCTTATCTTGTCCTTCAGAATTGATTCCAATAATTTACCCACTAACAAGTTTATACTGACTGCCCTGTAATTATTCAGGCTATCCCTCGCTCCATTTTTAAACAAAGATACAATGTTAGCAGTCCTCCAATCCTCCAGCGGCACACCTACATCCAGTGAGGATTGGAAAATGACAGTTAGAGCATCCAGTATTTCCTCCCTGGCTTCTTTTAACAGCCTGAGGTACATTTCATTCGGCCCTGGTGATTTATCCATTTACAAGAATGTTCAGCTCCTTAATACTTCCTCTCCCCCTATGTTGATCACATCCAATACTTCACACTCCTCCTCCTTAGCTACATTGTCTGCATCATCCCCATCTTTTGTGAAGACAAACACAAAGTATTCATAAGAACCACATCCTTCTCAAGGGCAATTTGGGATGGGCAATACATGCTGGCCTAGCCAGCTCCGCCCACATCCCATCAATGAATAAAAAACCCCCCACAGTTTCTGCCTTTGCACATAGGTAACCTTTCTGGTCTTTTATGGGCACTCTCTTTCCTTAGTTATCCTCTTACTCTTAATGCATTGATAAAACATATTCAGGTTCTCCTTGATTTTACTTGCCAATATTCATTCATGCCCTCTCTTTGCTTTCCTAATTTCCTTTCTGATTTCACCCCTCCATTTTTTATAATCCTTTTGGTTTTCTTTAGTATTGAGCTCTCAGTGTCTGACACATGCTCCCCTTTTCTGCCTTATTTTACCCTGTATGCTCCTTGACATCCAAGGAATGTGGCCATTCCACCCTTTTTCTTTGTTTACTCTGAACCCATTGAATCTCCCCTTTGAATGCCTCCCACTGTCTGACAATGACTTACCCTCAAGTAACTGTTTCCAGTCCAATTTTTGCTAAGTCACCCCTCAGCTTAGTAAAATTGGCCTTATCTCAATTTAGGACTTTAACTCCTGTTCTATCTTTGTCTTTTTCCATAATTATATTAAAACTAACTGAATTATGATCACGACCACCAAAATGCTCTCCCACTGCCAGTCCTTCTACCTGCTAAGCTCCATTTCCTTCATCCAAGTAATTAATATAGATTGTAAATATTTGAGGCCCCTTTGGCACTTTACTGGTTACAGTTTGCCATCCTGAAAATGACTCATTTATCCAGACTCTCTGTTCCCTATTAGTTAGCCAGTCCTCTATCCATGCTAATAAACACCCTCAAAAACTTAAGCTCTTATCTTGTGTAGTAACCTTTTATCTGGCACCTTATCAAATGCCTCTTGGAAATCGAAATACACATCAATTGGTTCTCCTTTATCCACCTTGCTTGTTACATCCTCAAAGAACTCTAATAAATTTTTAAAATATGATTTCCCTTTCATAAAACCATGTTGACACTACCTGATAGTATTATGATTTTCTAAGTGTCCTGCTACTAACTCTATAATAATGAATTCTAGCACTTTGCCAATGACAGACATGAAGCTAACTCACATATAGTGTCCTGGTTTCTGTCTGCCTCCATTCTTGAACAGAGGTGTAACATTCACGTTTTTACAACTGCTGGGACCTTTACAGGGACCAAGGAATTTTGCAAGGTTACAACCAATGCCTATACTATCTCTGAAGCCACTTATTTTAAGACCCTAGGATGCAGGCCATCAGGTCCAGGGTGTTTGTCATCCTTAAGTTTCATTAGTTTTCCCAATATGCTTTCTCTAGTGATAGTTTTAAGTTCCTCCCTCCCTTTTGACTCTTGATTTTCTACTATTCATGGCATGCTTTTTGTGTCTTTTACTGTGAAGATGGATACAAAATATTTGTTTGAAGCCTCTGCCATTTCCTCATTTCCCATTATTAATTCTCCAGTCTCACGCTTTAAAAGACTATTTTTTAAAATTATTCATTCACAGGGTGTGGGCTTCGCTGGGTGGGCCAGAATTTATTGCCCATCCCTAGTTGCCCTTGAGAAGGTGGTGGTGAGCTGCCTTCTTGAACCGCTGCAGTCCATGTGGTGTAGGTACACCCACAGTGCTGTTTGGAAGGGAGTTCCAGGATTTTGACCCAACGACAGTGAAGGAACGGCGATATATTTCCAAGTCAGGATGGTGAGTGACTTGAGGGGGAACTTCCAGGTGGTGGTGTTCCCATCTATCTGCTGCCCTTGTCCTTCTAGGTGGTAGTGGTCGTGTGTTTGGAAGGTGCTGTCTAAGGAGCTTTGAATTCCTGCAGTGCATCTTGTAGATGGTACACACTGCTGCTACTGTGCGTTGGTGGTGGAGGGAGTGAATGTTTGTTAATGTGGTGCCAATCAAGCAGACTGCTTTGTCCTGGATGGTGTCCGGCTTTTTCAGTGTTGTAGGAGCTGTACTCATCCAGGCAAGTAGGAAGTATTCCATCACATTCCTGACTTGTGCCTTGTAGATGGTGGGCAGGGTTTGGGGGATCAGGAGGCGAGTTACTCATCACATGATTTCTAGCCTCTGACCTGCTCTTGTAGCCACAGTATTTATATGACTAGCCCAGTTCAGTTTCTGGTCAATGGTAACCCCCAGGATGTTAATAGATGGGGATTCAGTGATGCTAAAGCCATTGAACATCAAGCGGCGATGGTTGGATTCTCTCTTGTTGGAGAAGGTCACTAATGCTCACTTTACTAATCTTTTCCTTTATACATACTTGTAGAAGCTTTTATTGTCTGTTTTTATATTTCTTCCTAGTTTCCTCTCGTCCTCAAATTTTCTCCCTATTTTTAAAATCATCCTTTGCTAAAACTCTCCCAATCTTCTGACTATCACTAATCTTTGCAGCATCATACACCTTTTCTTTCAATTTGATACCACCCTTAATTTTCTTAATTAGCCTTGGATGGTTCATCTTTCTCATGGAATCTTTCTTCCTCAATGGAATATATCTTTGTTGTGTTATGACCAAGATGGGAGGAGTGCACTGTCTGTCTCTAGTTCACTATTCCACAGGTCACAACATATGTTTAACTAATTTTGCCAGCCAGCTATGTGGCCAAATATGTGCTTTACCTTTGAACCTCAGAATGCCAAGGTTTCTTCAATAAACAACAAAATTATAAGTTTATTATAAAATCAGTCTTGTCAACTAGAAAAGCAAAGTTTATTAACATGCAGTATGAAATATGAAAGTATAATAATTACTTTGTAAATACCCTAGCTCACTCACTCACATGCGCACACACATACACATCAAAAAAGTAAAATAAAATAGGGGAATTTTGACAAAAGGTTAAAAGTCAACGGTCAAAGGGGAAATGACAGATGGTGCAGCCCTTGAAATGGCATCCGGGTTATACAAGTTGGTTTCTCAGCACTGGTCAGGAAACAATCAATGACTCTTGCACTATTTTTAGACTTCAAGAAAAACGTGACGACACTCAATTTTGGCATGTAGAGCAACTTATGAGTGGCTTCAATTCACTTCTGGCTTTAGACTGGCTTTAGGCTGTGAAGAGCTGTGGTCTTCATTGTACAAGCAGTTGATGCTCCAAAGAAAAGCCAAAACCAGCTTTTTAACCACAGATTTCCAGGCATGGTTTTTTGCAAAGACATAAACCACCATGTGACCTTTTTCTTTATTCTTTCATGGGATGTGGACATCATTAGCAAGGCCAGCATTTGTTGTCCATCCCTAATTGCCCTTGAACTGAGTGGCCTATGAGGCCATTTCAGAGGGCAGTAAAGAGTCAGCCACATTGATGTGGATTTGGAGTCACATGTAGGCCAGACCAGTTAAGAATGGCAGATTTCCTTCCCTAAAGAACATCAGTGAACCAAGTGGGTTTTTCTGGCAATCGATGGTAGTTTCATGGTCACCATTATTGGTGACCAATAGCTTTCACTTCCAGATTTACTAGTTGAAATCAAATTCTACCAGCTGCCAAGGTGGGAACTGTACCCATGTCCTCAGAGAATTAGTCTGGGTCTCTGGATTATTAGTCCAGTAACATTATCACTGTGCACCATCTCCCCTTAAACAGCCCACCAGGGTCAAGAGTTTTCCAGCTTCTTTAAAAATACTTAATTATCTTTCCTGGTAAAATGCTGTCTTTTCCAGGAACAGCAGCAAGCAGAGTCCTTGCATTAACCCTTTAAGGGACAGTATCTTTTAAAAAACACAAATTTTTCCAGAATGTTCTTAGGTCTTGAAGATGAACCATTTTCTGTGATTAAAGTATTTATGACACTAGCTGCCTTGGAGAAATATAACACCATATGCATATGCTTTTCATTATAGAGTGTTAAAAAAATCAACAAAAATATAGAAAACACAGCCACACACTAATTCATTCATTTTCTGAACAAAACTAATGCAGTTATTCTCTGTATCATTTTGGCTTTACACAATATGAAGCAATGTTAAATTCTAGACAAAGCATCAACAATTACTTGCTTTTCCCCCACAACGTGGACAACCTTTAACTGATCAGGCTGTAATAATAAACTCCATCGAAATAGCCTAGCATTCCGGTTCTTAACTTTTTCCACAAAGGCTAAGGGGTTGTTACCAGTATATACGGTGTCTCCCATGGTGTAGATTAGCATGAATAGAGGATTGGCTAACTAATCGAAGACAAGGGTTGGGATAAGGGCGGGGGGGGGGGGTGGCATTTTCATGATGTCAACCTGTAACAAGTGGAGTGCCACATGGATCAGTGCTGGGGTCACAATTATTTATAATATATATTATTTATAATATATAATGACTTGGATGAGGGAAGTGAATGTACTATCCACAAAAAATATTGGGAAGGCAAGTGGTGAGGATGACACAAAGAGTCTACAGAGGGATATAGGCAGGTTAAGTGAATGGGCAAAAACTTGGCAAATGGAATATAAAGTGGGAAAATGTGAGGTTATGCACTTTAGCAGGAATAATAGAGGAGCTGAACATTATTTAAATGGAGAAAGACTGCAGAAAGCTGTGGCAGAGGGGGATTTGGGGGTCCTCATGCATGAATCCCAAAAAGCTAGCATATAAGTTCAGCAGGTAATAGGGAAAGCAAATAGAATGTTGGCCTTTATTTCAAAGGGAATTGAATATAAAAATAGGGAAACCTTGCTAAAACTATACAAGGCACTAATTAGACCACACCTAGAATACTGTGAACATTTTTGGTCCTCTTATCTGAGGAAAGATATACTGGCATTGGAGGCAGTCCAGAGAAGGTTCACTAGGTTGATCCTGGGTATGGAGGGATTTTCTTATAAGGAGAGGTTGAGTAGGTTGGACCTGTATTCATTGACATTTAGAAGAATGAGAGGCAATCTTATTGAAACATATAAGATTCTTAGGGGGCTTGACAGGGTGAATGCTGAGAGGCTGTTTCCCCTTGTAGGAGAGTCTAGGACCAGAGGGCATAACCTCAGAGTAAAGGGTTGCCCATTTAAGACAGAGATGAAGAGGAATTTCTGCTCTCAGAGGGTGGTGAATTCTTTACCACAGAGGGCTATAGAGGCTGGGTCGTTAAGTATATTCAAGGTTGAGATTGACTTTTAATCAGTAAGGGAATCAAGGGCTATGGGGAAAAGGCAGGAAAGTGGAGGTGAGGATTATGAGGTCAGCCATGATCTCATTGAATGGTGAAGCAGACTTGATGGGCCGAATGGCCTACTTCCGCTCCCACGTCTTATGGTCTTATGGTGGACACACATCAAAATTTTTAAGAGCCAACAGCAAGCCCACAGTTTCTTTTTCCACTGTGGACTGTCTTTTTTTGGTGTCGATTTAGCTTTTTGGAGAAGTATCCCACTGGCCTTTCTATGCCCTATTTGTCTTCTTGTAATAGGACTGCACCTACTCCCAGGTCACTAGCGTCAATTGATACTTTGAAAGATTTAGTGAAATTTGGAACAGTCAACACTGGTTCATTGATCAAAATAGCTTTCGGCCTTTCAAAAGATGCTTGGCACCCTCCCATCCTTGGCTTTCTTTTGTAGCAAGTCTGCTAACGGAGCAGCTATAGTGCTGAAATTTGGTACAAATTTGCGGTAAAACCCACACATTCCCAAAAACCTCATGACCTCTTGCTTAGTTTTAGGGGCAGGGAATTCCACTAAGGCCTGCACTTTTGCTGTTCTTGGCTGCATTTGTCCTTGCCCTACTATATGCCTTAGGTGTGTTACACGTGCATTTGCAAACTCACTTTTGGAAAGGTTTATTACCAAGTCAGCTCACTGTAGTTTTCTAAACAGGGCTTCGAGCTGTTCCAAGTGATCTTTCCAAATGTCAATATGTATTAGTACATCATCAAGATAAACCACACAATTAGGAACACTGGCCACCACTTGATCATTAGTCTCTGAAAAGTTGCTGGGCCGTTTTTCAGCCCGAATGGCATCATTTGGCATTGGAAAAGACTATCTGGCGAGACAAAGACCAATATTTCTTTAGCTCGGGGTGTGAAAGGAACCTGTCAATATCCCTTCAACAAATCTATTTTGGCAAGAAACATGGCACTGCCAACTCTGTCAATACAGTCTTCCAAGCAAGGAATTAGGTAGGAATCGACTTTAGTTACTGCATTGACCTCTCTGTAGTCTGTATAGTATCTGTTTGAACCATCTGGTTTAGGCACTAACACGACTGGGGAATTCTAGCTGCTTTGGCTGGGTTCAATTAGGTGATTTTCCAACATGTTTTCGATTTCTACTTTCACCTGAACCTGATTCTCTGGACCTAAGCGTTAAGGATGTTGTTTACATCCACATCATGTGTGGCTAAGGCAGTATATCCTGGTTTATCACTACAGACTCCTTTAAATGCCTTGCTTGGTCTTCTTGTTGTTCTGCATCTAAATACGAAAGCATGGTGTCCAATCTTCCTAATAGTTCAGTGCTAGCTAACCAGATAGGAGGTTCAATCTGAGAATTGTCTAGGCTTCCATCTGCCTCATCCTCACCATCTCCATCGTCCTCCACTGTCCTTACTACCTGACATACCTGTATTTGCTTATCCTCCTCCCGGCAGTGATATGGCTTCAACATATTGATGTGACAGAGCCAATTCTTCTTCCTGCGATCTGGGATGTTAATCAAGTCATTAACTGTTCCAATCTTTTTGACTACTTTATACGGACTACTGAACCGTTTTTAGTGGTTCACCCTGTAAAGGTGGTAACACATCATCCCCTGATTGAAAGGTTTGGGTCTTGGCATGATTGCCTGCCCTGCTTTAAGGTGCTCTTGAGCCATATTGCAGGCATTTGCGAGCCACTCCTTAAACCCAGATACTAATCTACCATGGAATGTTTCTCCCTTTGTTCTAAAACTTTTCTTGAAATAGTTTCAGAGGAGCTCTCACCACATGCTCATAAACTAACTCAAAAGAACTAAAACCAGTAGGTTAATCAGGTGCATCCCTAGTGGCAAACAGAAGAAATTCCAACCCCTTGTCCCAATCATAGGGATAGTCTTGACAGTATGCTCCAATCATCATTTTGAGGGTCTGATGATGTTGTTCTAAAGTCCCATGAGTTTGTGGGTGGTATGCTGAGGATTTTAACTGTTTTATCCCCAGACTACTCATAACTTCCAGAAAAAAGTTAGACATGAAATTCGAACCTTGATCCGGCTGGACTTCACTCGGTAATCCCCATCATGTAAAGAATTGCATTAATTTCCCTACCACTATCTTTGCAGAAATTTTTTTCAAGGGAATGGCATCTGGGAACCGAGTAGCCATGTCCAAAATAGTGAGCATGTATTGATGTTCCGCTTTTGTTTTTGGTCAAGGTCCTACATAGTGTACCATTACCCTGCTAAATGGTTCTCCAAAAACTGGCATGGGAATTAGAGGTGCTGGTTTGATCATAGGTTGTGTTTTTCCCACAATCTGGCATGTATGACACCTTTTTACAAAACTGTACCACATCTTATGACGAAGACCTGACAAGTAAAAATGCCAACTTACATGCACTTGGGTCCTTCGGATCCCTGCATGTCCTGCCATAGGAATTTCATGAGCTGTCCTTAATAGTTCCTGATGAAATTTGGGCGGTACCACTACCTGATGAGCCACTGTCCACTCTTCATCCACAAGTTTATGAGAAGGTCTCTTTTTCTTCATCAGAATCCCACTTTTAATAGTACTATTCCAGGAATCCCTCTGCTTCAGCATCGGTTTCAGCAGATTGTTTTTTTTATTAATTCATGGGATGTGGGCTTCACTGGCTGCGTCAGCATTTATTGCCTAGCCCCAGTTGCCCTTGACAAGGTGGTGGTGAGCTCCCTTCTTGAACCGCTGCAGTCCATGTAGTGTAGGTACACCCACAGTGTTGTTAGGGAGAGGAGTTGACCAGGTGTGTGGATGAGGGTAGTGCAGTTGATGTAGTTTATATGGATTTCAGCAAAACCTTTGAAAAGGTCCCACATGGGAGACTTATAAAGAAGGCAAATGCACATGAGTAACAGGGTAATTTTATAAGGTGGATTCAAAATTGGCTTAGTTGTAGGACACAGAAGGTGATGACAGAAGGCTGCTTTAGTGACAGGAAGCCAGTGTCCAGTGGCGTACCACGGGGATCTGTGCTGGGTCCACGATTATTTGTCATTTATATAAATGACATAGATGACAATGTGAGGGGTAGGATTAGTAAATTTGCGGATGACACAAAGATTGGCCGGGTGGTTAACCATGAGGTTGAGTGTCTTGGGCTACAGGAAGATATAGACAGGATGGTCAAATGGGCAGATTAGTGGCAGATGGAATTTAACCCTGAAAAATGTGAAGTGATACACTTTGGAAGGAGTAATTTAACAAGGAAGTATTCCGATGAATGGCATGACACTAGGAGGTTCTGAGGAACAAAGGGACCTAAGCATGTGTGTCCATAGATCTCTAAAGGCGGAGGGGCATGTTAGTGGGGTGGTGAAAAAGGCATATGGGACACTTGCCTTTATCAATCGAGGCACGATTACAAAGGTAGGAAGGTCATGTTGGAGTTGTATAGAACCTTGGTGAGTACACAGCTGGAGTACTGTGTGCAGTTCTGGTTGCCACATTCAAGGAAGGATGTGATTGCACTGGAGGGGGTGCAGAGGAGATTCACCAGGATGTTGCCTGGGATGAAACATTTAAGTTATGAAGAGAGGTTGGATAGACTTGGGTTGTTTTCATTGGGGCAGAGAAGACTGAGGGGGCAACCTGATCGAGGAGTACAAGATTATGAGGTGCTTGGACAGGGTGGATAGGGAGCAGCTGTTCCCCTTAGTTGAAGGGTCAGTCATGAGGGGACACAAGTTCTAGGTGAGGGGCAAGAGATTTAGGGGGGATGTGAGGAAAAACTTTTTTATCCAGAGGGTGGTGACGGTCTGGAATGCACTGTCTGGGAGGGTGGTGGAGGCGGGTTGCCTCACAGACTTTAAAAAGTATCTGGATGAGCACTTGGCACGTCATAACATTCAAGGCTATAGGCCAACTGCTGGTAAATGGGATTAAGTAGGTAGGTCAGGTATTTCTCACATGTCGGTGCAGACTTGATGGGCCTAAGGGCCTCTTCTGCACTGTGTGATTCTTTGAATTCCAGGATTTTGACCCAGCGACAGTGAAGGAACGGTGATAAAATTTCCAAGTCACGATTTTAAGTTACTTGGAGGGGTACTTCCAGGTGGTGGAGTTCCCATCTACCTGTTGCCCTTGTCCTTCTAGATGATAGTAGTCGTGTGTTTGGAAGATACTGTCAATGGAGCCTTGGTGAATTCCTGCAGTGCAACTTGTAGGTGGTATACATTGCTGCAATTGTGCATCGGTGGTGGGGGGAGTGAATGTTTGTGGATGGGGTGCCAATCAAGTGGGCAGCTTTGTCCTGGATGGTGCCAAGCTACTTGAGTGTTGTGGGAGCTGCACTCATCCAGGCAAGTGGGGAGTATTGCATCACACTCCTGACTTGTGCCTTGTAGATGGTGGACTTTGGGGAGTCAGGGGGTGAGTTAATTGACACATTATTCCTAGCCTCTGACCTGCTATTGTAGCCATAGTGTTTATATGGCTAGTCCAGTTAAGTCTCTGGTCAATGGTAAACCCCAGGATGTTGACAGTGGGGGATTCAGTGGTGATAATGCCATTGAACATCAAGGGTCGATGGTTGGATTCTCTTTTGTTGGAGATGCTCATTGCCCACTTGCCACTTGACAGCCCAAGCCTGGATATTATCCTGGTCTTGCTGCATTTGGACATGGACTGCTTCAGTATCTGAGGAGTCCTGGATGCTGCTGAACATTGTGCAATCATCAGCGAAAATTCCCACTTTTGACCTTATGATGGAAGGAAGGTCATTGATGAAGCAGCTGAAGATGGTTGGGCCAAGGACACTGCCCTGAGGAACTCTTGCAGTCATGTCCTGGAGCTGAGATGACTGACCTCTCCGCTGGTTGTGGTTGTTGGAGTTTTCCTCCTGATTCCCATTGGCTCCAGTTTTGTTTGGGCTCCTAGCTGCCACACTCGCTTTTGGTATACAGGACATATCTGGGCAATTTTCTACATTGCCGAGTAGATGCCAGTGTTGTAGCTGTACTAGAACAGCTTGACTAGGGGCGTGGTAAGTTCTGGAGCACAAGTCTTCACTATTGTTGGAACATTGTCAGGGTCCATAGCCTTTACAGTATCCAGTGCCATCAGCTGTTTCTTGATACCACGTGGAGTGAATCGAACTGGCTGAAGACTGGCATCTGAGATGCTGGAGACCTCCAGAGGAGTCCGAGATGGATCATCCACTCGGCATTTCGGGCTGACGATTGTAGAAAATGCTTCAGCCTTATCTTTTGCACTGATGTGCTGGGCTCCCCCATCATTGAGGATGGGGATATTTGTGGGCCTCCTCCTCCATTGAGTTGTTTAATTGTCCACCACCATTCATGATTGGATGTGGCTGGACTGCAGTGCTTAGATCTGACTCATTGGTTGCGGGATCACTGAGCTCTGTCTACCACTTGCTGCTTATGCTGTTTGGTACGCAGTGTTATAGCTTCACCAGGCTGACACCTCATTTTTAGGAGCAGTACCAGGCATGCCCTCCTGCACTCTTCATTGAACTAGGGTTGATCCCCTGGCTAGATGGTAATGGTAGAGTGGGGCATATGCTGGGCCATGAGGTTATAGATTGTGTTCAAGTACAATTCTGCTGCTGCTGATGGCACATCGCCTCATGGATGTCCAGTCTTGAGTTGCTAGATTTAGCACGGTGGTAGTGCCACACAACACGATGGGGGATAGCCTCAATGTAAGGTGGGACTTCGTCTCCATGATGATTGTGCGGCGATCACTCCTACCGATACCGTCATGGACAGATGCATCTGCGGCAGGCAGGTTGGTGAGGATGAGGTCATGTATGTTTTTCCCTCGTTGGTACCCTCACCATCTGCCGCAGTCCCAGTCTAGCTGCTATGCCCTTTAGGACTCGGCCAGCTCGGTCAGTAGTGGTGCTACCGAGCCACTCTTCGTGATGGACGTCAAATGTCCCTTAACCAGAGTACATATTGCGCCCTTGCTGCCTTCAGTGCTTCCTCCAAGTGGTGTTCAGTATGCAGGAGCACTGATTCATCAGCTGAGGGAGGGCGGTACATGGTAATCAGCAGGGTTTCCTTGCCCGTTTGACCTGATGCCATGAGACTTCATGGGGCCCAGAGTCGATGATGAGGACTCCAAAGGCAACTACGTCCCGACTGTATACCACTGTGCCGCCACCTCTGCTGGGTCTGTCCTGACGGTGGGACAGGACATACCCAGGGATGGTGATAGTGGGTTCTGCGACATTATTTGAAAGATTTGATTCCGTGAGGATGACTGTGTCAGGCTGTTGCTTGACGAGTTTGTGAGACAGCTCTCCCAATTTTGGCACTAGTCCCCAGATGTTAGTAAGGAGGACTTTGCAGGGTCGACAGGGCTAAGATTGCCGTTGTCGTTTCCGGTACCTAGGTTGATGCCAGGTGTTCCGTCTGGTTTCATTCCTTTTTTTGGCTTTGTCATGGTTTGATGCAACTGAGTGGCTTGCCAGGCCATTTCAGAAGGCATTTAAGAGTCAACCACATTGCTGTGGGTCTGGAGTCACATGTAGGTTAAACCAGGTAAGGACGGCAGATTTTCTTCCCGAAAGGACATTAGCAGCTATGTCCTTTAGGACTTGGCCAGCTCGGTCAGTAGTGGTGCTACCAAGCCACTCTTGGTGATGGACATTGAAGTCCCCTACCCAGAGTATATTCTGCGCCCTTGCCACCCTCACTGCTTCCTCCAAGTGGTGTTCAACATAAAGGAGCACTGATTCATCAGCTGAGGGAGTGAGGTATGTTGTAATCAGCAGGATGTTTCCTTGACCATGTTTGACCTGATGCCATGAGACTTCATGGGGTCCGGAGTCGATGTTGAGGACCCCCAGGGCAACCCCCTCCTGACTGTATACCACTGTGCCACCACCTCTGCTGGGTCTGTCCTACCAATGGGACAGGATATACCCAGGGATGGTGATGATCGTGTCTGGGTCATTATACCATTTTCCTTAATTTAGGATCGGCTTGCTGAGCCTCAATCAGAGAAGACTTACTCAACATTTCCTTCAGATTATCCAAATCCCCAAAGAAAGTTTCAGGTAGTCAATTCTACCTTTGACGGTGAAACTTGTTTAGCCATTGCCTGGGTTTCTACAAAAGGAAAAATTCCTGGAATCTTTTCCTGCAATTGCTCTGAGTCCTTGACTTCACTCGGTATTTCTGTAACTACTACTTTTGCTCCAGCCAGATCATTCCCAAGGAGTAAGTAAACTCCGTCTACAGGCAAACTATGAACAACTCCGACTGTTACCAGTCAGACATTAGGCGAGACTCCAAGTGTACTCAATACAAAGGTACGGGTATATACACCCTGCCAATACCATTCACCAAAACCGTAGCATTTAGTGAACTTTGTGGTGGAACATTTTTCCCAGCAAAAGAGTTTGGTAACCCCTGTATCCATAAGTATATCAATAGATTTACTTGCTTCACTTGAGGGATAAGGAGTTGCTTTTTCTTTTGACAAGAATTCCCTGTAGCTTTCATAGAAACATAAAAAATAGGAGTAGGTTATTTGGCCCTTCAAGCCTCCTCCGCCATTCAATATGATCACAGCTGAACCTCTATCTCAACGCCGTATTCCTGTGCTCTCCCCATACCCCTTGATGCCTTTAGAGTCCAGAGATCTAGCTATTTCCTTCTTAAATATATTCAGTGAGTTGGCCTCCACAGCCTTCTGTGGTAGAGAATTCCATAGGATCACCACCCTATGAGTGAAAAGGTCTCTCCTCATCTCAGTCCACAATGGTCTACTTCGTATCCTGAGACTTGTTCTAGGCAAACCTTGTTCTAGACACCCATAGAGGAAACATCATCCCTGCATTCAGCCTGTCCAGTCCTATCAGAATTTTATATGTTTCAATGAGATCTCCTCTCATTCTTCTAAACTCCAGTGAATATAGGCCTAGTTGGCCCAATCTCTCTTCATACGACAATCTTGCCATCTCACGAATTAGTCTAGTGAACCATCGCTGCATTCCCTCTATGGCAAGTGTATCCGTTCTTAGGTAAGGAGGTAAAAAGTGCACACAATACTCCAGGTGTGGTCTCACCAAGGCTCTGGACAGCTGCAGTAAGACATCCTTGCTCCTGTACTCAAGTCTTCTTGCAATGAAGGCCAACTGCTTACTGCACCTGCATGCTTGCTTTCAGCGATTGGTGTACAAGGACCCCCGGATCCCTTTATATATCAACATTTCCCAATCTATCACCATTTAAATAATACTCTATTCTATTTTACCTATCAAAATGGATAACTTCACACTTATCCATGTTATACTGCATTTGCCATGTATTTACCCACTCTAAATCGCCTTGAAGCCTCTTAATACCTTCCTCATTGCTCATTGTTGATGGTGGTGATATTATCTAAGTAATGTGCTAATGGGGACATTAAGGGTAACAAGCAGGACAAGCAAGTAGCAGGTGGCCCTAATGGGGGTGGGGTGGGGGGAAGGGATCGAAATGGGCTAAAAGGTGGAGATAAAACAATAGATCGAAATAAATTTAAAAATAGGTGGGAAAAGAAAAATATATATTTTTTAAATTATAAATTATTGGAAAAAGGTGGATCGGAGAGGGGGTGGGAATGGAGGAGAGAGTTCATGATCTGAAGTTGTTGAACTCAATATTAAGTCCGGAAGGCTGTAAAGTGCCTAGTCGGAAGATGAGGTGCTGTTCCTCCAGTTTGTGTTGAGCTTCACTGGAACATTACAGCAGACCAAGGACGGACATGTGGACATGAGAGCACGGTGGCATGTTGAAATGGCAAGCGATAGGGAGGTCTGGGTCATGCTTGTGGACAGACCGAAGGTGTTCCGCAAAGCAGTCACCCAGTCTACGTTTGCTCTCTCCAATGTAGAGGAGACCGCATTGGGAGCAGCGAATGCAGTAGACTAAATTGAGGGAAGTGCAAGTGAAATGCTGCTTCACTTGAAAGGAGTGTTTGGGCCCTTGGACAGTGAGGAGGGGGCAAGTAAAGGGGCAGGTGTTGCACCTTCTGCGGTTGCATGGGAAGGTGCCGTGGGAGGGGGTTGAGGTATAGGGGGTGATGGAGGAGTGGACCAGCGTGTCCTGGAGGGAACGATCCCCTGCGGAAAGCCGCCGGTGAAGAGAAAATGTGTTTGGTGGTGGCATCATGTTGGAGTTGGCAGAAATGGCGGAGGATGATCCTTTGAATGCGGAGGCTGGTGGGGTGATAAGTGAGGACAGGGAGGACACTATCATGGTTCTGGGTGGGAGAGGAAGGTGTAAGGGTGGATGCGCGGGAGATGGGCCGGACACGGCTGAGGGCCATGTCAACCACTGTGGGTGGAAAACCTTGGTTAAGGAAGAAGGAAGACACGTCAGAGGAACTGTTTTTGAAAGTGGCATCATCAAAACAGATGCAACGGAGGCAAAGGAACTGATAGAATGGGATGGAGTCCTTACAGGAAGCGGGGTGTGAGGAGCTGTAGTTGAGGTAGCTGTGGGAGTCGATAGGCGTGTAATGAATATTGGTGGACAGTCTATCACCAGAAATTGAGACAGAGAGGTCAAGGAAGGGAAGGGAAGTGTCAGTGATGGACCACGTGAAAATGATGGAGGGGTGGAAATTGGAAGCAAAATTAATACATTTTACCAGGTCTAGACGAGAGCACGAAGCGGCACCGAAGCAGTCATCGATGTACTGGAGAAAAAGTTGTGGGAGGGGGCCTGAGTAGGACTGGAACAAGGTATGTTCCACATACCCCATAAAGAGACAGGCATCTTTATGTCTCTTGCCCCATTTTTCAGGTGCACTTCCAGGAAAGCTCACAGACACTCAAATCAGCATGTAAAGCATGTTAGGAGCAGCTTCTATCCACTTCCAGCTTTGTACTGGCTCTGGACTGCAAAGATCTGTGGTCTTCTTTACAGAGTTAGTTGATCCTTCTTTTCTTCCAAAGGATAACCAAAACCAGTTTTCTAAACACAGGCCAGGATTTTCCATTCTCGTTCACGACGGGCATGATCAGAGAATCTCACGAGGCGACCCTAGTCACATTTCCCAATGACATAAATCAAGGACACAATTGTCCCTCTCTCTGTCAACGGCAAGCCGCGTTTCCATTGTCAAACATCGGGAACTTAATTGTAATTAATTTGCATATAATTATTGTGGCCACAGGACAGAATCATCCCCCGACATCAAATTTAAAATCTATGTCGGCGTAATTTCATGACGGTGTGATTTACAACTGCCTTTAAAAGGCGTGAACCTGACGACGTCAACTTCGAGGAGAGCTCGGAGGTGAGTGCACACAACTTTGCGCAGCGCTTGCAATGATCCCAGTGGCTCTGCGGGTTGGGGGGGGGGGCACAGGCAAGTCTCCGCTGCAGCTTCTTTGTGGCTGACTTGTGGTGCTGGGGCAAGGGCGACACTGCAAAGGGGGAAGGGTGAAGAGGCAATCTCGGGACAAGAGTGACAGTGCAATGGGGGAAGGTGGAAGGATACAACCTCAGGCAAGGGCAACAGTGCAGGAGGTCATGGCGGCACCGACTGAAGTTTGAGCAAATACACATGTGATGGGGGGTGGGGGGGGAGTAAATGGCTGGGCTAATGGCAAAACATATAAAAGATGAGCAGTCCACCACAGCTGACAGTGTTTAACTTGAGCTCAATTGGCATGCTTGGAGTCAGCCTTGTCAAGCAACTGTGCCCACTCAAGCAGCACTAATTCCTCACATTGCCAATGAATGCTCCTCTACTGTCAACCCCTCGGGCGCACACTTCAAATTCGAATGAGTCCTATGGTGCTGCAGAACCATTCTGTGACTGGGCAAGCCTGAGGATCCTGTTGGGAAAGGTGACCATCGAATGCTGAGAGGGGTGCGCTCCTAGTCCCTTGCATAATGTTTCAGTTCGTATTGAAAAGTCACCCTCATGGTACAAGCAAACCGCAAAGCCTTCGAGTCCAGTTTAGGAAAATGCCTGCACCTGAGATGAGAGTTCAGGGTGCAGTTGAGTGGCCGAAGCTGCCGCCACTAGCTCATGTGGTGTGGAGTGGTGGCTGGGCATGGGCATGGTGAGCCATCATGCGCACTAAACACTGGTGGCCTGGAGTCTTCAGCATACGTTAAGGGGACTTGAAAGGCAGTCACAGCTGATGACTTGACCATGAGTGGTCCTTTGAAAACAATTGCTAACCCTTGCATCTCATTGATACTGCAGTGAGGAGGCTATCAGGAACATGGAGGTGATTATAGGCAGGAGAGAAGGAGAAGAATGTGATGGAAGCTCCTAGCTCATCAAAGGGAAGAGCAGAACCCTGAAGACCAAGAGGTGGCACGGCCTGCTCCACACACAGAGGATGTGTCCCACAGAGCCATCGTTCATAAGCGCATAGAACCAGGGTCCACAGATGGCGCATGTGCTACCTGCAGATGAACAAGGACCAGTGTTGTCGATGCCTGCGCATGTCAAGGGAACTGGGTCACGCACATATGCCTTCTGCAGGATTTGGCACCATGGGGGCTCAAAGGGAATCCACTGCCACTGGCATTTGGTTACCGTCGTGCTTAGTTTCTACGGCATTGGCTCCTTCCAGGGCTGCACTGGGGGCCTTTGCAGGGTCTCACAAGCCTCCACCCACAAATGTATCCGGGAGGTCACAGGCGTCCTTTTTGCCAAGGCACGCAATTTTGATCAGGCAAGCCAGGAAGCAAGAGCCCTGGGATTTGCTCAGGTTTCTGGATTCCCACAGACACAGGGTGCCATCGACTGCACCCGCATTGTTCTTAAATCTCCCTGGCAACAAGCAGTCCAGTATGTGAACCTCAAAGGCTTCCACTCTCTCAGCTGGTCTGCGACCATAAAAAGCAGATCATGCAGGCGTGTGCAAGATACCCCGCAAACGTCCACGATGCGCACATTCTCAGTAGATCTCAGGTCCCTGACATCTTCCAGGGACCACACAGGATGCAGGGTTGGCTTCTTGGGAACAAGGGCTACCTACAAAGGACATGGTTTATGACACCTGTACGATGGCCTCAGACTCCTGGTGAGAAGGTACAATGAGGCTCATGCTGCTACCTAGAGTTTGGTTGCGCACACCACTGGCATCCTGAAAATGAGGTTCTGGTGCCTGAGCAGATCTCGTGGAGCACTGCAGTACACTCCCCAGAGAGTGTGGCGCGTCAATGTGGCTTGCTGCTCACTCCACAAAATGGCAATGTAAAGTGGGGAGGACCTGGATGATGAAGAGCTGCAAGAGCTGCACACCTTTGATGAGCAGGAAGTCGAAGGGGATGAGGGTGCTGAGATCCTAGAAGGCAAGTGTGCAGGCTATGAAGCCATTGCACTGGCCAGGCCAGGCAGGCGTAGTCGCGAGGCCCTCATTGCCGCAAGATTCCAGGAGGATGACGACAAAATGCAGTGAGGACACTCCTGAGATCTTCACATTGCATCTGGGAATGTCTGACACCTGTCTGGCTGAGGTCAGCGCACATACGCTCTCTGAAGAGGCTCATATTATCAAAACGCTGCTGAGAAAAAGCGGCCGCATGGACTCTAAGACAACTTAATCCTTTGGCAGGCTTCATCACCTGTTCCCTTCAGCACCACGCCATCACCTTTCAGGAATGATGGCGCTGAGATGGGGGGGGTGGGGGCAGCCCCACCTCAAAGGTGCTGAGAGCACACAAATGCTTGGGTATGAGTTTCTGGCAGCAAACACAGGCCACATGGAGGTACACGCATCTCTAATCTGGACAGTGACTTTGAATCCGGACAATCACTGCGTTATAAGGTTACACTCTGCACAGAGGAGAGGCCCTGGACTGTGACAGTAACCTTCGTTTTGTGCAAGAAACAAGGATCTGATTGACACGAACACTGCTCAACATAACAAGGAGCCATAGACTAGGAGACATTCTTGAGAATGTGTTTACAATGGTCAACATTAAGTACAAGCCATTAACACCTGTGCCCATGTTGTGCATCTAAATCTTCTTGATCTTTCTAACCATGCCGCTACGTCTTGGTGCTCCCCTGACATCCACAGCAGAGGTGGAGGTGGCCTGCTGACAACTACACCCTGTTGTCTGTGAAGACTTTGGGCATTCTCTGGATGGCCAATCCCCGGAGGGCCCCAGCCTGTTTTCAGGGTCCTGCAGTGTGGCAGTAGCACCCTCCTCAGCCTGCAGAGCTGCTGGGGTCACAGGAAGAGGGGATTCGGATGGCCTGAACACTCTCGGAGTCACCTGGGTGGATGGTACTGGAGTGTGCACTTGTCCCTATGGTTGCCTGGGGGCCCCCGGCTGACTCCTTGAGAGGAAGGGACAGCTGAAGTGAGCTAGAGATGCCCCACCCCTTTTCATGTTGACAGTGATGGATGCCTGCAAGTGCCTCCGTGATGGAGTGCAGCTCCTGCAGCAGTGCAGTCCCCATGTCCTGCACAAAGGTCATCATGGCAGCCGCCATCCTACCAGTGTTGACCTTGGTGCGTTGGCATGCTGGTTCTATAACCTCTGACTGAAGGCGCTGCACTCCTCCATCGTGCCTTTCAATCTGAGGAGTGCAGCGGACATCCATCCTGATGTTTCCAAGTTTGCCTTTGCAGCTTCAGCAACTGTGACATAACTGAATCCAGACTGAATCCTCATCTGACTTGGACTCAGCAGATTTCTGGCCTCCGGCTGTCCTCTGAGTGCTAGAAACCTGGGAAATCCCTGCCACCACCTGCTGTGGATCAGACGGTGTGATATGCTCACCAGAATGTGAACCTGAGGCTACTCCAGAACCACGGCCACCGAAGTGTGGAACAGGGAAGCTCACTCACAGCATGGTTGTCTGATGGATGTTGCACTGCTGGATCCTCACTTGGTTGAGAACCGCCAAACTCACCGTCAGCACAAGAATGGTCCAGATCGTCGTTGGCCAGCTGGATGGCTCCATTTTCAAACTGTGTGAGAACCTTGATGTCGGGCATTCCTCCACCAGTCTGACCTCTCCCTTTGTTGTGTGCCAGCTTGTCCTGTGTGGGTACAGATGGACAAACTGTAAGCAGGACGCCTGCTGGGCCAGATGAGGATGATGGCATGTGTGGGTGGTGCCATGGGCAGGATGAAGACATAATCCGCAGGGCAGATGAAGGTATGTGTGAAAGAGTGAATGGCGATGTCTCTTGAACAGACAGCAAGTGAGATCCCTGTGGATGTGTGATGGGTTTGTGAGGGTGTGAGTTTAGAGTGATGAGAAGAGTGACTTACCCTGGTAGAACAGAGGAGATCATTCATCCTTTTTCGGAATTGGGTGGCTGTCCTCTTTTGCAGGGCAGTGGCACATGACCACCGCTCTCACTGACTCCCATGCTGGATTGGTGACCATGCTTGCTGGTCTTCGCCCAGAGCGGCGGTAGAGAATTTTGTGGCAGGCCTCGACTGCATCCAGTAGGCGCTCAAGGGAGGTGTCACTAAATTTGGGGATTGTTTCCTACCTTTGGCAGTCATGACTCTCCAGCAGCTTTCGATCCCTTGGAGAGCGCTAGTTCTGTGCAGGGCCGCCCTTGAAATATGGTGCCCGGATTACTGAAGGCCTGAGGTCATGGCGGGGCAGGCGAATCAAAGGCCGCCCCATCAGTGATCCAACATGAAACCTGTGCCTCTGCATTTTTTAAACAAAGTGCTGCACAATACAACAGAAAAAGCCACCGTTGTTGACGGGTCAAGCGCTGCTTTCCCCGCTTGATATCAGACTTTGCGAATTCTGATTAAGGGTCACATGGTCAGAACAGCCAACCAGCACTGAGCATGGGGAAGTCTAGAGTGTGTATTGCTTGAGGCCTGCAGCCTTGCTAGAGGCCTGCAGCTAACCCAGGGGCTCTGTAAATAAAGTTTGTTGTTCAACTAAAGAAGCCTCTAGGTAGTACATCTGGCGACGAGAATAAATGAACCTGATGCTGCCTCTCACCGTACAACTGTGAGTATCTCGTTTTAAAGAAGGAAAAAAATACTCACCAGGATGCCTCTCTTTGGGAGAATCAGCCCATTTGACTCCTCCACAGAGGGCTGGACTCAATACATCTGGAGCCTCGGGTTTTATTTCCAGGTCAACAAAATACAGGACGCCGCAAAATGCAAAGCAATTCGCTTGAGCACTGTGGGAGCCAAACCTATACCCTTATTCGCAGTCTCACAGCTCCAAGCGTGCCAGACTCCAAATCGTTCAGTGAGCTTGTGGATTTAGTGAAGTGTCATTTTCAGCTCAAACCATTAGTCATTATGCAAAGATTCAAATTTAATATTAGGATGAGGACCCCTGGTGAATTAATCGTGACTTATATTGCCAAGTTGAAGCAATTGTCAGAGCATTGTGATTTTGGAGCGACCTTGACCGACAGGGAGATGGTGGCATATTGGTATTGTCACTGTACTGGTATCCCAGAGGCCCAAGGTAATGCCCCAGGGTCCCATGTTCAAAGCCCACCACAGCAATAAAAAAAATCTGGAATTAAAAGTTTGATGATGACCAAAAAACCATTGTCATAAAAGTCCATCTAGTTCACTAGTCTTCCATCCTATATGTGACTGCAGACCCACAGCAATGTGGTTGACTCCTAAATGCCCTCTGAACAAGGGCAATTAGGGATGGGCAATAAGCGCTGACCTAGCCAGCATCCTAGCCCACATCCCATGAACGAATAAATATAAATGGTACAGAATCGGTTAGCTTGTTGCATTGATTGCTGGCATAAGTCGAAGTAAATTTTAAATGAACAATGGAGATAGTGCTGGTCATGGAAAGCGCTGAAAAAGATTAGCATAAACCTGCAGCCACCTGCAGCTCTGTGGCAGCAAAACCTCAGAAGCAGCTGCAAAGCGGGAATCATTCCCAATCCAAAACATATACCGGAGGCAATCAGGCAACGATCCTGATGTTGAAATGTTACTGACATGGGGATAACCACACTCCTGAAACATGTAGATTTAAGGAGACCAAGTGCTATTACTGTTGCAAAAGATTCTGATAAAGCAGTGCAGAGCTAAGTCCAGGCTGCCAAGAAACCAGCCAGCAAAGATGTTATAAGTACATAATGTGAAAGAGCCTGTGTAAGGAACATCTCTTTTTATTTCTGTTGGACTGTTGTAAAGAACATATCTTTTTATTTTCTGTTGGACTGTCGATTAAAATTACAATAGCTGCAGTTTGAAAGACATGTCCACTGGAACAGGATGAGAGATATATACAATTTTGCAGTCCTGAAACAGATTGTGTCATGAAAGGCAGGGTGGTGCCGGAAAGGAGTCCTGAACAAAGGGAGCTGCCTGGCAAAGTTTTAATTGGCTCCTGACCAGGTGATCAGGTTTTGTGTGAGAGCAGTGCAGCAGAATAGCTCCTAGCCTGAAAGGAACAAGACCTGGAACCTCTTTCTCCTGTGTGTGGAAGATTCCAGTAATTACACACTAATAGCTAGCTGGCTTTTTCTCTTCATATCTTTATAACCTGCTCTCTCTCTCTGAAAACCCCTGTCAAGAGGCAAAGGGGAAAATCACTGTTAGAGATATCGAAAGGCAAGTGCTTAGCTCGTGAACTAAATACTGAAAGCGCTGGAAGTCAACTTTGAGTCATCAAGAAGAACTGAAAGGAATTTGGAAGACATCGATCAAAGTCAAACTACTGAATCCTGTACTCTGGAATTGGTGCTATTGAACTGTTTTATCCAACCCTTAAAATCCATGTTTTTGTGTGTCTTTTATGTGTATGTATAGGGATTTAAGAAGGGGTAGAGTTTAGGTTATAGAGTTAGAAATTAGCAGTTTAGATTTCTTTCTTTTGCCACTGGTTAACAACAGTTTGTTCAATATGCAGTTATTGACTTATTAAGTTTACAAACCTGGTGCTCATATTCTGTTAATCTAAATTAAACTGTTAGGTAGAATTGGGGCAATCTGGTGGTTTGTTCAAACTTTTCACATTTGTCGTGGCTCGGGGAACAGTGGGGCTTCATATTATAGTGCACTATCCCCAGTGAGCCGTGACACCTGAAATAACTGATTCGGACATTCGCTCTCTTCTTAATCTTAAAGCAGTAAAGGCAAACCCTATTATTGTTACACTCCATGTAAACGGGAAGCCTCTGGTTATGGAAGTGGATACAGGGGCGTCAGCCACAGTGATGAGTGAGCACACATTTCAGTACCTGAGAGAAGGAACCTAGCCCTTAAGCCTGGAAAGAACTTTTATCTAGTTGAAGACTTACACGGGAGAAGCCATAAAAGTAAAAGGTACCGCAATGGTACCTGTGAGCTATGGGCAGCAGTCAGCCCAGCTCCCAGTAATAATAGTGACTGGGGAAAGACCAAACATTCTGGACCATGATTGGCCAAAAGAAATAAAGTTAAATTGGTCTGAGATTTTTCAAGTGCTGGCAGGAGGGCTGCTAGAATTGTTTAAAAAAATAGGTCAGTGTCTTTCACAACGAATTAGGAAAAATCAAAGACTTGCAAGTTGATCCAGAGGCAACTCCCCAGTTTTTTTAAGGCAAGACTGGCTTAAGAGAAAGAGTGGATGCTGAGTTAAACAGGTTGGAGGAACTAGGTATCGTACAGCCAGTTCAATTTTCGGAATGGGCAGCACCTATTGTCCCCATACTGAAACCAAATAAGCCTGTCCACATTTGCGGCGATTATGAGCTAACAGTTAATTGGGCCACCAAGTTGGATAAATATCTAATTCCAAGAAGTGAAGACAGGAGCTGACAGGAGGTCAATCCTACATTAAGCTGAAGGTAAGCATGCAGGTGCAGCAGTCGATAAAAAAGGCAAATGGTATGTTGGCCTTCATAGCCAGAGGATTCGAGTACAGGAACAGGGATGTCTTGCTGCAATTGTACAGGGCCTTGGTGAGACTACACCTGGAAAATTGTGTGCAGTTTTGGTCTCCTTATCTGAGGAAGGATGTACTTGCTATAGAGGGAGTGCAGCAAAGATTTACCCAACTGATTCCTGGGATGGCGGGACTGACATATGAGGAGAGGTTGAGTCAATTAGGATTATATTCGTGGAGTTCAGAAGAATGAGGGGGGGATCTCATGGAAACCTATAAAATTCTAACAGGGCTAGACAGTGTAGATGCAGGATGTTCCCGATGGTGGGGGAGTCCAGAACCAGGGGTCACAGTCTGAGGATATGGGGTAGACCATTTATAACTGAGATGAGGAGAAATTTCTTCACCCAGAGAGTGGTGAGCCTGTGGAATTCATCACCGCAGAAAGTAGTTGAGACCAAAACATTGTATGTTTTCAAGAAGGAGTTAGATATAGCTCTTGGGGTGAAAGGCATCAAAGGGTAAGGGGAGAAAGCGGGAGCAGGCTAATGAGTTGGATGATCAGCCATGATCATAATGAATGGCGGAGCAGGCTCGAAGGGCTGAATGGCCTACTCCTGCTTCTAGTTTCTACGTTTCTATAAGTTGGATATAAGTCACATGTACCATCAACCCGAGTTAGATAACACATCTCAGGGGTTTGTCATAATAAACAGACACAAAGGCTTATTCCAGTGTATGCGCCGACCTTTTGGCATGTGCAATATTTCAAAGGATGATGGAGAGTTTGCTACAGGGGTTACCACTGGTTGTAGTATACCTTGACAATGTCCTCATAACTGGATCGACAGAGGCCGAGCATTTAGTAAATTTAGAGGAGGTATTAAAAAGATTTTTGGAAGCTGGAGCCCACCTACAAAAGGAGAAATGCACTTTCCAAGCCACCGCGGTTACCTATCTGAGGCACCATGTAGACACACAAGGATTACACCCCGTAAGAAAAGGTTAAGGTGATAAAGGAGGCTCCTTCCCCCACAAACATCACCAAACTCATTTTAAGGATGGTAAAGTACTATGGGTGATTTTTACCCAACTTATCGATTGTACTGGCCCCCTTGCACATATTGCTGAAGAAACACCATCGTTAGTCCTGGAAGGTTCCACAGGAGGCAGCCTTCAACCGAGTAAAACAACTGCTGTACTCCTCACCCTTGTTAGTGCAACCATTTAAAGAACTGATATTGACCTGCGATGCCTCTCCATATGGCGTTGTTGCAGTATTGTCCCATGAAATGGATGACGGCTCTTTGAGGCCAATAGGTTACATATCAAGAACCCTCTCAATGGCTGAAAGAGGTTGTGCGCAGATTGAGAAGGACTGTCAATAGTCTTCGGAGTTAAAAAATTCCACCAGTACTTACATGGCAAGCATTTTACTGTCATCTCTGATCATAAACCGCTTTTGGGTCGTTTCAGAGAAGACAAGGCTATCCTGCCGATAGCCTCAGCAAGAATTCAGCGATGGGTATTATTTCGGTCCACCTACGAACAGACTTTCAAGCACTGACCTGGGATACACATAGTGAATGCGGAAGCCCTTAGCCACCTACCGTTGCAAGAAAGCATCTCACGTACTCCTGTAACCCAAGAAATCATCCTTGCATTGAATTTTTTAGACACATCGCCAGTCTGCACGAAGCAGATCAGGAACTGGATCAATCAAGATCCCCTTCAATTCTAAGTTAGAGGCCAGATATTTACAGGGTAGTTAAATGAGCCAGTCTCCGACGGAATGAAACAATTTTTTACTCGCAAATACGAATTGAGTTGTCAGGATGGCACCATACCCTGGGGAGCAAGAGTAGTTGTTCCTGTAACAGGCAGGGAACTGCTCCTAACTGAATTACACAGCACTCATCCTGGCATTTCTAAAATGAAAACGCTTGCCAAGAGTTACGTGTGGTGGCCTGGTATACATGCAGATATCGAGAAGTTAGTGAAGCACTGTCAACAGTGCCAATTGCAACAAAAGTTGCCAGCCACAGCCCCACTACGCACTTGGGAATGGCCTTGCTGACCACGGGTGCGGATCCATATATACTATGTGGGTCCATTCCTAGGCACAATGTTTTTGCTTATAATCGCCGCACACTCAAAATGGATGGATTTTTGAGGTAAAATCACTACATCAATTGCTGCAAGTTACGCCAATGCTTTTTGACTCATGGATTTCCCAGTCATTATATCAGACAACGGAGCCATATTTACAAGTGCTGAGTTTCAGAACTTCCCCAATCTAAACGGCATTCAACACATCCGAACTGCAGCTTACTGTACAGCATCAAACGGACTAGCTGAGAGAGCTGAAAGCAAAATTTCAAGTCAGGAATAAAAAAATTGTCAGGAAGAACCCTGGAAACCAAAATCTCACGCTTCCTTCTTAGCTACCACACAACTTTACATGCACGGGAGTTCCACCAGTAGAACTGCTTATGAAGCGTCACCTGAAAATGAAACTGAGCCTCGTATTTCCAAATTTGCCAGGGAGGGTAGAGAACAATCAAGGTAATCAGAAAAAAATCCATAATTTCTTTTTTTTATTCATTCACAGGATGTGGATGTCACTGGCTAGGCCAGCATTTATTGCCCATCCCTAGTTACCCTTGTTCAGAGGGCAGTTAAGAGTCAACCATATTGCTGTGGGTCTGTAGGCCAGACCAGGTAAGGGCAGATTTCCTTCCCTAAAGGACGTTAGTGAACCAGATGGGTTTTTACGACAATCGGCAATGGTTTTCTGGTTATCATCAGTCTTTTAATTCCAGATTTTTATTGAATTCTAATTCCACCATCTACCATGGTGCGATTTGGAATACTAGTCTAGTGACAATACCACTATGCCACCTCCTCCCCCACAGTAGAGCCTGGGAATTTATAGTAGATGAGGCCGCATATGTAAGAAACTTTGGTAGCGGTCCAAGTTGGATTTGAGGAATTACTGTCTGTTAGACCAGGCCCCTTTTATACCAAGTAGATGTGGAAGGCCGGATCGTTCGTAAACACGTAGGTCACCTGAGGAGTAGGGAGACGTTTCCACAGTCAGTATTACCAAGGAACGTTATTGAACCTGTAGGCACCGAAGCACCTAATTGACCTGTTATAGACATAATTTATGTCTCCATTGAATCATATACTGATGAAACGCCTGTGCCAAATGAGGTACCTGTTATTGTAGTTCCTGTTAGTCTCGATCGTATAGGGGGGTTACATTAGCGATTTTCCAGTCCTCTGGGACCCTCTCTGACTCGAGTGATTCCTGAACGATCACCACTAACGCCTCCACTATCTCTTCAGCTATCTCCTTCAGTTTATGGCAGTTTTGAGAGTTTTGAAATAATCTCCTTAAATGTCTGCTATTGCTTCTCTACCATCTTCCCTTTTAACCCATTTACCTAGTCCAGTTCTGACAATGGTGTCTTCATACTCTTTTAATTGCCTTTTATTTAAGTTTAAGACACAAGTTATGGACCCATATCTCTTACACTCAAAACGAATGTGAAATTCTATTATGTTATGATCACTCTTGCCTAGAGGATCCTTTTAATATGAGGTCTTTGATTAATCCTGTCTTATTACACATTACCAGGTCCAAAATACCCTGTTCCCTGAATGGAATCTGAGGATAGTGCATAATGGGTGAGTGGCTATTAAGGATACATGGGAGGCAAGGGGGGAATAGAAAGCATGAGTGATCTGAGGGGAAATGGAGAATAAATGGGGGCAGAGAAGTGACATGGATGAATTGAGGGGGCATGGAGGATATGTGGGGAATGTAGAGGTAGCTTAGGTGATTGGAGGGGGTATGAAGGATACATGGGAGGCATAGAACTGGCACAGGGATTTGATGTGGCATGGGGGTGGGTGGGGGAAGAGTAGGAACAGGAGTTGGATAGAATCTGTAACATAAAGTGCTTACAGAAGCTTTTAAAAATGATGTAAATAGTTTAAGAAGTTGTTTAACATTGTTATTAAAGAAGTTGATATTATACCTGGGGGAGGTATAGTATAATGGGTTAATAATTATAGTAATGGATTGTGTATCATGATGTAATAGTGCCACTGCAGTCATGTGCCAGTCTCGGTAGAACAGATAGAACAGTCTGTACTCAAGAAAGATGTACTTAACTTCTAGCCTATCATATACACAGTGTTAATAAAGTAGTTTTGAAGTAACCTACCTGAGTCAGGAGTGTTACTCCTGAGTAGAGAAAAACCCTCCCAGTAATGATCAAGCCACAAGATAACCCTCAAAGCACATAGCACCTCATGGATACCCATGTCTGACCTGCTAGATTTGTTCTGAATCTATCCCATGGTGGTAATACCACATAACAAAATGGGCTGGGGAAAGTCTTCAATGTAAAGACGGGACTTCATCTCCACAAAGACTACGCGGTGGTCACTACTACCAATATTGTCAGGGTTAGATGCATCTGCCCCTGGTAGATTAGTGAGGACAGGTCAAGTTAAACCTTTCCCATGTGTTGGTTCTTTCATCACCTTCCACAAGCCCAGTCTGGAAGAAATGTCCTTCAAAACTTGGCCAGCTCGGTCAGTGGTGGTATTAATGAACCACTGTTGGCAATGGACATTAGAGTCCCCAATCCAGAATATATTCTGTTCCCTTGCTATCCTCAGTTCTTCTTCTATATAGAGCAGTACTAATTCATCAGCTGAGAGAGTTCTGTAGGTGTTAATCAGCAGGAGATTTCCTTGCCCTTTTGACCTGATGCCATGAGACTTCATAGGATCTGGAGTCAATGTTGAGGATTCCCAGGGTCACTCCATTAACGCTGTCACCTCTTCTGGTGGGTCTGCCATGTCAGTGAAACAGGACATAACCAGTGGAGGCCTGAAAGGTATGATTCCGTAAGTTATGACTAATTCAGGCTATTGCTTGACTATTGTGTGGGGCAATTCTCCCAAATTTGCACAAGTTCCCACATGTTAGCAAAGAGGACTTTATAGAGCTGACTGGG
The DNA here is from genome assembly GCF_964194155.1 of Cetorhinus maximus. Taxonomy (NCBI): domain Eukaryota; kingdom Metazoa; phylum Chordata; class Chondrichthyes; order Lamniformes; family Cetorhinidae; genus Cetorhinus; species Cetorhinus maximus. The sequence goes on from NC_135885.1 coordinate 2,139,821, forward strand.
CTGGGTGTGCTTGTTTTTTTCCAGTGCCTAGGTCGCTGCCAGGTGATCCTTCAGGCTTTATTTATATGGGCTTATTCATAGTGGCTTGATGAAACTGAGCAGCTTGTTGGGCCGTTTCAGAGTGTAGTTAAGAGTCAACTACATACAGTGGGGTCTAGAGTCACATGGTACCCAGAACAGACAAGAACAGCATTTCTTTCCCTAAAAGACATACCTGAACAAAATGTGCTTTTGTAACAATCCAGTAGTTTTATGTTCACCATTGTTGAGCAATTCCCTTAGTTGCCGTGGTGAGATTTGAACTTGTATCTCAGGAGCATTAGTCCAGTCCTCTGGATTACTAGCCCAGTAACACGGCCACTATGCTACTGTTCCCATCATGGGCCACATTCAGCAAGTTATCATGACAGAAATAAAAATGAACTATTTTGGTACTTATTTACATTTAGATTTTGGTTGCTATTACTGCTCCACCTTAGCTTGACCTATTGTATCGACATTGTGAGCAAATGGCACGGCGAAGTCCTGCCTTGGATAAAATCAAGAGGACCAATATGTGTCCTGACCACTGACAGAGGAGTGCATTCCACACCCTCACCATGGAAGGACGTTTCTCTTCAACGCTTTTCTACACCTTGTATCCAAGGCTTCTCGTCTTGATTCCCCAAATACTTGGGAACAGCCTGTTTTTTTTTTAACCTACACTACCCCATTTTTCATCATCTTAAACATTCTATCAGTTGTCCCTGGAATGTGAATTGAATGTGTAAAGGACCAGTCCAAACACAGGGCACAAAACCAGAATGGGCCTGAGACTGAGTTACTTACCGAACTGGTTAAGAATGCACTTGATTTGTTTGATCTCCTAAACTCCTGATCTGTGACACACCCGAAACTTATCTTTTCTTTCTGCTTCAAGGTGGGCCGGCTGGGATCCCCAAAGGCCCTGACCAATCTAGATATATAAACGCCACCCTGACAAGGTCCAGGTGACCGACAATGGCAGCAGACTTGGGATAATAAGAGTAATTAATGCCTGCTTTTGGCGTCACGATCCAAGCGATCCGTGAGGAGGAAGCTGGCTATCACCACCTCTTCATCCGTGCTCGCTTTCAATCGCAAACTTTTCATTCTTTTCTCGGTTCTTCTTTTTGACTGGTCTGAGTGATTTTTCTCCTTTCGATGCGGGGCGAAACGGAGGCTTCTTCCTCACACACCCCCCCCCCCCCCCACCGAAAGAACAGTGGATCATATAGGGAGCGAGCAGGAAAGAGTCACGGTAAATCATGAATGTTTTGTATGTGAGGTGAGGCTCGCCGGTCGGAAAAGTTTCGGATTTCTTCATTTTCCTGGAGTGCCTCAGCCCAGCCCCAGCCCCTCGCCGATAGCGACCACCATGAGCTCCGAGCGCCCTTCTCCCTTGGGCCTTCGAGCACGTTCCCATCGCCACGCCCACCTAGACGCATCTCCTCCAATCAGAGCTTCACTTTCTTGCCGCGCTCTCCGGCCGCCGTTGGGCTTTGAACGATCAGTCGCTCGCGCGCTCGGCCGCCCACCAATCAGAGGCTCCTCGTCGCCGGCCGCTCGCGCCGCAGCCGTTGGGCTTTGAAAACTCAGCCACCCCGTCAGCTCACGCGCCCACTGTCCGTCCAATCAGAATTCGAGTGTTTTTCCCGCGCGCCCGCGCGGTCAGGTTGACCAAAGAACTGAGCAGAAGATAAAAAAAAAGCTGCTGAATGGAGGGAGTGGAAAAGAGGAGGCAGCGGCCAAACCTGGGGAAAACTCGCATTGAGAGACACCAAATCCGAGAAAAATAATGTATAGACACTAAGAACATACGAAATAAGAGCAGGAGTAGATCATACACCCAATCTAAACTGCCCCGCCATTCAATATGATCATGGCTGATCTTGGGCTTCAACTTCACTTTGCCACCGGTGTCCCATAGTCACAGAATTATTAGGGTGCAGAAAAAGGCCATTCATATGCACCCAGGTCCCTCTGCTCCTGCACTCCCTTTGGAGTTGTACTCTTTATTTTATACTGTCTCTTGTCATTCTTCCTACCAAAATGAATCACTTCACATTTGACTGCATTGAACTTCATCCGTTATCCATCTGCCCATTCGTCTACCAACACAGCACTCCAGATCTGAACATGCTATCCACAGAGCTTCCAACCTCTTGGCTGTGCTGCCCTGACACCAGCTGCTGCTCAATCTCTGAAACCCAGAGCTGGTGCTGCTGCAGCTGACAACACTTGCTGCAGATATGGTTATCAAGTTTAGCCAATTTATTGGAGTTCTTTGAGGAAGTAACACATGCTGTGTTAAAGGGAAATTGGCAGATGTACTGTACTTAGACTTCCAGAAGCCATTTGATAAAGTGCCACATCAAAGGTTATTGCAGAAAATAAAAGCTCACGGTATAGGGGGTAACATATTGGCATGGATAGAAGCTTGACACCATCCAGGACAAAGCAGCCCACTTGATTGGCACCACATCCACAAACATTCACTCCCTCCACCACCGACACACAGTAGCAGCAGTGTGTCCCATCTACAAGATGCACTGCAGGAATTCACCAAGGCTCCTTTGACAGCACCTTCCAAACCCACAATCACTACCATCTAGAAGGACAAGAGCAGCTGATAAATGGGAACACTACCACTTGGAAATTCCCCTCCAAGCCATTCACCATCCTGACTTGGAAATATATCGCCGTTCCTTCACTGTTGCTGGGTCAAATCCTGGAATTCCCCCTCCCACCCCCTCCCCCCACCCCACCCCCAACAGCACTGTGGGTGTACCTACACCACATGGACTGTAGCGGTTCAAGAAGGCAGCTCACCACCACCTCCTCAAGGGCAACTAGGATGGGCAATAAATGCTGGCCCAGTCAGGGACGCCCACATCCCATGAATGAACAAAAGAAAGATTGGCTGGCACAAAGATAGGTAGGAAAGTAAGTTGTGAAGAAGACAAAAGGAGGCCACAAAAATATATAGATAGGTTAAATGAGTGGGCAAATGGAGTATAATGTGGGAAAATGTGAAATTGTCCACTTGGGAAGAACAAATAAAAGAGGAGCATATTATCTAAATGGCGAGAGATTGCAGAGTTTTGAAATGCAGAGGGATCTGGATGTCTTATTGCATGAATCGCAAAAGGCTCGTATATAGGTATAACAAGTAATTAGGAAAACTAGTAGAACGTTATCATTTATTGTGAGGGGAATTGAATACAGAAGTAAGGAGGTTATGCTTCAGTTATACAGGACACTAGTGAGAACACATTTAGAGTGCTGTGTACAGTATTAGGCTCCTTATTTAAGAAAGGATGTAAATCTGCTGGAAGCAGTTCAGAGAAGGTTTACTAGACTAATACCTGGAATGGGAGGATTGTGTTATGAAGCAAGGTTGGACAGGCTAGGCTTGTATCAGCTGGAGTTTAGAAGAGTAAGAGGTGACTTGATTGAAACCTATAAGACCCTGAGAGGTCTTGGCAGGGTGGATGTGGAGAGGATGTTTTCTCTTGTAGGAGAATCTAGAACCAGGGGCCACTGTTAAAAAATAAAGGGTCGCCCATTTAAAACAGATGCAGTGAATTTTTTTCTCTGCGAGGATCGTGAGTCTTTAGAACACTCTTCCTGAAAAGTGGTGGAAGCAGAGTCTTTGAATATTTTCAAGGCAGAGGTGGATGGATTCTTGGTAAACAAGGGGATGATAGGTTACTGGGGTAGATGGGATGCCATGATCTTATTAAATGACGGAGCAGGCTTGAGGTGCCAAATGGCCTACTTCTGCTCCTTGTTTGTATGTACAGGAAATCTTCCGGCGTTCCCACATGGAACAGGATGTGCACTCCATGGGTTGGAACTGTACTGCCATTCCACTATCAATTATATAATAGAACTTATTATATAAAATTATTAAAGAGCCACCAGCTTCTTCTCTTGTCCTCAGTTAAATATAGGGAGATTAACTGAATGCTTTATTTAACATTATTAAAAATAATTCAGTTTTAATTTCCCAGTTCCTTAGACTAACTCCCTAACTTTGCAGAAAGGGAAACAAAGCTATAATACTTACCAGCCAATCAATTTTCAGCCTTCCTGTGCTGCAAGTTTGATTTTCTTTCTCTCTCTCACTTCAAGAATCCAGACCTGCTGCACACTCCTGGGTCTGCTTCACAGTGATCCTGACTTTCACACTGCTCCTGGTCTGCTTCACAGTGATGCTGACCTGCTTCACATTCCTCCTTGTCTGCTTCACAGTGATCCTAACCTGTTTCACATTCCTCCCGGTCTGCTTCACAATGATCCTGACCTGCTTCACAGTGATCCTGACCGACTTGATACTCCTCCTAGTCTGGATATTACTTCCTTTGCCTCCCTTCCATTATTAAGTGACCACATCGATCAGTGATTGATCCTTTATTATCTTTTATTTCTATCCATATGGATTCTATTTTTGTCTTGCTCCCCTTTCTTACCACCTTCTGCTAATTTACACTTGCGTTAATCCTGGGATCTTTCTGGTCTATATTCTTGTATGCATTTCTACAGGGTTGGAATTTTATAAGACTGGTCGCGTCTGAACTGGCATTTCTGATGGTACAAACTCTGCTGGCTTTTCTTCTCTGTTCAACAGACTGCTGTTTCTCCCGTAGGCAGAGCGATACTATTCCACCTGTAACATTCAAGTCGCATAGCTTGCCTACTATCGAGATACAAATATTTGAGGATGGCGTTTGGAAACAGCGAGTAAGAGTCTCCGGCTAAACCACGATTAGAATCTTCTGAATCGGAGTCTGATTCCGATTCTTCGTTGGAGAAACTTCAGTTGTCCCGCTGCAAGCAAAGAAACCGTGGTCTGCAATGCCAAAGTCAACACAGTTCTAGCAATTAGCAAAAACTTCTTTGGCTCTAACCCGGACAAGTAGAGAGGCTAAGATTGCATCACTGGTAGTCAGGGACTATTCCAAATCCTCAGTTACAGAGTCTCCCCGGATAGCACCATCAGTCACAAACTCTGTCTCTGTACAGCCGTTATCCCCTCCATCTCAGACATCATCAGCTTTGAGCTCTTCAACTGCATTACAACCGGCCACCGACTCTGTATCTTTAATAACGTCAAGCATGAATTCTTCATCCCAACTAACATCCATCACAGATTCTTCATCTCAATAACATCGCCTCTGTAATACCATTGCTTGTCCATTCTATACCACTGAGACAGAAACAATACACACAGGGGAAAGTAAACAGCAAACAGGCAGAAGGGAAATAAAACAGGAAATACATGCAAGGCAACGAAAATAGTAGGTACATGGAGAATGAGCGGGATACAAGGCTTGTAGAGTAACCGGGATATAGGTACATGGATGGTGCCGTATGGATGTGAAGCACAAAACAGATACTTGGAGGGTTACCAGGAAATAGAGTCACAAACTGTAACGCCTGATGAGGCTAATCAAAAGAAATACCCGTTCAAGCTCTTCTGAGGTAGAAACAGATAGAAACAGCCTCCATTGCTGGTAAACTGCTGTTGCGAAGTGGAATGGAAGCAGCAATTGGGGCTTCTCTTCCCAAACTGCAGCTGGATAACATTTGCAACTCTCTTTCTTAGATGCTGGTGACCTCCTCTAACTCAGACTGTGAAGATACCTCAACCAATTTCTTCTCCAATTAGCTATTGGGACGTATTAAAACTGTTTTGATTGGCATTTTATGTAGTTTCAGCTGATTGCTGGAGTGCAGCGGGATTTTCTGCTTCTAGAAAGATTCCATATATGACAATAAAGTGAAGTTCGACAATAAGGCGCAGTCTGACTGACAGAAATGATGGTGTCCTCTTCTGCTGAACCCCCACCCTCCTGCCATCACTTGCCTCTGATTGGCCGGCAGATCTCAGGGGGTAGGGTCTCACCTCTGATTGGCCGGCAGATCTCAGGGGGTAGGGTCTCACCTCTGATTGGCCGGCAGATCTCAGGGCGCAGGGTCTCACCTCTGATTGGCCGGCAGATCTCAGGGGGTAGGGTCTCATCTATGATTGGCTGGCAGATCTCAGGGGGTAAGGTCTCACCTCTGATTGGCCGGCAGATCTCAGGGGGTAGGTCTCACCTATGATTGGCTGGCAGATTCCAGGGTGCGGGGGTGGGGAGGAGTTTCTCACAGTTGGGCGGGGGAAAGTTTGCTGCCGGCTAGTTAAGTGACTGAGTGGTACTTAATTCAATGGACCTTCTAGAAACGAGGTGACTAAATAAGACACAACGAAAAGGTTATATTGCCTTTTAAATCCAAGAGAACTAGGTAGGTAGTGCAGGAGGCCCCTGGGGTCCCGCTCACAAATCGGTTTTCTGTTTTGGAAGACAGTGAAGGCGTTGGTTCCTCAGAGGAGTATAGTCAGAGCTAAGTTTGTGGCACCAGGAGCGGCTCAGCTGTGCAGGAGGGGAGGAGGAAGAAAGGAAGAACAATAGTGATAGAGGATTCATTAGTCAAGGGAACAGACAGGTGTTTCTGCAGCCATAGATGTGACTCCAGGATGGGATGTTGCCTCTCTGGTGCCAGGGTCAAGGATGTCACAGAGCGGCTGCAGGACATTCTTCTGGGGGAGGGTGAACAGCCAGAGGTTGTGGTCCACATTGGTACCAATGGCTTAGGTAGGAAGGGGAATGTGGTTCAGCAAGCAGAATTTAAGGAGCTAGGTAGAAAATTAGCAAGCAGGACTTCAAATGTAGTGATCTCTGGATTACTCCCAGTGCCACATGCCAGTGAGTACAGAAATAGGAGGATAAGGCAGATGAATGCGTGGCTGGAAAGATGGTGCAGGACGGAGGGCTTTAGATTCCTGGGACACTGGGACTGGCTCTGGGGGAGATGGCGCATGTACAAACCAGACGGGTTGCACCTGAACAGAGCTGGGGCTGAGTTCCTTGCTAATGCTGTTGGGAGGGCTTTAAACTAACTCAGCAGGGGTGTGGGAACCAAGAGAAAATATTAGAGAGGAATACCAGGGCGCACAAAATACTGGGAGAGACAGGTAGCACTAGTATAGAGAATAGTAAGTTAATAGGTGGAGTTGAATAAGGAAGGAAGTCATGAAGTCTAAATCAGGGTTACTGTGCATGTGTGTGATTACACGGAGTATAGTGAATAAGATTGGGGAGTTACAGGCACAGATTGCCATGTGGAAATATGATGTCATGCCGATAACAGAGACCTGGCTCAAGGAAGGGCAGAACTGGGTTTTAAGTTCTGCCGAAGGGTCGTGAAGGCTCGAAACGTTAACTGATTTCTTCTCCACCGATGCTGCCAGACCTGCTGAGTTTTTCCAGGTAATTCTGTTTTTGTTTTGGGTTTTAAATAGTCTTGGGTACAAGGTGTTCAGAAAAGATAAGGAAGGAAGGAAAGGAGGAGGGGTGGTTGTATTGGTTAAGGGGGGCTTTGCATTGCTGGAGAGAGAGGATGTCCCAGAGGGTTCAAGGACAGAATCAATTTGGCTAGAGCTAAGGAACATAAAGGGTGCAATTACATTGCTTGGTGTAGACCGCCAACTAGTGGGAAGAATGTAGAGGAACAAATCTGCAGGGAAATTACAGAGATGCAAACATTATAGAGTAGTTATAATGGGTGGCTTTAATTACCCAAATGTAAACTGGGACAGTGGTATTGTAAAGGGTGGAGAGAGGCAAGCGTTCCTAGATTGTGTTCAGGAGAATTTCCTACAACAGCATGTTTCCAGTCCAATATGAAAGGATGCACTGTTGGACCTGGTTTTTGGAAATGAGGTGGGCCAAGTGGATCACATGTCAGTGGGGGAACATTTAGGAGACAGCGATCATTGTATCGTAAGGTTTAGGATGATGATAGAAAAGTACAGCGGGCAATCCAGAGTAAGAATCATTAACTGGGGGAGAGTCGACTTCCATGGGGCAAGAACGGAGCTGGGCTGGATAACCGGGAACCAACATAAAGGGGAATCTCAAAGTTTTCTATAGGCATATAAGTAGTAAAAGGGCGGTAAAAGGAGTAGGGCTGATTAGGGACCAAAATGGAGATTTACATATGGACGATGGGGCCATGGCTGAGATATTAAATGACTACTTTGCATCCATCTTTACCAAGGAAGCAGATGCTACCTAGGCCACCATGACAGATGAGGAAATTCTGTCACTAGAAAGTTTCAGAATTGACAAGGAGGAAGCGTTGGATAAACAGTTGGTACTTAAAGTTGACAAGGCACCAGGACTGGATGAGATGCATCCAAGGATATTGAAGGAAGTGAGAGTAGAAATTGCAGGGGCACTGGTCATAATCTTTCAGTCTTCCCCAGACTCGGGAGAGGTGCCAGAGTACTGGAGAATTGCAAACGTTACACCCTTGCTCAAAAAAGGTTGTTAGGATAAACCCAGCAATTACAGACCAGTCAGGTTAATGTCGGTGGTGGGGAAGCTTCCAGAATCAATCATTCAGGATAGAATTAGTTGTCACATGGAAAATATGGGTTGATAAGGAAGAGCCAGCATGGATTTCTAAAGAGGAAATCGTGTTTAACTAACTTGCTGGAGTTTTTTGAAGAGGTAACAGAGGTTTGATGAGGGTAATGCTGTTGATGTGGTGTACATGGACTTTCAAAGGACATTTGATACAGTGCCACATAACCGACTTGAGAAAAGTTATTGCTCATGGAATAAAAGGCAAAATAGCAACGTGGGTAAGGAATTGTCTGAGTAATAGGTAACACAATAATGGTCAATGGATATTTTTTGAGCAGGAGGAAGGTTTGTAACGGAGTTCCCCAGGGGTTGGTATTGGGTCCCATGCTTTTCCTGATATATATTAAAAATCTAGACCCTGGTGTGCAGGGGACAATTTCAAAGTTTGCGGATGATATTAATATAAATTAGATAGATACATGGATGGGAGAGGTCTGGAGGGTTATGGACGAGGTGCAGGTCAATGGGACTAGCGGAATAATATTTTGGCACAGACTAGAAGGGCCGAATGGCCTGTTTTCTGTGCTGTAGTGTTCTATGGTTCTATATAAAACCTGGAAACATTGTGACCTGTGAGGAGGACAGTGTAGAATTTCAAAAGGAGATAGACAAGTTGGTGGAGTGGGCAGATAGGTGACAGATGAAGTTCAATACAGAGAAATGTGAGGTGATTCATTTTGGTAGGAAGAACATGGAAAGCCAATACAAAATAAGGGGTACAATTCTTAAGGGGGTGCAGGAGCAGAAAGACCTGGATGTATACACACATAGATCATGGAGAATATTCTGAAGGAGAGAATCTATCTCCACTCGGAGAGGCAAGGTTTGATCAGGGATAGTCAGCATGTCTTTGTCAGAGGGAGGTCATGCCTAACAAATTTGATTGAATTTTTTGAGGAGGTGACCAGGTGTGTAGATGAGGGTAGTGCAGTTGATGTAGTTTATATGGATTTCAGCAAAGCCTTTGACAAGGTCCCACACGGGAGACTTTTAAAGAAGGCAAAGGCACATGGGATACAGGGTAATTTGATAAGGTGGATTCAAAATTGGCTTAGTTGTAGGACACAGAAGGTGATGACAGAAGGCTGCTTTAGTGACAGGAAGCCAGTGTCCAGTGGCGTACCACGGGGGTCTGTGCTGGGTCCCCTATTATTCATCATTTATATAAACGACATAGATGAATATGTGGGGGGTAGGATTAGTAAGTTTGTGGATGACACAAAGATTGGTTGGGTGGTTAATAATGAGGTTGAGTGGCTTCGGCTACAGGAAGATATAGACAGGATGGTCAAATGGGCAGATAAGTGGCAGGTGGAATTTAACCCTGAAAAGTGTTAGGTGATACACTTTGGAAGGAGTAATTTGACAAGGAAGTATTCAATGAACAGCATGACACTAGGAAGTTCTGAGGAACAAAGGGACCTTGGCGTGTGTGTCCATAGATCTCTGAAGGCGGAGGGGCATGTTAGTGGGGTGGTGAAAAACGCATATGGGACACTCGCCTTATCAATCGAGGCATAGATTACAAAAGTAGGGAGGTCATGTTGGAGTTGTATAGAACCTTGGTGAGGCCACAGCTGGAGTACTCTGTGCAGTTCTGATCGCCACATTATAGGAAGGATGTGATTGCACTGGAGGGAGTGCAGAGGAGATTCACCAGGATGTTGCCTGGGATGAAACATTTAAGTAATGTAGAGAGGTTGGATGGACTTGGGTTGTTTTCATTGGAGCAGAGAAGACTGAGGGGCGACCTGATTGAGGTGTACAAGATTATCAGGGGCATGGACAGGGTGGATAGGGAGCAGCTGTTCCCCTTAGTTGAAGGGTCAGTCACAAGAGGACATAAATTCAAGGTGAAGGGCAGGAGGTTTAGGGGGGGATGTGAGGAAAAACTTTTTTACCCAGAGGGTGGTGAAGGTCTGGAATGCACTGCCTGGGAGGTTGGTGGAGGCAGGTTGCCTCACATCCTTTAAAAAGTACCTGGATGAGCACTTGGCACGTCATAACATTCAAGGCTATCGGCCAAGTGCTGGTAAATGGGATGAGGTAGGTAGGTCAGGTGTTTCTCACGTGTCGGTGCAGACTCAATGGGCCGAAGAGCCTCTTCTGCATTGTGTGATTCTGTGATTTGAAGGTGGCAGGACAGGTGGAGAGAGCAGTTAATAAATCATACAGTACCCTGGCTTTATTAATAGGGGCATAGAGTATAAGAGCAAGGAGGTTATGCTGAACCTGTATAGGACACTCGCCAGACCTCAGCTGGAGTATTGTGTACAGTTCTGGGCACCATACTATATGAAGGATGTGAACACATTGGATTGAGTGCAGAAGAGGTTTACAAGAATAGTTCCAGGGATGAGAAACTTCAGCCATGAGGAGAGATTGGAGACGTTGGGACTGTTCTCCTTGGAGAGGAGAAGGCTTAGAGCAGATTTGATAGAGATGTTCAAAATCATGAGGGGCCTGGACAGAGTAGATAGGGAGAAACTGCTCCCACTCATAAAAGAATTGAGAACGAGAGGGCACAGATTTGAAGTGATTTGCAAAAGAAGCAAATGTGATCTGAGAAAAAACTTTTTCACACAAGTGGTTTGGGTCTGGAATGCACTGCCTGGAAGTGTGGTGGAGGCAGGTTCAATTAAGACATTCAGGAGGGCATTAGATGATTGTTTCTATTCAAATAATGCGCAAAGGTACGTGGAAAAGGCAGAAACATGGCACTAAGACATAATGCTCATTTGGAGACCCAGTGCAGACACAATGGGCCGAATGGCCTTCTGCACTGTAATAATTCTGTGAAATCAGCTAATTCACACTTGCTGAAGGTGAGACCCCCATTGGCTCCATGAAACACATTGTTTATTATTACAATGATCCATGTGCCTCATTCGGCAGAAAAGGGTAGGTGGTCGGCAGAAAGGGGAGTGGGGAAGGGGCAATCGGCAGAAAGGGGTGTGAGGGAGTGAGGGTCAGCAGGAGGGGGAATGGGGGAGGGTGGTCGGCAGAAAGGGGAGTGGGGAAGGGGCAATCGGCAGAAGGGGGTGTGAGAGAGTGAGGGTCAGCAGGAGGGGGAATGGGGGAGGGTGGTTGGTAGAAAAGGGAGTGGGGAAGAGCGGTTGGTAGAAAGGGGAGTGCTGTCAATAGAAAGAGGGGTTCAAAAGAAAGGGCAGGTGGTCTTAACAGTCCCCTTCCCTTTCCCAATGCCAGGTCCCTTGGTCAGGCAGTGAGTGCCTCTGAATGAGCGACACCCCTCCATCCAGAAGCCCACAAGCAACACTGCGTGGATTTGCTATTTGGGCTTCCCACATTCCAAGCCCCCCGCCCGATGCTGGGTTAATACCGTCCATAGGCTTTCCTGCCATGAACTTAATTGGTGTGGAGGTGGCAAGGCAATGGGGTTCCACAAATGCCACCTTCCCGCCTGATTAAATGCCCCCACCCCACCATTCTCGCTATGGGGGAGGGCATTATATTGTAACCTGGATCTATAACCTCAGGATTACTGCCAGTGCTACATGCTAGTGAACATAAGAATAGGAAGATTGAGCAGTTCAGCATGTGGCTGGAGAAATGGAGTAGGAGGGAGGGCGTTAGATTTCTGAGGCATTGGGATCGGTTCTGGGTCAGGTGGGATCTGTACAAGGACGGGTTACAACTGAACAGGACTGGGACTAATGTCCTCGCGGGGAGGCTTGTTAGGGCAGTCGGGGAGAGTTTAAACTAGATTAGCAGGGGGGGGTGGGAACCTCAGGGGAAATTCAGAGTGCAGAGGAGAAAAACTGGCAGTGGGAAGTAATGAAGTATTAACTGATAACGAGGATATATTAGAGAGTTGCATCAAGGTAAATAGAATACTTGGAGAGTTTGATAAAACTAGAACAGGCAATAATGAGTCATTAGATGGGGTTAGAGTAAGGGGGAAAGTAAAGCCTACATCAGGGTTAATGTGCGTGTATGTGAATGCACGGAGTTTGCTTAATAGGTTGGTGAACTACAGGCACAGGTTGACAAATGGAATTATGATATTGTTGCTATAACAGAGACCTGGTTCAAAGAAGGGCAGGACTGGGCAATAAATATTCCTGGGTACAAGGTGTTTAAGAGAGACAGGAAAGGAAGAAAAGGGAGAGGTGGGGGTGATGGGGAAAGTGTGCCAGTATTGATTAAAGATGGCATTGCAGTACTGGAGAGAGAGGGTGTTCCAGAGGGGTCAAGGATAGAATCTCTCTGGCTACAGGTAAGGGATGAAAAAGGCACAATAACATTGATTGGTGTAGTATGCAGACCATCAACTAGTGGAAAGGATGTAGGGCCTGAATAGGTGTTAATTACTATTTGAAGCTTAACCAGTGGTGAGTCAACTCAGCTCTATTTAAGAAAGGGACTATCTAGTGTGCTTGCATAGGAACAGGAGAGTGAGCACATCCTGAGTGGGGCATAGCCAGAGTGGGTATTCGGAATTTGGAGCAAAGCGGGAATTCGGTGCATAGGGGACAAGGTGCTTTTTGCATTTTTTCCTTGCTATCCAACTTCTTAAATCTTCAGAGCGTGCTGCAGCAGGAGAGGCTACAAGGGAAAGGAATCACTGGTAAGTAGTGGGTAATGTATTTAATCGCTTGCAGTTTAAGGTCTTTTTGTGGTTTACAGTTTGTATATTTGACAGTAATGTGGATCAGGAAAGAAGGGCCCCAGAGTAATTGACTTAAAAGGTTTAATTTAAAGGGATAAGTCATGGCAGGAGCGCTCAAAGCCATGGTGTGCTCCTCGTGCTCCATGTGGGAAGCCAGGGACATTTCCAGTGCCTGGGACCAGCATGTGTGCAGGAAGTGTGTCCAGCTGCAGCTCCTGGAAGCTCGGGTTTCAGAGCTGGAACGGCGGCTGGGGACACTGTGGAGCATCCGCGAGTCTGAGGGCATCGTGGGTAGCACGTTTAGAGAGGTGGTCACACCGCAGATGAAGGGACTTGAGGAAGGAAGGGAATGGGTGACCACCAAGCAGTCCAAGAGAAACAGGCAGGTAGTTCAGGAGTCCTCTGGGTTCCTGCTCGCAAATCGGTATTCCATTTTGGAGGCTGATGAGGGCACTGGTTCCTCCAGGGAATGCGGACAGAGCCAAGCTTCTGGCACCATGAGCAGCCTGTCTGTACAGGAGGGGAGGAAGGGAGGAAGAGCAATAGTAATAGGGGATTCTATAGTCAGGGGAAAAGATAGGCGCTACTGTGGCCGTCAACGTGACTCCAGGATGACATGTTGCCTCACTGGTGCCAGGGTCCGGGATGTCACTGAACGGCTGCAGGGCATCCTGAAGGGGGAGGGTGATAAGGCAGAGGTCATGGTACATGTTGGTACCAATGACATAGCTAGAAAGAGGGATGAGGTCTTGCATCAATAATTCAGGGAGTTAGGCAGTAGACTAAAAAACAAGACCTCTCGGGATTACTTCCAGTGCCACATACTAGCGAGCTCAGAAATAGGAGAATAGCACAGATGAATACGTGGCTTAAGAGTTGGTGCAGGAGGGAGGGTTTTAGATTCCTGGATCACTGGGACCATTTCTGGGGAAGGTGGGACCTGTACAAGCAGGACGGTCTACATCTGAACCAGAGCGGGACTAACATCCTTGGGGGCGGGTTTGCTGGTGCTATTGCGAGGAGTTTAAACTAATTCGGCAGGGGGAGGGGACACAGAATGTTAGCAGAATAGGGACACATCATCATACAGTAAAACAATCAAGTCAGAGGGAGTACAGCTGCAATAAGCTTCAAGAGAGTAAGGCAAGGCTGGATGGCCTCTACTTTAATGCCAGGAGTATTACAGGTAAAATGGATGAGTTAAGGGTGAGGATTGACATGTGGAATTGTGATATAGTAGCCATCACTGAGAAGTGGTTGAGGGAGGGGCAGGATTGGCAGCTCAACATTCCAGGATATAGAATCTTCAGGCGAGACAGAGGAGGGGGTAAAAGAGGAGGAGGTGTTGCATTATTAGTTAAGGAGTCAGTCACTGCAGTAAGGAGAGATGATATCTTGGAGGGGGCATCGAATGAAGCTTTGTGGGTAGAGTTTAGGAATAAAAAAGGGGCAACCACATTATTAGGTGTTTATTATAGACCCCCAGATAGTCAGCGGGAAATTGAGGAGCAAATATATGCACAATTTGTGGAGGTGTTTAAAAACAATAACAATAGGGTAATTATATTAGGTGATTTCAACTTTACCAACATTAATTGGGATAGACATAGTGTTAAGGGCTTAGATGGAGTGAATTTCTTGAAATGTGTACAGGAGAACTTTTTAGGTCAATATGTAGAGGGTCCAACAAGGGACGGCGCAGTGCTGGACCTAATTCTGGGGAATGAAGCTGGACAGGTGGCTGAGGTGGTGGTGGGCGAGCATTTTTGAGATAGCGACCACAACATGGTACAGTTTAAGCTTGTTCTGGACAAAGAAATCGACAAGTTGCAAAAAAATGTTTTCGATTGGGGCAGAATGGATTTTAGTAAAATAAGGCAGGATCTGGCCAAGGTAGACTGGGAACAGTTACCTGTGGGGAAATCTACAGAGGAACAGTGGGGGGTGTTCAAAAAGGAAATGGGGAGGGTACATGCTCAACATGTTCCCTCCAGGGTGATAGGAAGGAGTAACAAGCCCAAAGAACCATGGATGACCAGAGATATTCAGGTTACGATGAGAAGGAAAAGAGAGGCTTTTAGCAGGTACAAGGGAAGCAAATCAGCATAGGCATTAGTGGAGTACAGACAGTGCAGGGTGGAGCTTAAGAAAACAATTAGGAGAGCAAAGAGGGGATATGAGAAAGCTCTGGCTGGTAAAAGTAGGGAAAATCCCAAGATATTCTATAAGTATATCAATGGGAAGAGGATAACCAGGGAAAGAGTAGGGCCCATAAGGGACCAATGGGGCAATCTATGGGTGGAGCCAGAGGACATTGCTAGAGTGTTGAATGAATACTTCACGTCTATCTTCACCCAAGAGAATGAGGATGAAGGTATCGAACGTGTGGAGAGAGAGACTGCGAGGTTCTTAAGCAAATTGATATATGGAGTGACAAGGTATTGGAGGTGTTGGCAGGCTTAAAAGTGGACAAATCTCCAGGTCCAGATGATTTATGTCCCAGACTGCTGAGGGAGGCAAGGGAGGAGATTGCAGGGCCTCTGACCCGAATTTTTAATTCTTCTCTGGCCACGGGAGAGGTGCCAGAGGACTGGAGAGCAGCTAATGTGGTTGCGCTATTTAAGAAGGGTTGTAGAGATAAGCTAGGGAACTACAGGCCAGTGAGTCTCATGTCAGTGGTAGGGAAACTACTGGAGAAATTTCTGAAGGATAGTATCTATCTCCACTTGGAGAGGCAAGGTTTGATCAGGGATAGTCAGCATGGCTTTGTCAGAGGGAGGTCATGCCTAACAAATTTGATTGAATTTTTTTGAGGAGGTGACCAGGTGTGTAAATGAGGGTAGTGCAGTTGATGTAGTTTATATGGATTTCAGCAAAGCCATTGACAAGGTCCCACATGGGAGACTTTTAAAGAAGGCAAAGTCACATGGGATACAGGGTAATTTGATAAGGTGGACTCAAATTGGCTTAGTTGTAGGAGGTAGAGGGTGAAATCAGAAGGATGCTTTAGTGACTGGAAGCCAGTGTCCAGAGGCGTACCACAGGGATCTGTGCTGGGTTTATTTGTCTATTATTATTTGTCATTTATATAAATGACATAAATGACAATGTGGGGGGTAGGATTAGTAAGTTTGCGGATGACACAAAGATTGGCCGGGTGGTTAACAGTGAGGTTCAGTGTCTTGGGCTACAGGAAGATATAGATGGGATGGTCAAATGGGCAGATAAATGGCAGATGGAATTTAACCCTGAAAAGTGTGAGGTGATACACATTGGAAGGAGTAATTTGACAAGGAAATATTCAATGAACGGCATGGCACTAGGAAGTTCTGAGGAACAAAGGGACCTTGACGTGTGTGTCCATAGATCTCTGAAGGCAGAGGGACATGTTAGTGGGGTGGTGAAAAAGGCATATGGGACACTTGCCTTTATCAATCGAGGCATAGATTACAAAAGTAGGGAGGTCATGTTGGAGTTGAAAAGAACCTTGGTGAGGCTACAGCTGGAGTACTCTGTGCAGTTCTGGTCGCCACATTTTAGGAAGGATGTGATTGCACTGGAGGGGGTGCAGAGGAGATTCACCAGGATGTTGCCTGGGATGAAACATTTAAGTTATGAAGAAAGGTTGGATAGACTTGGGTTGTTTTTGTTGGAGCATAGAAGACTGAGGGGCGACCTGATCGAGGTGTACATGATTATGAGGTGCATGGACAGGGAGAATCTGTTCCCCTTTGTTGAAGGGTCAGTCACAAGGGGGCATAAGTTCAAGGTGAGGGGCAGGAGGTTTAGGGGGATGTGAGGAAAAACTTTTTTACCCAGAGGGTGGTGACGGTCTGGAATGCACTGCCTGGGAGGGTGGTGGAGGCAGGTTGCCTCACATCTTTTAAAAAGTACCTGAATGAGCACTTGGCATGTCATAACATTCAAGGCTATGGGCCAAGTGCTAGTAAATGGGATTAGGTAGGTAGGTCAGGTGTTTCTCACGTGTCGGTGCAGACTTGCTGGGCTGAAGGGCCTCTTCTGCACTGTGATTCTGAACTTGCAAAGAAATTACAGACAGGTGCAATAATTATAGAGTAATCATAATGGGGGACTTCAATTATCCAAATATTGACTGGGATAGGAATAGTGCAAAGGGACAAGAGGGGCGAAAGTTCCCAGAATGTGTTCAAGATAATTTTCTGAGCAGTATGTTTCCGGTCCAACAAGAGGGCGTAAGACCATAAGACATAGGAGCAGAAATTAGGCTATTCGGCCCATCGAGTCTGCTCCGCCATTCAATCATGGCTGATAAGTTTCTCAACCCCATTCTCCCGCCTTTTCCCCGTAACCTTTGATCCCCTTACCAATCAAGAACCTATCTATCTCGGTCTTAAATACACTCAATGACCTGGCCTCCACAGCCTTCTGTGGCAATGAATTCCATAGATTCACCACTCTCTGGCTAAAGAAGTTTCTCCTCATCTCTGTTCTAAAAGGTCTTCCCTTTACTCTGAGGCTGTGCCCTCGGGTCCTAGTCTCTTCTACTAATGGAAACATCTTCCCCACGTCCACTCTATCCAGGCCTTTCAGTATTCTGTAAGTTTCAATCAGATCCCCCCATATCCTTCTAAACTCCATCGAGTATAGACCCAGAGTCCTCAAACGTTCCTCCAGAAATGAGAAATCATCCAAGAGCGCTCTGGATGACAAGAGAGATAGAGGTGAAGATGAAAAGGAAGAAGAGCAGTACAACAGATGTCAGGGCAGGCACTGATGGTCCTGGTTCTGGGGAATGAGTTGGATAAAGTGGATCAAATATTAATGGGAAAGCATTTAGGGGACAGTGACCATTGTATAATAAGGTTTAAGGCTGGCGATGAAAAAGGACAAGGAACAATCCAGAGCAGGGAGATTTAATTGGGGGAAAGCCAACTTTGATGGGATGAGAATGCATCTGAGTTGAGTGAGTTGGAATCAAATGTTGGCAGAAAAGATGGTGGCTGAACAATGGGCTACCTTCAAAGAAAAAGTATTGCAGGCAATGCCAAGGTATATTCCATTGATAGGGAAAGGTAGGACAAATAAATCCAGAGCACTCTGGATGATAAGAGAGATAGAGGTGAAGATGAAAAGGAAGAAGTGCCCAAACAACAGATGTCAGGTAGAAAATACAATGGAGAATCAAGCTGAATATAGAAAGACCAGAGGAGTAGTGAAAAAAACTAATAAGAAAAGTAAGGAGAGAGCATGAAAATAGACTGGCAGCTAATATAAAAGGGAACCCCAAGGTCTTCTGTAAGCATATAAATAATAAAAGTGTGGTAAAAGAAAGAGTAGAACTGATTAGGGATAAAAAAGGGACTTGCACATGGAGGCTGGAAAAATAGCGGAGGTGTTGAACGAGTACTTTGTATCTGTCTTTACAAAGGAAGAAGATGCTTCCCAGGCCAAGGTGAGAGAGCAGGTAACTGGTACACTAGAAGAACTTGCAAATGAGAGGAAAAAGGTGTTGGAAAGGCTGCCTTTACTTAAAATAAATAAAGTACCAGGACCGGAAGAGATGCATCCGAGGGAAGTGAGAGTGGAAACTGCAGAGGCACTAGTGATTATCTTCCACTCAGTTCCATTCCTTTTTTGAGGCTTTGTAGCAGTTTAATGGGCCATTTCAGAGGGCATTTTAAGAGTCAACCACATTGTTGTGGGTCTGGAG
This sequence comes from Cetorhinus maximus, assembly GCF_964194155.1. NCBI lineage: Eukaryota > Metazoa > Chordata > Chondrichthyes > Lamniformes > Cetorhinidae > Cetorhinus > Cetorhinus maximus. The sequence goes on from NC_135885.1 coordinate 2,158,641, forward strand.
TCACATGCAGTTAAGCACAACAGATTTCCTTCCCTAATTTCAGTGAACCAGATGGGTTTTTACAACAATCAACAATGGTTTCATGGTGATCATTATTAATTCCAGAATTTTTATTGAATTCAAATTCCACCATCCATAGCAGGATGTGAACCCAGGCTCCCACAGCATTACTCTGAGTCTCTGGATTACTAGTCCAGTGACAATACCACTGTGCCATCGCCTCCCCTAATGGGAACAGCTTTTCTTTGCCTACCTTATGAAACCTATCATAATCTTGTACACCTCTATCAAATCTCCCCTCGATCATCTTTGATCCAAGGAGAACAACCCCAGCTTCTCTAACTGAACCTTGTAACGAAAATCCTCCATTCCTAAAATTATTCTGGTAAATCTCCTCTGCACCCTCTCAGGACTGTCACATCCTTCTGAAAGTGTGGTGACCAGAACGGGACACAATACCAGAGCTTTATAAAGGTTTAGCAAAATGTACTCTATGGGCATAATGTTCTTGTTGGTGTGCGGGGGTGGGCCCCACACACTAACGGATAAAATGACGCACGGTGATATCGGGCATATGTCCCAACGTCACTGCGCGCCATCGCGATATTACGGTGGGAGGGTGCGCGATGATCTCCGATGCGCGCTCGCCATTAATTAACGGGTCATTTAAGGCCCTTGAGCCAGTAATTGACGCTGACTTTTCGGGGCTCGTGCAATCTTCAGGTAGTTGCACAGGCGCAACGGGAAGGTAGAGAGGCCAGATTTTCATAAACCTTATCCACAGGTGGGATAAGAGGGGTGAGTGAGGTCCCGAGTGATCTTTGGCAGACATTTAATGTTTAAACTTACTGCCACTTGCCTGTGTGAGCAGGAATACTTCAAATCTCTTCACAACTCCTGGACAGGAATAACAGGCTTCAGGTCAGAACTCTGGAGTAAATATCATTTTTGGGGCCTTGCTGGTTTCAGGAAACCTTCCCTTATCCTGGGAATGGGAGTTGAACTCTCCACTGGAGGCACCTCTTCTGAGGAGGAAGGAAGGGCCAGAAGGGGAAGGAGGCCAGGAGCACACATTCAGCCTCCAGGGGAGCCACCTTTGGGAGGCCAGGCGCAGGCACAAGGGGTGCAGGGCCAAGAGGAAGCACAAGGCAGAAGGGGCCACAGAAGACGCCACTATCCTGCTGCCAGGGTTTACAGGCAGCGAAGCAGCTACCTCAATATGTCTGAGGTGCAATGCCGAAGGAGGCTCCGTTTCTCAAGGGAGACAGTGACCTCCATTTGTCAGACGATAGGCCCTGAGATCTGCGCCAACTGTGTGGGTGGGCACCCCATGCCAGTGGCATTGAAGGTCACAGCTGCCCTGAGCTTCTGTGCCTCTGGCTCTTTCCAGCGGTTGGTGTGTGATCTTTGTGGTGTCTCCCAATCAGCTGTCCATACTTGTGTCGAGCAGGTGACAGATGCTCTGTTCAGGCATACATTGACCTTCATCCAATACCACTGGGACTAGGCCAGCCAGGCTGAGTGAGCCAGAGGCTTCGCGGCCATTGCTGGTTTCCCCCGTGTCCAGGGTGCTATAGACTGTACACATGTGGCCATCAAGGCGCCAGCAGGTGAGCCCGGTGCCTTCGTCAACAGGAAGGGCTTCCACTCCATGAACGTGCAGATAGTGTGTGATCACAGGATGCTGATTCTACAAGTCTGTGCAAGGTACCCAGGCAGCTCCCATGACGCCTACATCCTCAGACACTCCCAGGTGCCGGGGCTCTTCAGTGCTCCAGCCCGGCTGGATGGTTGGCTGCTGGGTGACGAGGGCTATCCCCTCAGAAGGTGGCTCATGACGCCTCTCCGCCATCCAAGAACAGAAGCTGAGCAGCGGTACAATAGGAGACACGGCCCCACAAGGGCTGTGGTGGAGAGAACCATCAGTCTTCTCAAGATGCGCTTCCGATGCCTGGACCATTCAGGGGGCGCACTCCGATACCCCCCAGGTCATGTGTCACTGATAGTGGTTGCATGCTGCACTCTCCACAATCTGGAGCTGGAAAGGGGGGACGCTGTGGACGATGAAAATGTAGACACAGATACTCCGGCTGCACACGTGAGTCCAGCAGTGAGTACGAGGATGAGCATGAACAGGAGAATGCTGAGGGGGTATACGCTGACCCAGGCATACTCCGGGGGGCAGGGACACCCGGGAGGCTTTAATCCAACAAACCTTCAGCTAGAACACCACAGATGAACCTCCAACACACACCAAGGCTGCAGACTCCATACTCGATACCTGAGAGCAACATCTGCCTGGTTAGGAACATTAACTATGTGCCTTGTCAATAAAGTTCAATGGCAAACAACTCACTCATAATATCATGGGTTCCCGTCCACCTGCAGAAGTAAGGAATCATCCTGAGGCATGTTCACATATGAAGCATTTAATGAATTCACAAAATAAACAAAGAAACTTAATTCAAAGGTGTTCAGCATCACACCAAATTATAATCAACTAATAGCTGGGGAACATAAAACCACCAGTGAGAAGCCCGTGGTGTGCCTAAGGTGCCTTATGTTTACGTTTTCCGGTGCTACATCTAGGTGCTCCATCTCGCTGGGAGTGGTATCTGAGCCAGCCTGCTGACTCTGCTGTCCTGTTGGCCTCGATGGCCTTGGCGGCCGTTCTCTGTCCCGTGGAGCCTGTGCTGGCCCCGCCTGGGAGGGAGCTGCCAGTTCCACAGCTGGCATCTCCCCAGTCATCGCAGTCTCCTCAGATCCCACGGTCACTGGCAAAGGGGCGGAGGAGCTGCTACCCTCATCCGGAGCGCCCTGAGAGGAGCCCGCAGAGATGACAGGCTGCACCGACGTGAGGTTGCTTCGGACCTCCCTGCTCAGCACTGATGGCTGGGCACCTAGCTGGGATACTTGGTGCCCAATCCATCTCCAGCAGAGGTCATTGCTGATGTGAGGGCTTGCAGATTTGAGCACAACCCCAGGAAGCCCTGATTGTTCTCCTGGAGGAGCCTCTCCACGAGAGTCGCTACTCTTTCCATGGAGGAAGCATTGTGTTCGGCTATGAGGCTCATAGCATCGGTGATGCTCCGTATGGACTCATCCAGCACTGAGACCATGCCACGCATAGCCTCATGTATCTCTGCCAAATCCTCCCGCAGACCCTGCTGGACTTCCAGCGTCTGCTGTCTCAGGGACGACTCCAGAGGCCCATCATCAGCCACCGACTAAGCATGTGCCTGGTCCCCTGCAGTCCTCCGACTACCGGCGCCATGGGTACTCTCTGTCTCCACTTGCACCTCAAGCGAGTGTGAAGTGCCCTCACCACTGTGCCCCGGGACACTAGCCAATGATCTAATTTCCACTGAGGTGCTAGTATCTGCGCTGGTGCCTGCCTGGCAGAGATGGTGTGACGCTGGTGCTTCTAATTCTTCTGGGCCCTCAGGTGTTGGAGGTGGCCCCTCTGCCTCCTCCTCCTGGCCCTGCTCCAGTGACACTGAAAGGAAAAACAAGGACATTTGATTAGTTCAAGTCGAGACAATGTCAATGTGCATGCCTGTCCCCGGATCAACATGTGCTCATCCTTCCATAATCAATGGGAAACCCATGTTGGAAGCTTAAATCACTAAACAGTCAACAGTGGAATGGCTGCTTGGACACACATGGTGACCTCAGTGCAGGGCAATCTTACCTCCCCCAGGCACCCCAGCCTCACTGCCAGCAGTGGACCTAGGCACATGGCACCTCTCCAGCTCCATCGCCTCCTGCTCGTATCTGGTTATTATGGCCAACTGGGCCTGGCCTCCACCAGTCCACATCCGCTCTGCGTTATTGTGTGTGATTTTCTCCTGAAAAGGAGAGAGGAGCATTGACTGGTCCACCCTGTACCTGGATTGCCATTGCAGCCCTGCCACCCCCACCTGAGTGAAACATTGCAAGGCTCCAGGCTCCAGTGAATGGTGACCCTGCAGCTGCCGCTCACTCACACCAATCAATGCAGTAACTACACTCAGAGTTGGGGGGTGGTGGGGGCTGGGCAGGGGGGGGAAGCCTACCTGCTGTGTTAAGTGACCTTAGCCAACATGGTACTTGCCCCTCCCCAGCGCAAGAGGTCGTTGAAACGCTTGTGGCTCTGAACCCAGGTGCGTCGCACCACGTCACGGGAGTTCACGATCTCTGCCACCTCCTCCCGGGCACGTTTGGTCCTGTGGGGGAGCCTCCTCCTCCCCTCCCTGGGAACAAGGATCTCACGCCACCTCCTCGAGGAGGGCAGCAAGGCACTTGTCGGAAAAGCAAGGGGCACAGTGAACCTGCCCTGCTCACCAGCAGCGCTCTGGGGAGCCGTTCTGCTGGCCACGGTTCACAGCCTTTGCAAGGCTGCAGGAGCGTTCTTCAAACAGGCCACCGGCTCGCCATTGGACGCGGTGGTCATTGCAGCCCCGCCGCCCGCCCACTCCCGCTGTCCTCGGGAGCAGCGTTTCACGATGGGCGGGCCTTAATTGGCCGTCCCATGTAAAATGGCGGCGCAGGGCCAATCGCGGATGCCGATCGGTTCCGCGCCCACCTGAGCCCACTCCCAACTGGCCCACCCAACGGGGAGAAAATTGTCCCCTATGACTGAGCATCCACAGCCACCTGGGATGCAGAATTCCAAAGGTTCACCACTCCTTGAGTGAAGAAATTTCTCCTTAGCTCTGGTGTAAATGACCAATTCTTATTCTGAAATTGTGATCCTGTGTTCTAGATTCCCAGCCGGAGAGGAGGGAGAACATTTTCTCAGCATTTAACCTGTTAAGTCCCTGAAGAATTTTATATATTTCTATTAGATCACCTCTCATTCTTCCAAACTACAGGGAATATAGGCCTGGTCTACTCAATCTCTGCCCATCGAACAATCTCTGCATCCCAGGAACTAGTCTATTGAAACAAAAGTAAATCATGTATTTGCTGGAAATCTGCAAAAACCTCAGGGAACTTCTCCTGCGCACACCCATGTACATGCGCAAACTTCAGCGCTCGCCCTCCTCCCGCCCCCATCCTGACAGCGCTGAGCACTGAAGTGTGTCCAGCCAGCGTGAAATCAATGTCGGGGCCCAATCACAGGCAGTGGTCGGCTTTACAACTGCTCCCAGGCCCGCCCACCACGCCTGCCGACAAGGTAAAAATCCCCTGGCCCTTGAGTATTGAGCTGGCAAGTGGCGTTCACACACAGTACCAATTGTTGTTTTCCCCCTGATATTGGTATTCTTGCCAGTGTCCTGATGAGTGCAAGATGAAAAGCTTCGACATGTCTCTTTTTTCAGCGATATTCAGGTTTTAAGCAAGTAAAGGATGGTGGGGGGGGTAGAGCAAAAGAGAAGGTCTATAGTAAGATATAAAGCAGGAGAGATTAAATTATAAAAGGATCGGTAATGCAAGGCCCAAAGGACCAGTTTAGTGAACTTTTGTTGCACTTCCTCCAGGGCAATATTGTCGTTCCTTAGATCAGGAGACTAAACAGCACACAGTACTCCAGTGTGGCCTCCCCATGCCCTGTATATTTGTAGTAAAACTTCTTTATACTTTACATAGGATTACATAGGATATATGGCACAGAAACAGGCCATTCGGCCAACCAGTCAGTCCATGCTGGTTTTTATGCTCCACTAGAGCCTCCTCCCATCTTTTCTTTTAAATCTAACATCATAACCCTTTATTCCCTTCTCCCTCAAATGTTTGCCTAGCTTCCCCTTAAAATGCATCTATACTATCCCTTACAACTATTCCCTGTGGTAGTGAGTTCCACATTCTCACTGCTGTCTGGGTAATAGTGCTTCTGAATTGCCTATTGGATTTCTTGGTGACTATCTTATATTGATGGCCTCTAGTTATGCTCTTCCCCACAAGAGGAAACATTCTCTCTGATCAAAAGCCTTCACAATTTTAAAGTCCTCTATTAGTTCTCACCTCAGTCTTTTTTCACCCCCCCCCACCAAGAGAAAAGAGAGCCAGCCTGTCAATCCTTTCCTGATATGTATACTCTCACATTTCTGGTATCACCTCTGTAAATCTTCTCTACATCTTCTCCAATGCCTCTACCTTCCCTCCTATAACATGGCGACCACAACAACAAGCAGTACTCTGGGCATGGTCCTCCTATACTCTAATCCCTTTGTAACAAAAGCTAACATACTATTTTCCTTCCTAATAGCTTGCTGTACCTCCATGTTAACTTTCTATGATTCATGTACATGTACACCCAGGTCCTTCTGAATGCAAACATTTCCCAGACTCTCACCATTTAAAATATATTCTGCTTTGTTATTTTTCCCACCACTTTGCTACATTGTACTGTCTATCTGCCATGTTCTTGCCCACTCACCCAAACTGTCGATATCACTCTGCAGCCTCTTTGTGTCTTCCTCACAACCTACTTTCCCACCTCACTTTGTAACATCAGCAAACTTGGATATGTTAACTCAGTCCCCTCATCGAAGTCATTAATATAAATTGTAAATAGCCGAGGCCCAAGTGCTGATCCTCGCAGTACCCGTATAGTTAGAACCTGCAAACCAGAAAATGTCCCGTTTTATTCCGACTCTGTTTTCTGTCCATTAACAGATCCTCAGTCCATGCTAATATACTACCCCAATCCCATGAGTTCTAATTTCGTGTAATAACCTCGTGTGTGGCACCTTATTGAATGTTTCTTGAAAATCCAAATACACTACATCCATTGGCTCTGACTTATCCATCTTACTGTTCACATCCTAAAAAAACTCAAAACAAATCTATCAAAAACTATTTCCCTTTCACAAATCTGTGTTCACTCTGCTTAATCTTTTGATTCTCCAAGTGCCCAGTTACCACCTCCCTTCAGAATAGATTCTCTCATTGTTCCTACTGCTGATGTTAGGCCAACTTTCCTGTCATTCCCCATTTTCTCTCTTCCTCTTTCTTAAATAGCAGGATTATGTTTGCTACCTTTCAATCCTTGGGAACTGTTCTAGAATCTAAGGAATTCAGGAAGATCAAAACTAATGCACCCACTATCTCTGCAGCTACCCCTTTTACAACCACAGGTCCAGGGGATTAGTCACCACTTAGTCCCATGAGTTTCTCTAGTACTATTTTATTTGTACTGATTTCTTCAAGTTCCTCATTCAGGTTCGATCCTTGGTTGCCCATTATTAATCAGGAATCACTTGGAGAGTGACCAGGGGAAAAAAACAGATGAAACTTGGCTACTCTGAAAGTCTCTGTTGCCTGATTATTCTCCATGTGACTATATCCTGGTGCCAGGATAAAGAATTGTCATGGAATGGAAGCAGAATATTGAGGGGGGAGGGGAAGAAGTCTATGATGAAACCATTGACGTAGGAATAAAAAGATCTGAGGCCCTGTAGGCAGAGTTTCAGGAGCTAGGGAAGAGGCTAAAGAACACAGCTTCAAAAGTGGCACCTCCAAATTACTTCCATTGCCAGGTGCAAGTGAATATAGGAGCAGCAATATAAAGCAGGTTAATGTGTTGAAGAAGGGTCTTTAAATTCTTGGGGCATTTGGACCAGCTCTGGAGCAGAGTTGACCTGTACAAAATATCAATTTAGATGCTTGTTTAAATTACTTAAGATAAGTGACCTGGTAGGGAGGCATTAAATATTTCTGCCAAATTGATGGACCCCTGCTGCCACCTCCCACTACTCTGGAGGGTTATCGATCACACAGGGTAGGAGGCAAGTTATAGATAGAATGATAACCAGGAAGAATTATACTCCCATCAAATTGACATGCACTGGTGTTAAAAATAGAAACTAAAATGAACTTTGAGAAACATTTTTTTAAAAAAATATTGTGACATTTACACACAGCAGAAATCTCTGCACTACATCATCCATAAAATGGGTGTGAGAATTTGTGTCTGTCTCTTTGGATCTGCAGCCTGATCCAATATTCCCGAGGATTGATCTCTCTCTCATTCTCCCGACATGCAGCTCAGTTCAGAGAGAGGATGTTTATAGGGTTGTTGATGTTTATAGGGTTGTTTTTTGCACAATGCCCAGTGTGAGACGTGTCTCAGCAATAAGTCAGAAAGCACTGGAGCGAACCACTATCAGCAGCACACTGTGGAGACCTGATGAAAATACTGAGGAATACATTCTGCTTCCAAATATCAATGAACAGCTCTTTGGAATGAAGTTCGGAACTTCTGCAACACCATGTGTCGGAGTGCTGGATGTGTTATTTACAGATTCCGGAACGCGTGGTGACCATTCAAGGAAGCCCATTGCCACACTCCTGGCCAGTGAGAGTGCTGTGTGGTGACTAGCTGCTCCTGTTCTCCACATTCTCCAGTTGTCATTCCTCCTTGTCATCAAGTAAGAAGGGAGATGTGACAGTGTGCTCCTGAGCAATGGCCGCTAGTTCTTTCAGGAACTCGGAGAAGATAAGTGAGCAGTAAACAGCGTTCTTCACCCGCAGTGCCTCATTCTGCTTTTCCGCTGAACTCTTGAAAATGGAGCTCCCGGTAAGTGCGTGCAGGACCTGCCCCTCTCGGACGTGCTGCAGAGCTAACTGTGCTGCCTGGCGTGCCCTTGTGGGACTGTTGGTGTGACGTAGGATCAGCTCACCGAGGGAGGGTTTCCGACTCTTCACTGAAAAATTTAACAAACAGGTCCAATCAAATGCCCAATCGTTCTAACCGTGCTGTTACACACAGGACTACACAGTTCACTTGCAGACTCGCCGACTGAACACACCCACACTCGCCCATTGAAAGCACTTCCCGGTTAAACACTCCCGCACACTCCCCGGTTAAACACTCCCGCACACTCCCCGGTTAAACACTCCCGCGCACTCCCCGCTTAAACACTCCCGCACAGTCCCCGGTTAAACACTCCCGCACACTCACTGACTGAAAGCGCCTCCCACACACTCACTGACTGAAAGCGCCTCCCACACTCACTGACTGAAAGCGCCTCCCACACACTCACTGACTGAAAGCGCCTCCCACACTCACTGACTGAAAGCGCCTCCCACACACTCACTGACTGAAAGCGCCTCCCGCACTCTCACTGACTGAAAGCGCCTCCCGCACTCTCACTGACTGAAAGCGCCTCCCGCACTCTCACTGACTGAAAGCGCCTCCCGCACTCTCACTGACTGAAAGCGCCTCCCGCACTCTCACTGACTGAAAGCGCCTCCCGCACTCTCACTGACTGAAAGCGCCTCCCGCACTCTCACTGACTGAAAGCGCCTCCCGCACACTCACTGACTGAAAGCGCCTCCCGCACACTCACTGACTGAAAGCGCCTCCCGCACACTCACTGACTGAAAGCGCCTCCCGCACACTCACTGACTGAAAGCGCCTCCCGCACACTCACTGACTGAAAGCGCCTCCCGCACACTCACTGACTGAAAGCGCCTCCCGCACACTCACTGACTGAAAGCGCCTCCCGCACACTCAATGACTGAACACTCCCGCACACTTGCCGATTAAACACACCTGCACACTTGCTGACTGGATCTGTGATTCTGATTCACTGCAAACGGAGAACCAAGATGGAGAACTACCAAACAAGATGATTCTGGACAATGACACACTGAATGGGATTCGATTTCAATGAACACTCTGAACTAGAATAGGGGTACAATGTACCGGATTATCCAGGATTGGGTTACACTGACCTGGAAAGTTTAGAGATTTACCAGGTCTGGGCTCGGGAACACTGAACAGGAAGATCTCAGATTGGGATACACTGACCCAGATTATCCTGGATTGGGAGAGACTGAACAGGATGATCAGGAGACAGGTACACGGAATAAAAATACACATACTCTGAACAGGAACAAATGATCTAACTGTTTAACTGTCTTGTAGGGTGGGAACCGATAGTGTCGAATCCCGAATCCTGTCCCACCAACCAGGCATTCTTGATCCAGTTAGACCTGGGCTTATGGCATTAAGGAACAGGAAAGGAAGCAAAGTGAAGAGTAAGGTTTACCCAGATTCTCGGAGCGTCGCAGTGGAGGAACAGAGTTAGGGGATTCCGACCAATCGAGTTTCCCTCTAGCGATTAAATATTTCCTGGCCTTGCACAGCATCATAGGAAAGTCTTCCTGAGTGGCTGCGAACATTTCAATCTTGCTCTTCACTGACCCAAGTACCTGAGAGGCGAGAGGTCAAAGGTTGTGTCATGAAAAAGGCTTCAAACAATGGAATTGAAGTTTGTGAGTACAGAAAGTGTAGAGATGCCCGGTTAGCCTGATAAACTGCTACAGAGACCTCAGCACTGATACCCAGTCCAGGTTCTGTCGGCAATGGGGATGGGGCTACAATTCGCCTCAGTCCTCACAGGAGAAACAAGGCAGAAAATGTCAGCCAGGATTTGCAGTTCTAATCACTATCTTATGGTACCAACTTTGCGTCGGGCATGGGTCAGTGAGTAGGACTCTCACCTCAGAGTCAGAAAGTCATGGGTTTTAATCCCATTCCAAAGACTGGATCACAAAATCTAGGCTGACATCCTACTGCAGTACTGAGGGAGTGCTGCACTGTCAGAGGGTCAGCACTGAGGGAGCGCTGCACTGTCGGAGGGTCAGTACTGAGGGAGTGCTGCACTGTCGGAGGGTCAGTACTGAGGGAGCGCTGCACTGTCGGAGGGTCAGCACTGATGGAGCGCTGCACTGTCGGAGGATCAATACTGAGGGAACGCTGCACTTCAGAAGGACTGTATTTAGAGAGTGTTGCACTATCAGACATACTGTTTTTTGATGAGATGTTAAACCAAGGCCCCATCTGTAAATAAAACTTGTGTTGTCATTCAACAAGTAAAAGAGAGTTTGCTGCTGTCTTAGCCATCGGTCTGTGACTGTACTTCTTTGGTTGCAAACGCTTTGGACGTTCTGACATTGTGAAAAATGTTACAGAAATGCAAGTCTATCCATTAACACTTTATCCCAACTTAGAAAAAAATCCTAACTGCTTATTGAACTTGTTACCATTTATGGGATCTTGCTGGTAATTAATTGCATGCAAACCTTTTCAGAAGATGAATGAGATATTGAAGGAGGGCTATGTAAATACAATTCCTCCCCACACCCCAGCTTTCTTTCTTCACTGCATTAATACTAGTTACTCGTTGTCATTTTGGACAGTGTGTGGGTGACACTCTGACCTTTCAACCTGTGGACCCGGAATCAAGTCCAGCCTCCTACAAAATGGCTGATGAGCTCATTTTGCTTCATTCAGTTTAGCAAAGGATTCAATCTATTCTTAAAACTTTGCATTGTAAAACCCCAAACTCCACATAAAACTGAACTTTTGACAACTCCTTCAGTCCCCTCCCCTACACCCAGCCCAATGTTTTAGTACTGTTAGGAGCTGGAGTTCAAGCCAGTGTATTACACTGCACAGCCTGAGACCAAAGTCCACCTCTGCCTCTTGCTCACGCTGCCTGGTTTAGTTGTGGTTCCTTGATCTGATTTAGGAGCTACAATATGAGCCAAGTTTCAGGGGAGTGGCTGGAAGACAGGAGGGATGAGCCTTCACATCTTTCTCTAATGTTTAATAGCACGGTGTCAGAGTCAGAGACTGTGGTATAATCACGGTGATCACAACACACACACAAGGTGAGGGGGCCTGTTGGCTGGAATCAATGCTGACATTAGGTTGATGCCCAGGTTTCTGAACAATGGTACTATGTATCATTGCTGGATGCACAGGCTGTGGATCTGTGCCCACTATAAACTAGACTGAGATGGACAAATTCATATCACATTGGCTCAGGGAGCCAGCAGACAGGGGGAATGTTCAAATCATCACGGTCAGCTCCTGAAGTGGAATGACATGGAACAAAAAGCACAGAAACAGTCCATTCGGCCCAGCTGGTCTCTGCTGGCTTTAATGTTCCACATGAACCTCCTCTTACCCCTTTTCACCCCCCCACCCCCCCCCATCACTATATCCTTCTATTCCTTTCTCCCTCATGCATTTATCCAGCTTTCCCTTTAAATACACCTTTACAGTTTACCTTACCACTCCCTGTAGTAGCGAGTTCCACATCCTCCCCACTCTCTGGGTAAAGAAGTTTTTCCTGAATTCCCGATTGGATTTATTAGTGACTCTCTTATATTGATGCTCCCCTGACGACTGGAAACAACTTCTCTACATCTACTCGATTGAATACTTTCAGGAACTTAAATTACAATTAAAACTACCAAACCACGTCTTGGATCTAATACACTCAGTTGACAGACGTGTTAATCGGCCGGTTTGAGGTAGCTTTATAAATGAATGCTCAGTGTAGTGGGATCGTACCTGAATGAGAGACTTGACACTGGGTTGGAATACCATGTTGGTGTTGAGCAGGAAGGAGCGGAGGAGGGGTTGGGGGTAACAAGCTAGCTGTGCAATAATTCCAGTTAGTAAGAAATTGACGTAGAGCGAGTTCTGTAACATATTTTCCAGCTTGGCAAACAGAACAGCGATAAACGAACCTGGAGGGGAGAGACAGAGGGCCGTCAACATCCGAGAGAACAGACTAACTCACCAGAGACAGACAGAGAGGGAGGTCTTCAACATCTGAGAGACAGCTCACAACCTAACTCACCAGAGACTGACAGAGAGGGAGGTCTTCAACATCTGAGAGACAGCTCACAACCTAACTCATCACAGAGACAAAAAGAGACAGAGTCAGGAAGAGAGTCTGAGAGCAAGAGAGAGAGTTGGAAGGAGAACGGAAAAGCTAGACAGAGAGAGAAGGAAAGTCACAGAAAGAAAGAACACACGCCAAAAGGACAAAGACAAAAAGACATAGAGGGAGTTAGGGAGAGAGAGAGAGAGAGACAGAAAGCAGGAGCCAGGGACACAAAGAGAGAAAGACAGAGAAAAACAGAGAGAGAGAGAGACAGAGACCATCAACATCTAAGAGAGAGTACAGAAATAACACCACAGAGAGTGGCAGTAAGAGAAAAAGACAAAAAGAGGGACAGAAATACAGAGCGAGAGAGGTAGAAAGAGAGTTAGAGAGACAGAGATCATCGACATCCGAGAGAGCACAGACTCAGTCAACACGCAGAGAGAGACAGAGCGAGAGAGCAAGCTGGATACGGTACAGAGACAGAAAGACAATTTAATCAATACCTGAGATCTAACTCTTCAGAAATCACAGCCTGAAATAGAGAACTCTCAGGGGCTGGGGGTGTAGAGAGAAAGAGAGATCCGTGTGAGAAATACATGAAACATCTAGTGGCAGAAATTGAAAGAGACATACAGAGACAGAAGAGGGAAACGAGAGAAAACGAGAGAGTATGAGGTGAGTGAACGAGTAAGGGCCTTCTTAACTAAGCAACTCTCAAGATCAGGACTTACAGAGACAGGCAAAGACAGGAAGAGTGAGAGAAGAGGTGAAGGAAAGTGAGAGAGTGAGTGAGAGAGACAGAGTTAGGTTTGAGAAGAGTGCACCGGTTGGAATAAGTAACTGACCCTGTGTTTTAATTTAAAAGCAAAATATTGCGGATGCTAGAAATCTGAAATAAAAACAGAAATTGCTCGAAAAACTCAGCAGGTCTGACAGCATCTGTGGGGAGAGAAATCGAGTTAATGTTTTGAGTCCGTATGACTCTTCTTCAGAGCTTGAAGAGTCAATGCAGACTTGAAACGTTAACTTTGTTTCTCTCTCCATAGAAGCTGTTACACCTGCTGAGTTTTTCCAACATTTCCTGTTTTTATTTCTGTGTTTTTATTTGTTCTGGTCTCACACACACATGAATCTTTCACATAAAAGGGTGCTCTGGCCAATTTTGTGGGAATGTACTGACCAGCACACGGGCCCTGGGGGGGTGGGTGACAGGGTAAAACCTCCATCAGAGTGTGATTGGTGGAGTTCTGTGATGAGATATAACCTAAGTTTCCAGAATTCACCCAGCAGTGTGTATGTTTACTGCACTAATCATCTCCTCGGTAACCGCACACTCTTGAGCAGTTTAACATTAGAACTGGTGAAGGAACAGGAGGAGTCCATTCAGTCCCTCAAACCTGGTCTGCTATTAAATTGGACCATGGCTGATTTGCATCTTAACTCCATCATTGCTCCAAATCTCTTGATACCCTTAGCCAATAAAAATCTATCAATATAAAAACAAAATACTGCGGATGCTGGCTCACTGAAATAAAAACAGAAAATGCTGGAAATACTCAGCAGTCTATTGATAGAGGGACCGGGGGAGCCTGGATCATTCTCCTGGGAATAGAGGAGGTTATGGGGAGGTTTAGTCAAAGCATTTCATTTCAGTGTTTTGATACAACAAGTAGGGAGAAAGTGTTTCCAGTGGTAGGAGGGTCGGTAACCAGAGGGACACAGATTGAAGGGAATCGGGAAAAGAACCAGAGAGAGAGAGAGAGATGAGGAGATTTTCTTTTGACCCCGCGAGTTGTTGTGATCTGGAAGGCGCTGCCTGAAAGGGCGATGGAAGCAAACTCATTAATAACTTTCTAAAAGGAATTGGGTAAATAGTTGAAAGGGAAAATTTTCAGGGCTATGCGGAAGGAGCCGGCAGGAATGGGGCTAAAATTATCACTCTTTCAAAGTACCAGCACGATCATGATGGGCAGAATGGTCTCTTCCTGTGTTGTAAGATTCTAGGCACTGTCCAGTCTTTCATGCAGTGGGTCAGGGGAAAGGCTGTCTGGGCCACAGCCTGGACAACACAGTGACAGCAGAACTGTCACACTGACTGGGTGCTCAGAGGGGATGAATGTAGGAAATGGTAGACTGCTGGTGCAGACGGGGGAGACGGTGGCGTTATGGTAATGGAAATGGTAGACTGCTGGGGGAGACGGGGGAGACGGTGGCGTTATGGTAATGGAAATGGTAGACTGCTGGTGCAGACAGGGGAGACGGTGGCGTTATGGTAATGGAAATGGTAGGCCGCTGGGGGAGACGGTGGCGTTATGGTAATGGAAATGGTAGACTGCTGGGGGAGACGGGGGAGATGGTGGCGTTATGGTAATGGAAATGGTAGACTGCTGGTGCAGACAGGGGAGACGGTGGAGTAATTGTAATGGAAATGGTAGACTGCTGGTGCAGACAGGGGAGACGGTGGAGTAATGGTAATGGAAATGGTACACTGCGGGTGCAGACAGAGGAGACGGTGGAGTAATGGTAATGGTAGACTGCTGGGGGAGACGGTGGAGTAATGGTAATGGAAATGGTAGACTGCTGGGGGAGACGGTGGAGTAATGGTAATGGAAATGGTAGACTGCTGGGGGAGACGGTGGAGTAATGGTAATGGAAATGGTAGACTGCTGGGGGAGACGGTGGAGTAATGGTAATGGAAATGGTAGACTGCTGGTGCAGACGGGGGAGACGGTGGCGTTATGGTAATGGAATGGTAGACTGCTGGGGGAGACGGGGGAGTAATCGTAATGGAAATGGTAGACTGCTGGGGGAGACAGTGGCGTTATGGTAATGGAAATGGTAGACTGCAGTTGCAGACAGGGGAGACGGTGGAGTAATGGTAATGGAAATGGTAGACTGCTGGTGCAGACAGGGGAGACGGTGGAGTAATGGTAATGTCACTGGACTGTTACTGTCACTTCTCCCTGTTTGCTGTATCAAAACACCTCTATTAAATCTCTCCTTATCCTTCTCTGCTCTAGGGAGAATAATCCCAATTTATCCAGTCTCTCCACATTAACTGAAGTCCCTCATCCCTGGTACTATTCTAGTAAATCTCCTCGACACCCTCTCTAAGGCCCTGACATCCTTCCTAAAGTGTGGGGCCCAGAATTGGACAATTCTAGCTGGGGTTGAGCCAGTGATTTAACAAGGTTTAGCAATAAATTGCTTGCCTTGTCCTTGGCCATCACACTCCTACCTGTGAAAGGCTGACCCTGTGTTTGCCCGGCTCGCTCAGGGCTGACCATTAGCTGGGGCTCGGCTCTCACTGAAGCCCGACTCCCACAGGCTGCTGGCCAATTGTTGTGATGCAAGGAGGGACTCTCGTTCTCCTCATCTTCCTCATCCTCAGACTGCAGATCCCCTCCGTCTCTCATCCTCTCCTCCACGCGGCACCGGCCTCCCATCCGAGCCTCCATCTCCCGCAGCTCTTCTGTGAATTTCTCCACATTGAGTCCCTTCCCATTGGCCTCTGTTGGCGCCCGGTCTAGCAGCTCGTCTATCAGACGGTCAATGGATTCAGAGCCTGCTAGGGGCTGATGACTGATGGATGCACCCTCAGGCTTACTCTCAGGCACTGTTCTGTCTTCCACCGCAGCTGATCCCGGGAGTCGGCAATCTTCCTTTCCCAGATTCTCCGGAGCCTCTCCTGATGCCGACATTCCTTTCCTGTCCTTAGTCACTCGCTCCTCCATCTTCAGGCAGTTTCCCTCAGGCATGTCCCTCCGAACTTTCTTGACCATCAGGCAATTCTCACTGCGCTCCAAGACTCCGGGCAGCTTCTGAGCCGCGTTTTCCTCTCGACACCCGTTCAGCAAGGAGTTGCCATATTTACTGTCAGTCCAGTCTTCAGCCACCCATAGCTCACTGCCACCTCGCTCACTGTGGTTAATGGAGGAGGAAGAGGTGACCAGCTGGAGCTCTGGGTTGGTTGGCCCTGCTTCTCTCTGCAGGCTCCGTTTCTTGGTCTGGGGAGTGACGATGATGTTGCGTTTGTTGTACTTCACATCCCAGTCACCATTTTCTAGCCCATCATTCTTGGCAGGGGTGTCTGCTTTGATCCGGACTTGATTTTGAACATGGAAACTTTCCCGATGCTGTTCTAGACCGAAATGATCCATGTGTGGGTTGATGGCATTGGCGTCAAATGGAATGGGCAGAACGTTGCGAGGATCGGGCTCCTGTCCATCATAGGGTGCTGACCACTTGCCGCAGGCTCTGACACAGCGGTCGATGTGACGGCGAGCATCTCGTAGGTATTCCAGATAGTTAGAGTCCAGCTCAGACACATCCTCCCACCTGCTGTGGGCAGGGCTGCAGGCGGGAGATTCTGTCACCGGCCCTCCTGGCGATCGGGGTGGGTTGACTACGTCGGAGCCCGTGCTCTGTTGCCTCATGAATAGTGCAATGCGGGCAGGGGTCGAGGGCTTGGGCATTGCAGCGGTCACAGATGAGGTGTCGACACTTGGACTCCCGTGAGCTGCAGACACACAAGAAGATAGTGAGTATACAAAGATCCATGAAGCCACAGCATCCGGCTTTCCCAGTGTCTCTCACATCTGGCAATAGCAGGAGAGTTTAACAATAAATATAGAATTAGTAAATTGAAAAGAAAGAATAACTCACATTTCTATAGCACCTTTCACAACTTTAGGACCTCCAGAAGAACTTTACAAACATGTTTCAGAAAAATTCAATCTTGGGGATCTGGGTGTCACTAGGAAGCTAAACCCCATCTGCAGCCCTCATCCTTCTGGGTGGTGGAGTTCACAAGTTTGGTGAATGGGCTTAATCCCCATCACCAACATCCTGGGGGTCACCATTGACCAGAAACTGAACTGGACCAGCCACATAAATACTGTGGCTACAACAGCAGGTCAGAGGCTAAGAATCCTGCGATGAGTAACTCACCTCCTGACTCCCCAATGCCTGTCCACCATTTACAAGGGCACAAGTCAGGAGTGTGATGGAATACCCCCCAATTGCCTGGATGAATGCAGCTCCCACAACCCTCAAGAAGCTTGACACCGTCCAGGACAAAGCAATCGGCTTGATTGGCACCATATCCACAAACATTCACTTCCTCCACCACCGATGCACAGTAGCAGCAGTGTGTACCATCTACAAGATGCACTGCAGGAATTCACCAAGGCTCCTTAGACAGCACCTTCCAAACCCACAACCACTACCATCTAGAAGGACAAGGGCAGCAGATAGATGGGAACACCACCACCTGGAAGTTCCCCTCCAAGTCACTCACCACCCTGACTTGGAAATATATCACCATTCCTTCACTGTCAAAACCCTGGAACTCCCTTCCTAACAGCACTGTGGGTGTACCTACACCACATGAACTGCAGCGGTTCAAGAAGGCAGCTCAACACCACCTTCTCAAGGGCAACTAGGGATGGGCAATAAATGCTGGCCCAGCCAGCGAAGCCCACATTATAGGAAGAATGTGATTGCACTGGAGGGGGTGCAGAGGAGATTCACCAGGATGTTGCCTGGGATGAAGCATTTAAGTTATGAAGAGAGGTTGAATAGACTTGGGGTTGTTTTCGTTGGAGCAGAGAAGACTGAGGGGCGACTTGATCGAGGTGTACAAGATTATGAGGGGCATGGATAGGGTGGATAGGGAGCAGTTGTTCCCCTTAGTTGAAGGGTCAGTCACAAGGGGACATAAGTTCATGGTGAGGGGTAAGAGGTTTAGTGGGGATATGAGGAAAAACCTTTTTACCCAGAGGGTGGTGATGGTCTGGAATGCACTGCCTGGGAGGGTGGTGGAGGCGGGTTGCCTCACATCCTTTAAAAAGTACCTGGATGAGCACTTGGCACGTCATAACATTCAAGGCTATGGGCCAAGTGCTGGTAAATGGGATTAGGTAGGTCAGGTGTTTCTCACGTGTTAGCGCAGACTCGATGGGCCGAAGGGCCTCTTCTGCACTGTGATTCTGTGACATCAAATGTAAAAATGGGTGCCCAATTTTCATCCACTGACAATAGCAATGCAACTCAGGTTAACAGAAACTGCTTTTAGTATCAGCCAAACAAAGAGCTGTGAAGAGCAATGTCACCAGAAGGTAACAAAGCAAAGGACAGTGATTGAGCATTCCATCAAAGAGTCCGGACGTGAGGAACTCAGAGATAAAAACAAAAAACTACTGCGGATGCTGGAAATCCAAAACAAAAACAGAATTACCTGTAAAAACTCAGCAGGTCTGGCAGCATCGGCGGAGAGGGCCAAGGGCCCAAACACTCCTTTCAAGTGAAGCAGCATTTCACTTGCATTTCCCCTAACTTAGTATACTGCATTCGTTGCTCCCAATGCGGTCTCCTCTACATTGGAGAGACCAAACGCAAACTGGGCGACCGCTTTGCAGAACACCTGTGGTCTGTCCGCAAGAAAGACCCAAACCTCCCTGTCGCTTGCCATTTTAACACTCCACTCTGCTCTCTTGCCCACATGTCTGTCCTTGACTTGCTGCATTGTTCCAGTGAAGCCCAACGCAAACTGGAGGAACAGCACCTCATCTTCCGACTAGGCACTTTACAGCCTTCCGGACTGAATATTGAATTCAACAACTTTAGATCTTGAACTCCCTCCTCCATCCCCACCCACTTTCCATTTCTTCCCCCTCCCTTTTGTTTTTTCCAATAATTTATATAGATTTTTCTTTTCCCACATATTTCCATTATTTTTAAATCTATACCTGTAATGCCCTGTCAGTCTTTCCACCCCACCCCCACTAGAGCTGTACCTTGCGTGTCCTGCCATCCATTCTTAATTAGCACATTCTCTTAGATAATATCACCACCTTTTACACCTCTTTGTTCCTTTATCTGTGACATCTTTTGATTATCTGCTCCTATCACTGCTTGCTTGTCCCTACAACCACCACCCCCCCGCACCAAACTTCTCTCCCCCCCCACCCGCCCCCCCACCTTAGTCCTGTTGAAGGGTCATGAGGACTCGAAATGTCAACTCTTTTCTTCTCCGCCGATGCTTCCAGACCTGCTGAGTTTTTCCAGGTAATTCTGTTTTTGATGAGGAACTCAGAGTTGTCCATGTTTTGAAATTCCTGTAATACCATGTTTTGGCCACAAGATGGAGGACGGACATTACCTCAGTCACTCGGTCACTCAGTAGTGGCTGATAGTCACAGAATAAGCTTAAGTCTCTTCAGTACATGGGATTCTGAGATCTATCAGGCCGGGGGAGTTTTCCCCAGTGGACAGGGCTGATATTTATCCCCATAACTAACATGAGTGAAACAGATATCTGGTCATTATCATATTACTGTTTGGGAGACTTTGTTGTGACATCCTGAGGTGGTGAAAGGTGCTATAGAAATGCAAGTCTTTCCTCACTTCTTTAGTATACAAACATTGAGATGGCACTTCAGAGGTCCTTGCCCTGCTAAAATCCATTATGTGGGTAAGGAAGCACAACAGACCCATCAGTATAGTTGGAAAACTGGGACATGGGTCAAAATCATTGGAATCATTTAAGAAATGGTTGGATATTATGATTGGAGAGCTGAGCTGAGCTGCTGTGTACAAGTATATAAAAAGGAAGAGAGTAGCTAAAGTAAATAGTAAAAACAGAAACTGCTGGAAAAACTCAGCTGGTCTGGCAGCATCTGTGGAGAGACAAACACTTAACGTTTCGCGTCCAATACAACCTTTCTTCAGAATGGTTCCAAACCTGTTTTGAAGAAGAGTCATCCGGACTGGAAATGTTAACTCTGTTCGCTCTCCTCAGATGCTATCAGACCTGCTGAGTCTCAACAGCACTTTCTGTTTTTATTTCAGGTTTCCAGCATCTGCAGTATTTTGCTTTTATTTTAGCTAAAGTGTTGGTCTCCTAGAGGGTAAGACTGGGCAATTAATAACCAAAAACAAGGAAATGGCAGAGAATTTGAACAAGTATTTTGTATGTCTTCACAATAGATGACACAAAAAAGTCCCAGGAGTAGGAGAAAATTGAGAGGCAAAGGGGAGGGAACTTAAAACAATCACAACCACTAGAGAAAAAGTACAGGGAAAACTAATGGGACTAAAGGCAGACATGTTCCCTGAACCTGATGGACTTCATCCAATGGTCCTAAAGGAAGTGGCAGAAATAACAGATGCATTGGTTATAATCTTTAAAAATTCCTTAGATTCTGGGAGGGCCCCAGCAGATTGGAAAATTGCAAATGTAACAACTCTATCTAAGAAAAGAGGGAGACAGAGCAGGAAACTATAGGCCAAATCTAGCACCCGTCATGTGGAAAAAAAGTAGAATCTATTATTAAGGAGATAATAGCAGAACATTTAGAGAATCATAATCAGGAAGTGTCAACATGGTTTTGTGGAAATGAAATTGTGTTTGACAAATTTATTAGAGTTCTTTGAGGATATAACAAGCAAGGTGGATAAAAGGGGAACCAGTAGATGTGGTGTATTTGGATCTCCACAAGGAATTCAATAAGGTGTCATATCAAAGGTTATTACGTAAGTTAAGAGCTCATGGTGTAACATATGAATATGGATAGAGGGTTGGTTGGCTAACAGAAAGCAAAGAATAGTGATAAATGGGTCATTTTTGGATAGCAAGATGTAACCAGTGGAGTGCCACGGCGATCAGTGCTGGGGCCTCAACTATTTACAATCTATGTTAATGACTTGGATGAAGAGACTGACTGCATTGTAGTCAAATTTGCTGATGATACAAAATAGGTAGGAAAGCAAGTTGGGAGAAGGATACAAAGAGTCTGCAAAAGGAACTAGACAGGTTAAGTGAGTGGGCAAAAATATGTCAGGTGGAGTATAATATGGGAAAATGAGAACTTGTCCACTTTGGTAGGAAGAATAGAAAAGCAGAATATTATTTAAATGGAGAGAGACTGCAGAATACTGTGGTACAGAGGGATCTGGGTGTCCTAGAACATAAATCACAAAAAGTCCACATACAGGTACAGCAAGTGATTAAGAAAGAAAGGGAATGTTGGCTTTTATTGTAAGTGATGGCAATCACAACTAAAAGGGTGCAGTTTTGGACTCCTTACTTAAGGAGGGATCTACTTGCATTGGAAGCAGTTCAGTGAAGGTTCACTAGACTCATTCCTGGGATGAAAGTATTTGTTGTTTATGAAGAAAGGTTGGACAGGCTAGTCCTATACTATTGGAGTTTAGAAGAACAAGAGGAGATCTTATTGAAACTAATAAGATTCTGAGGGGACAAAAGCAGAATTATCTGGAAAAACTCAGCAGGTCTGGCAGCATCGGCGGAGAAGAACAAAGTTGACGTTTCGAGTCCTCATGACCCTTCAACAGAACGGAGTAAAATTAGGAGAGGGGTGAAATATAAGCTGGTTTAAGGTGGCGGGGGGGGGTGGAGAGAGAGAGAGAGAGAGAAGTGGAGGGGGGGGGTGGTTGTAGGGACAAGCAAGCAGTGATAGGAGCAGATAATCAAAAGATGTCACAGACAAAAGAAAGAGGTGTTGAAGGTAGTGATATTATCTAAAAGAATGTGCTAATTAAGAATGGATGGCAGGACACACAAGGTACAGATAGCTCTAGTGGGGGTGGGGTGGAAAGACAGGGCATTACAGGTATAGATTTAAAAATAATGGAAATAGGTGGGAAAAGAAAAATCTATATAAACTATTGGAAAAAAACACAAGGGAGGGGGAAGAAACGGAAAGTGGGTGGGGATGGAGGAGGAAGTTCAAGATCTAAAGTTGTTGAATTCAAAATTCAGTCCGGAAGGCTGTAAAGTGCCTAGTCGGGAGATGAGGTGCTATTCCTCCAGTTTGCGTTGAGCTGAATGTTCAGTGCTCAGCAAAGGACTTAGTTTCATACCCTTACGCCCTCATCTCAATGAATTTTGGGCTCGGCATGATGCTGAACTCTTCTTCCGCCGTCTTCGTCTCCGTGCTCACTTCTTTGGGCAGGAGTCCTCTCCCCGTTCAACGGATCCTTTTAGCCACCTCCAATATTCTCCCTCTACCTGGACCCCTCCCTCTGGATTCTTACCTTCTCTTGATCTTTTCATTGAGAACTGTCGGCGTGACATCAGTCGTCTCAATTTCTCTGCTCCTCTCACCCATTCTAATCTGTCTCTCTCTGAACTTACTGCACTCCGTTCTCTCAGGTCCAACCCTAACATTGTCATCAAACCTGCTGACAAGGGTGGTGCTGTTGTTGTCTGGCGCACTGACCTCTACCTCGCGGAGGCTGAGCGTCAACCCGCAGACACTTCCTCCTACCTTCCCTGGACCATGACCCCACCACTGAACATCAAGCCATTGTTTCCAGGACTGTCACTGACCTCATCTCCTCTGGAGATCTTCCTCCCACAGCTTCCAACCTGATAGTCCCCCAACCTCGGATGGCCTGCTTCTACCTCTTACCCAAAATCCACAAACAGGACTGTCCCGGCAGACCAATCGTGTCAGCCTGTTCCTGCCCCACAGAACTCATTTCTCGTTATCTTGACTCCCTTCTCTCTCCCCTTGTCCAGTCCCTTCCCACCTACATCCATGATTCCTCTGACACCTTACATCACATCAACAATTTCCAGTTCCCTGGCCCCAACCGCCTCCTCTTCACCATGGACGTCCAATCCCTCTTTACACC
This sequence comes from Cetorhinus maximus, assembly GCF_964194155.1. Classification (NCBI taxonomy): domain Eukaryota; kingdom Metazoa; phylum Chordata; class Chondrichthyes; order Lamniformes; family Cetorhinidae; genus Cetorhinus; species Cetorhinus maximus. The sequence goes on from NC_135885.1 coordinate 2,181,920, forward strand.
TCCATCCCCCACCGGGATGGTCTGAGGGCTCTTAGCTTCTTCCTCGAACAGAGGCCCCAACAATCCCCATCCACCACTATACTCCTCTGTCTGGCTGAACTTGTTCTCCCACTGAACAATTTCTCCTTTAACTCCTCTCACTTCCTCCAAATAAAAGGTGTGGCTATGGGTACCTGCATGGGCCCCAGCTATGCCTGTCTCTTTATGGGGTATGTGGAACATTCCTTGTTCCAGTCCTACTCCAGCCCCCTCCCAGAACTCTTTCTCCGGTACATCGATGATTGCTTCGGTGGTGCTTCATGCTCTCGTCGGGACCTGGAAAAATTTATTAATTTTGCTTCCAATCTCCACCCCTCCATCATTTTCACATGGTCCATCTCTGACACTTCCCTTCCCTTCCTTGACCTCTCTGTCTCAATTTCTGGTGATAGACTGTCCACCAATATCCATTACAAGCCTACCGACTCCCACAGCTATCTCGACTACAGCTCCTCACACCCCGCTTCCTGTAAGGACTCCATCCCATTCTCTCAGTTCCTTCGCCTCCGTCGCATCTGTTCTGATGATGCTACCTTCAAAAACAGTTCCTCTGACATGTCCTCCTTCTTCCTTAACCGAGGTTTTCCACCCACAGTCGTTGACAGGGCCCTCAACCGTGTCCGGCCCATCTCCCGCGCATCTGCCCTCACACCTTCTCCTCCCCCCCAGAAACATGATAGGGTCCCCCTTGTCCTCACTTATCACCCCACCAGCCTCCGCATTCAAAGGATCATCCTCCGCCATTTCCGCCAACTCCAGCATGATGCCACCACCAAACACATCTTCCCTTCACCCCCCCCGGCAGCATTCCGCAGGGATCGTTCCCTCCGGGACACCCTGGCCAACTCCTCCATCACCCCCTACTCCTCAACCCCCACCTACGGCACCTCCCCATGCATACGCAAAAGATGCAACACCTGCCCCTTCACTTCCTCTCTCCTCACCGTCCAAGGGCCCAAACACTCCTTTCAAGTGAAGCAGCATTTCACTTGCATTTCCCCCAACTTAGTCTACTGCATTCGTTGCTCCCAATGCGGTCTCCTCTACATTGGAGAGACCAAACGCAAACTGGGTGACTGCTTTGCAGAACACCTGCGGTCTGTCTGCAAGAAAGACCCAAACCTCCCTGTCGCTTGCCATTTTAACACTCCACCCTGCTCTCTTGCCCACATGTCTATCCTTGGCTTGCTGCATTGTTCCAGTGAAGCTCAACGCAAACTGGAGGAACAGCACCTCATCTTCCGACTAGGCACTTTACAGCCTTCCGGACTGAATATTGAATTCAACAACTTTAGATCTTGAACTCCCTCCTCCATCCCCACCCCCTTTCCGTTTCTTCCCCCTGCCTTTTGTTTTTCCAATAGTTTATATAGATTTTTCTTTTCCCACCTACTTCCATTATTTTTAAATCTATACCTTTCATGCCCTGTTAGTCTTATTTCACCCCACCCCCACTAGAGCTGTACCTTGAGTGTCCTGCCATCCATTCTTAATTAGCACATTCGATTAGATATCACCACCTTCAACACCTCTTTGTTCCTTTGTCTGAGACATCTTTTGATTATCTGCTCCTATCACTGCTTGCTTGTCCCTACAATCACCCCCCACACTTCTCTCCTCCCCCACCCCCCCCACCTTAAACCAGCTTATATTTCACCCCTCTCCTAATTTTACTCAGTTCTGTTGAAGGGTCATGAGGACTCGAAACATCAACTTTGTTCTTCTCCACCGATGCTGCCAGTCCTGCTGAGTTTTTCCAGGTATTTCTGTTTTTGTTTTGGATTTCCAGCATCCGCAGTTTTTTGTTTTTATTAAGATTCTGAGGGGGCTTGACAGGGTATATGCTGAGGATGTTTCCATTTAAGATGGAGATAAAGAGGAATTTCTTCTCTTAGAGGGTCGTTAGTCTGGGGAATTCTCTTCCCCAGAGAGCAGTGAAGGCTGGGTCATTGAATTTATTCAAGGCTGCGTTAGACAAGGGAGTTGAAGGTTATGGAGGACAGACAGGAAAGTAGAGTTAAGGCCACAATCTGATCAGCCATGATCTTATTGAATGGCAGAGCTGGGATATCTCATGTTCTTATAAACATGATGAGATGGGTCAGATAAGTATTCATCAATATATATCTGCCTTGCACAGGGGAGAAGACGGTCATTCAGCCCATCGTGTCTGTGCTGACTCTTTGCTGCTCTTTCCACTAGCCCTGTAAAGTTCTCCTTCACAAATATTTATCCAATTATTTTTTGAAACTTATTAGTGAAGCTATTTATTCAGCCATTTCAGGGAGTTTATTCCAGATCAAAACAACTCACTGTGTAAAGTGATTTCTTTTTACCTCCCTCCAGTTCTCTTGCCAATTATTGTAAATTTATGTCCTCTGATCACCAAACCGCCTAGCAATACCTTTTGTCACAGCAGCCCCCTCAATCCTCTTGGCTCCTTAGCTCCTGCATAATTGGGAATTGCCCAGTTGGACCACCCCCCCCCCCCCCCCCCACCCTGCTCCCCCACTCTCCTCCTTGTTTGGACTCCCCCCACCCCCCTCAGCCCTACTCCTTGTTACCTGTTGGGAATGGAAGCTCACCTTTAGACCAGACAGCATGCTCCTCTTCTCGCTCCACACCACCCAGGTTCTCTGGCTTACAGCACTCCGGGATCAAGGACAGGAACTTGTCTGCTGTCTTCCCATAGAAATCCTGATCCTTGACAGCACGCCGCTGACTCAGCATCACATGATTGCAAGGGATCAGATACCTGCCAGAATTGTGGGGAGGGCAGGTGTTTAAATTTGAGATTAACAAATGGCTTCTGGGTCCTACAGACTCCATCAGAGAGTCATATGGCCACTGGCATCATCCCGATACCATTCACATATTAACAACTCCGGTACGTCCCTCCATGGGCATGACCTGAACCCGACTGAGTTTACAAAACTCAACAGAGAGCCGGTCACAATATTCGGGTGTATTGCATCCTCTGAATTAGAATCAGAGAAACTTGCACCATTGATGGAGGTCATTCAGCCAATTATGCCTGTGCTGGCTCTTTGAAAGAACGTTCCAATTAGACCCCTCACCACTCCAATCAAACCCCCAGACTTCCCCATAGCCCTGCAATTTCTTTCTCCTTCAAATATTGATCCAAATCTCCATTGAAAGTTACCAGTGCCCCTGCCTCCACCACACTCTCAGGCAGTGCATTCCAAATCCTAACTACTCACTACCTAAAAAAGGATTTTCCTCTGGATCTTTTGTAAATCACCTTAAATCTGTGCCCTCTGATTATCAACATTTCAGCCACTGGGAAACTGTTTCTCCTTGTTTGCTCTATCCTCTACGCTCACGATTTCAAACAGCTCTCTCAAATCTCCTCTGAACCTTCTCTGCTCCAAGGAGAACAATCCCAGCTTCTCCAGTCTCTCCAAGTAACTGAAGTCCCTCATTCCTGGAACCATTCTAGTAAGTCTCCCCTATACCCTCTCCAAAACCTCACTTCTTTCCTAAAGTGTGGTACTTAGAATCGGGCACAATACTTCAGCTGGGCCAATCCAGTGTTTTATATGGTTTAGCCTAATTTCCTGATTTGTGTTTTCTATATTGCTATTTACACAGCCCAGGATTGAATATGCTTTATTAGCTATGTTGTTAACCTGCCAGGCTCCTTTGAGATTTGTGCACAATCACTCCCAGGTCTGTCTGTTCCTGCACCCACTTTTAAAGTTGAATTATTCAACTTGTATTGTCTCTCTGCATTCTTCCTACTAAAATGCATCACTTTTCAGTGTTGAATTTCATCTGTAATGTTTCCACTCGCTGCACCAGCCTCTCTCTGTTCCTCTTAAAATCTGTCACTATCTTCCTCACTGCTTCCAACTCTTCCAGGTCTTGCGTCATCCATAAATTTTCAAATTGTGCCCTGCCCCAAGACCATGTTATTACTGTTTTCATAAACAGCAATGATCCTGCTCCAGAATTCTTGGGGAGTTCTACTATATACCTCCCTCCAGCCCAAAAAACAGCAATTCATCATTCCTCTCAGCATTCTATCCCATCAGCCCTTTTATATCCTTCCCGCTGCTGCTGTCTCTTTATATCCCACAGGCTTCAATTTAACAAACAAGCTTAAATATGTGGCATTTTATCAGCTCCTTTTGACAGCCCCTTTACCCAACATCAATCACACTGCTCTCATCTACCATCTCTGTTACCGCGTCAACAAAAACTCAACAAAATTAGTCAAAGACAATTTGCCCTTAACAAATCTGTGCTGGCTCTCCTTTATTAGCCCGTGCTTGTCCAAGCAGCTCTTAACTTTCTCCTGAATTATTGTTTCTAAAAGCTTCTAAGAAAACCCCAGCTTCTCCAGTCTCTCTGCATCACCCCGGAACCATTCTAGTAAATTGTGAAGAATGAATGGAAGATGAAATCTGCAGTGACATTAAGAGAGATGAATAGAAAAAAAACATTATTAGTTTTCAGGGAGATTTTAATGATCCACTTCGCGATTGTGACAGCAAGGGAGTAACTTAAGGTGAAGGAACCCTTAGGAGGAAGTGACCACAATATGATAGAATTTGAGAGGAAAAAGCTGGAATCAGATGTAACGGTATTACAGTTGAATAAAGACAAATACAGAGGCATGAGGGAGGAGCTGGCCAGAATTGACTGGGAGATGAGCCTAGCAGGAAAGACAGTGGAACAGCAATGGCAGGAGTTTCTGGGAGTAATTTGGGAGACACAGCAAAAATTCATCCCTAGGAAGAAGCATACCAAAGGGAGGATGAGGCAACCATGGCTGACAAGGGAAGTCAGGGACAGCATAAAAGCTAAAGAGAAAGCATACAATGCGGCAAAGAGCAGTGGGAAACCAGGGGATTGGGAAGCCTACAAAGACCAACAGATGACAACTAAAAAAGAAATAAGGAGGGAGAAGATTAAATATGAGGGCAAACTAGCCAGTAATATAAAAGAAGATTGCAAGAGTTTTTTTAGATATATAAAGGGTAAGAGAGAGGCAAAAGTGGACATTGAGCCGCTGGAAAATGACGCTGGAGAATTAGTAGTGGGGAACAAAGAAATGGTGGAGGAACTGAACAGATACTTTGCGTCAGTCTTCACGGTGGAAGACACGAGTAACATCCCCAAAGTTCAAGAGAGTCAGGAGGCAGAGGTGAGTATGGTGGCCATTACCAAGGAGAAGGTGCTAGGAAAACTGAAAGGTCTGAAGGTGGATAAATCACCTGGACCAGATGGATTACACCCCAGAGTTCTGAAGGAGATAGCTGAAGAGATAGTGGAGGCGTTAGTGGTGATCTTTCAGGAATCACTGGAGTCAGGGAGGGTCCCAGAGGACTGGAAAATCGCTAATGTAACCCCCCTGTTTAAGAAGGGAGTGAGGCAAAAGACGGGAAATTACAGGCCGATTAGCCTGACCTTGGTCATTGGTAAGATTTTAGAGTCCATTATTAAGGATGAGATTTCAGAATACTTGGAAGTGCATGGTAAAATAGGGCAAAGTCAGCATGGTTTCATCAAGGGGAGGTCATGCCTGACAAATCTGTTAGAATTCTTTGAGGAGGTAACGAGTAGGTTAGACAAAGGAGAGCCAATGGAGGTTATCTACTTGGACTTCCAGAAGGCCTTTGACAAGGTGCCGCACAGGAGGCTGCTCAGTAAGATAAGAGCCCGTGGTGTTAGAGGCAAGGTACTAGCATGGATAGAAGATTGGCTGTCTGCCAGGAGGCAGAGAGTGGGGATAAGGGGGTCCTTCTCAGGATGGCGGCCGGTGACTAGTGGAGTTCTGCAGGGGTCAGTGTTGGGACCACAACTTTTCACTTTATACATTAATGATCTAGATAAAGGAACTGAGGGCATCCTGGCTAAGTTTGCAGATGATACAAAGATAAGTGGAGGGACAGGTAGGATTGAGGAGGCGGGGAGGCTGCAGAAGGATTTGGACAGGTTAGGAGAATGGGCAAAGAAGTGGCAGATGGAATACTACGTGGGGAAGTGTGAGGTCATGCACTTTGGTAGGAAGAATAGAGGCATAGACTATTTTCTAAATGGGGAGAGAATTCAGAAATCTGGAGTGCAAAGGGACTTGGGAGTCCTAGTTCAGGATTCTCTTAAGGTTAACTTGCAGGTTGAGTCGGTAGTTAGGAAGGCAAATGCAATGTTGGCATTTATTTCGAGAGCGCTAGAATATAAAAGCAGGGATGTGCTGCTGAGGCTTTATAAGGCTCTGGTCAGACCACATTTAGAATATTGTGAGCAATTTTAGGCCCCATATCTCAGGAATGATGTTCTGGCCCTGGAGAGGGTCCAGAGGAGGTTCACGAGAATGATCCCAGGAATGAAAGGCTTAACATATGAGGAACGTTTGAGGACTCTGGGTCTATACTTGATGGAGTTTAGAAGGATGAGGAGGGATCTGATTGAAACTTACAGAATACTGAGGGGCCTGGATAGAGTGGACGTGGGAAGATGTTTCCATTAGTAGGAGAGACTAGGACCCGAGGGCACAGCCTCAGAGTAAAGGGAAGACCTTTCAGAACAGAGATGAGGAGAAGAAACTTCTTTAGCCAGAGAGTGGTGAATCTATGGAATTCATTGCCACAGAAGGCTATGGAAGCCAGATCATTGAGTGTATTTAAGACCGAGATAGATAGGTTCTTGATTGGTAAGGGGATCAAAGGTTACGGGGAGAAGGCGGGAGAATGGGGTTGAGAAACTTATCAGCCATGATTGAATGGCGGAGCAGACTCGATGGGCCAAATGGCCTAATTTCTGCTCCGATGTCTTATGGTCTTATGGTCAAAAAGGAATAGAATTTCAACAATTTGTACGGGCTTCGGCCTTCAAGTCTACAAGGGTGGAGGTGTTGTTGAATCTAAATATGAGGAATGAAATCAATCCGCACGATGAGCTTAATGTGGGTGGGTTCTTGGGAGTAGTGAGCACAGTATAAGGGTTAAGATCCAACTAGAAAGGAAAGAAGTACAAAAATTAGAAGAACAGGTTGTATTAGGATGGGGTGTAGAAAAAGGAAGAGAGTTGGTTGGGCTGACATGGAAAGTGACATTGGACTGCTTGACAACAGTGGGATGGTATTAAAGAGATTGCAATCTGGCGTCCCAACAGCGCCAGCATCGAGTGGTGACCACTGTTGGGACTACAGGCAGTCCTCCAAGAGAGTCCGGATTGAAGGTAAGTCTAGGATATCGGTCGAGGGGAGTGAGGGAGTTGGGGGATGAGTCTGAGATTCCGAGGGAGGAGGTTTAAAGGGGGGATATGAAAAGGTGGGGTTGGGGGGTGCCTCCGATGGGCACAGGAGACCCCTGAAGGAGTCTACTCTCGATCATCAGTAAAGTGATGGAAGGGGTAATCAACAGTGCTATCAAGCAGCACTTGCTTAGCAATAGCCTGCTCACTGACGCCCAGTTTGGGTTCCACTACGGCCACTCAGCTCCTGACCTCATTACAGCCTTGGTTTGAACATGGACAAAAGATCCGAACTCCTGAGGTGAGGTGAGAGTGACTGCCCTTGACATCAAGGCAGCATTTGACTGAGTGTGGCATCAAGGAGCACTAACAAAATTGGAGTTAATGGGAATCAGGGGGAAAACTCTTCGCTGGTTGGAGTCATACCTAGCACAAAGGAAGATGGTTGTGGTTGTTGGAGGTCAGTCATCTCAGTTCCAGGGCATCACTGCAGGAGTTCCACAGCGTAGTGTCCTCGGTCCAACCATCTTCAGCTGCTTCATCAATGACCTTCCTTCCATCATAAGGTCAGAAGTGGGGATGTTCGCTGATGATTGCACAATGTTCATCACCATTCACGACTCCTCAGATACTGAAGCAGTCCATGTGCAAATGCAGCAAGACCTGGGCAATATCCAAGCTTGGGCTGATAAATGGCAAGTAATATTCACGCCATGCAAGTGTCAGGCAATGACCATCTCCAATGAGAATCTAGCCATTGCCCCTTGATGTTCAATAGCATTACCATCAACGAATCCCCCACTATCAACATCCTGGGGGTTACAATTAACCAGAAACTGAACTGGACTAGCTGTATAAATACTGTGGCTACAAGAACAGGTCAAAGGCTTGGAATCCTGTGACGAGTAAATCACCTCCTGACTCCCCAAAGCCTGTCCACCATCTATAAGGTACAAATCAGGAGCGTGATGGAATACTCTCCACTTGTCTGGATGAGTGCAGCTCCCACAACACTCAAGAAGCTTGACACCGTCCAGGACAAAGCAGCCCACTTGATTGGCATCACATCCACAAACATTCACTCCCTCCACTACCGACGCACAGTAGCAGCAGTGTGTGTACCATCTACAAGATGCACTGCAGGGATTCACCAAGGCTCCTTAGAGAGCACCTACCAAATCCATGACTGGTACCATCCAGAAGGACAAGGGCAGCAGACACATGGGAACACCACCACCTGGAAATTCCCCTCCAAGACACTCACTATCCTGACTTGGAAATATATCGCCGTTCACTGTCGCTGGATCAAAATGCTGGAACTCCCTCTCTAACAGCACTGTGGGTGTACCTACACCACATGGACTGCAGTGGTTCAAGAAGGCAGCTCACCACCACTTTCCCAAGGGCAACTAGGGATGGGCAATAAATGCTGGCCCAGCCAGCGACGCCCATATCCCATGAGTGAATGAAGAGAAAGGCAGACCGTGCGCTACATTTTACAAGTCCCGCCACCTTAAAACATGCCAACGGGGGATCGTAAAATTCCGCCCATAGAATTTACAATACAGAAAGACTGGGCCAAGTGCTCAGAACCACAGCTTCGCTTTTGGAAGAATATTGAAAAAAGTAAAGGAGAAAAAGAAAAAACAAGCTAAGAGCAGGATAGACAATACCAAGAGAGTGTGTGAGGTCCTATATTCAAAAAACAAGGAACACAGATTTAAGGTTTTGAGCAAGGGATGTAGGGGGAATGTGAGGAAGGAGCTTTTAAACACAGAGTATTAATGTCCCAGAACTCGCTGCCAATGAGGGTGTTGATGATGAAGGATTTGAAAAGAAAATTGGATGGGCACTTGAGGGACATAAACGTGCAGGGCTATGGGGATAGAGCAGGGGCACTGACTGGATTGCTCTACTGAAAGCTAGCATGGATTCGCTGGACAAAATGACCTTCTATGCTGTAAAGACTCCATGGTGGAATTGTCCAATCCCTTTGGTGGCAGGATTCATGGTGGGTAGTGGGGGGTTGGGGTGGGGGGGGAACGACAATATGGCAAGAAGGCGAAAAATCAGTTTCACGCCGTCATGAAACCAGTTTGTGATCATTTGCTTGTCTGTCAATGGTGGGCCTCATTTCCTGGCACCACACTTTAGGAAGCTAATTTCAATACCTAAGCATCTCATTATCAGCCCTGCTTGCCAGAATCTTCCCTCCACGTCAAACTTATCGCCCATAGAAACATAGAAAATAGGAGCAGGAGATTCGGCCCTTCGAGCCTGCTCCGCCATTCATTATGATCATGGCTGATCATCCAACTCAATAACCTGCTCCCACTTTCTCCCCATACCCTTTGATCCCTTTCGCCCCAAGAGCTACATCTAACTCCTTCTTGAAAACATACAATGTTTTGGTCTCCACTACTTTCTCTGGTAGTGAATTCCACAGGTTCACCACTCTCTGGGTGAAGAAATTTCTCCTCATCTCAGTCCTAAATGGTCTACCCCGTATCCTCAGACTGTGACCCCAGGTTCTGGACTCCCCCACCATCGGGAACATCCTTCCTGCATCTACCCTGTCTAGTCCTGTTAGAATTTTATAGGTTTCTATGAGATTCCCCCTCATTCTTCTGAACTCCGGCGAATATAATCCTAATCGACTCAATCTCTCCTCATATGTCAGTCCCGCCATCCCAGGAATTAGTCTGGTAAACCTTCGCTGCATTCCCTCTATAGCAAGAACATCCTTCTTCAGATAAGGAGACCAAAACTGCACACAATATTCCAGGTGTGGTCTCACCAAGGCCCTGTATAATTGCAGCAAGACATCCCTGCTCCTGTACTCGAATCCTCTGGCTATGAAGGCCAACATACCATTTGCTTTCTTTACCGCCTGCTGCATCTGCATGCTTACCTTCAGCGACTGGTATACAAGGACACCCAGGTCTCGTTGCACATTCCCCTCCCTCAATTTATAGCCATTCAGATAATAATCTGCCTTCCTGTTTTTGCTACCAAAGTGGATAACCTCACATTTATCCACATTATACTGCATCAGCCATGCATTTGCCCACTCACTCAGCTTGTCCAAATCACACTGAAGCATCTCTGCATCCCCCTCACAGCTCACCCTCCCACCCAGCTTTGTGCCATCTGCAAATTTGGAGATATTACATTTAATTCCCTCATCTAAATCATTAATATATATTGTGAATAACTGGGGTCCCAAAACCGACCACTGTGGTACCCCACTAGTCACTGCCTGCCATTCGGAAAAAGACCCGTTTATTCCTACTCTTTGTTTCCTGTCTGCCAACCAGTTTTCTATCCATCTCAATACACTGCCCCCAATCCCATGCGCTTTAATTTTACACGCTAATCTCTTATGTGGGACTTTGTCGAAAGCCTTCTGAAAAGAGCTTTAAAAGGCATGCACCTGACCACCTGAACTTCGAGGTGGAATTTGGAGGTGAGGCAGCACAGGCTGAAGGAAGGACACCAGCACATGCCTGGGGAGGGGAGGAGGTTGGGGAGGAGGGATGAGGGAAGCAGCCACACACTTGGAAAAGCTTGTCAAAAGTGAGAATTCTTCCACAGCTGAGACCATTCAGCTGCAGTCGGGCCTCTGAAGCTTTTCTTTTTTTATATATTCATTCATGGGATGTGGGCGTCGCTGGCTAGGCCAGCATTTATTGCCCATCCTTAATTTTAAGGCATTGCTGTGGGTCTGGAGTCACATGTAGGCCAGACCAGGTAAGGACAGCAGATTTCCTTCTTAAAGGACATTAGTGAACCAGATGGGTTTTTATGACAATTGGCAATGGTTTCATGGTCACCATTAGATTTTTAATTCCAGATTTTTTTAAAATTGAATTCAAACTCCAACATCTGCTGTGGCCTGGGTCCCCAGAGCAATACCCTGGGTCTCTGGATTACTGGTCCAGTGACAATACCACTACACCATCGCCACCTACCCACTCAAGCAACGGAAAAGCATGAGAGGGCCACCAAATGCATGAGAACGTTTCACCCCTCGGGCACAGGCTGTAAATTAATGTGCGTTTTAGGGGGCAGCAGAATAATTGGCCAACTGGGTAAGTTGTACAATCCCCTTGTGAAAGGCGGCCATGGCGCAGTCACTGGTGGAGACGCTCACAGCTCCTGCAATGTCTTTATTCAGGTTTGGACCACTCTCCTTCATGGTTCAAGCTAACAGTGCAGCCTTGCAGTGCGGGTTAGGAGAATGTCTGTGCCTGAGCTGAGAGCACAGCGGGCAGTCCAGTGGGCAAAGCTGCTGCCAATTGGTCAGGTGGAGTGGGCCGGAGGTGGATGGGGTTTCAGACGGCCAATGAGTGCACTACACACTGGCCACCCGTGTGGTGACCAGCACTCTCCTGCATAGGTGAAGAGGCCTACAGTCTTATCCAAGACCTAAGCTTATCCCGTGTCTCTCTCTTTGATTCTGCAGGAGGAGAACATCAGGATCATGGAGTCTGGTGATTTATGATCTGCCTCATGGCTGACAGGGAGCAGAGAAGAAGAGGAAGAGATCGGCGGAGGCTCCTGGCTTGGCAAAGGGAGGAGAATCTCCCTCAAGATGAAGGGGCAGCAGGATCTGCTGTACACGCAGCTGGAGTTCCACAGAGAGCCATCGCCCGTAGACACTTCACTAGACCCGGGTCTATAGACGGTGCCTGTCATTCCTGCCGATGGCTGAGAACCACTGTTACTGAAACTGCACATGTCCCGGGAACGGGTCAGTCACATCTGCCACCTGCTTCAGGATTTGATGCCACAGGGACATGGAGGGCATCCACTGCCAGTGGCCATGAAAGTGACCGTGGCGCTCAATTTTTACATCAATGGCTCCGTCCAGAGCTCCACAGTGACCTGTGCAGGATCTCACAAGCCTCCACACACAAGTGTACCCAGGAAGTCACGGACGCCATCTTCGACCGGGAGCAGGGTGGGGGGCGTGTGTGGGTGGGGGGCGCGCGGTGGGTGGGTGTGGTGCGGGGGTTGGTGGCGGGTGGGTGTGGTGCGGGGGTTGGTGGTGGGGGGGGTTGGTGGTGGGGGGGTTGGTGGTCCGGGGGTTGGTGGTGTGGGGGGTTGGTGGTGTGGGGGTTGGTGGTGTGGGGGTTGGTGGTGTGGGGGTTGGTGGTGTGGGGGTTGGTGGTGGGGGGGGTTGGTGGTGTGGGGGTTGGTGGTGGGAGGGTTGGTGGTGTGGGGGTTGGTGCTGTGGGGGTTGGCGGTGTGGGGGTTGGTGGTGGGGGGGGTTGGTGGTGTGGGGGTTGGTGGTGCGGGGGTTGGTGGTGTGGGGGTTGGTGGTGGGGGGGTTGGTGGTCCAGGGGTTGGTGGTGTGGGGGTTGGTGGTGGGGGGGTTGGTGGTGTGGGGGTTGGTGGTGGGGGGGTTGGTGGTGCGGGGGTTGGTGGTGGGGGGGTTGGTGGTGTGGGGGTTGGTGGTGTGGGGGTTGGTGGGGGGGGTTGGTGGTGGGGGGGGGGTTGGTGGTGGGGGGGTTGGTGGTGGGGGGGTTGGTGGTCCGGTGGCTGGTGGTGGTGGGGGGGTTGGTGGTGCGGGGGTTGGTGGTGGGGGGGTTGGTGGTATGGGGGTTGGTGGTGGTGCGGGGGTTGGTGGTGGGGGGGGTTTCATGGTGGGGGGGGTTGGTGGTGGGGGGGTTGGTGGTGGTGCGGGGGTGGGTGGTGCGGGGATTGGGTGGAGGGGGTTGGCGGTGGGGGGGTTGGTGGTGCGGGGGTGGGTGGTGCGGGGATACGGGGGTAAGGGGGTTGGTGGTGCGGGGTGGGTGGTGCAGGGGTAAGGGGGTAAGGTATGCAGCGCTTGGCGGTCAGGAAGCAAGAGCGCTGGGATTTGCACAGATCTCGGGTTTCCCACAGGTGCAGGGTGCCATCGACTGCTCTCGCATGGCACTCAGATCTCCGTCACAACAAGCGGTCAACTACGTCAACTGCAAGTTCTTCCACTCGCTGAATGTTCAGCTGCTGTGTGACCACCACAAACGCATCCTACAGGTCTGCACATGATTCCCAGGGAGCGTCCATGTCTCCTAGATCCTTAGCAGGTCTCAGATCCCTGATACCTTCCAGCATCCAGAGGCTGCAGGGCTGGTTCCTCGGGGACAAGGGGACGTGGTTGATGATGCCTGTGTGGTGGCCCCAAACTGCAGCAGAGCGACAGTACAACGAGGCTCATGCTGCAACTGGGACTTTGGTGGAGCAAACGATAGGAATTTTGAAAATGAGGTTCCAGGTCTTCGCCAGGTCCAGCTGAGGGAGCACTGTAATACAGTCCCCAGTGGGTGTCACGCATCACCGTAGCTTTCTGCTCACTGCACAATCTGGCACTGCCACGGGGGTAGGACCTGGCTGAGGCGGAGATGGAAGAGCTGCACGTCTCCTCCGATGATGGGGACGTCGAAGGGGATGATGGTGATGAGGTCCTCGAAGGTGAGGATGCCGGCGATGAGGCCATCACTCTGGCCAGACGAGGCAGGCGCACTCGGAATCCTAGCTGGAAGATTCGTGGACAATGATGACGAGGTGCAGTGAGGACAGTCCTCACAACCTCACCTTGCATCTGTGAACGTTTGACTCCTGTGTGGCTGATGGCAGTGCACGTACCCTCAGTGCTCAGGCTCATGTCAAGGAGACACAGTGGAGGGCCTAATAGTCACTAGATTCCAGGAGGATGATGACGATATGCAGTGAGGACACTCCACAGGTCTTCACATAGCCTCTGTGAATGTTTGACTCCTGTCTGACTGAGGGCAGCTCACTTGCGCTCTGTGATCAGGGTCATGTCATGGAGATGCAGCCTTGAAACTTGAAATGCACCTGATCCTTTGTCAGCCTTCAGCACCTGACCCTTTCAGGAGCACAGCGTCACCGGTCACAGGCGCTAAAGAGATGGGGGCCAGCCCCACCTCAAAGGTGCTGAGAGCACCCAGAGAGAATGATGGAACTCTGTGCCACCTGCCCACTACATTCTGGCAGCAATGACCAGCATTAGCGAGGCGCAAGCATCCCTGATGCATCCAGTGTCTTCACTTTTGTCTGAAGGTTACAGGCTGCACAGGGAAGAGGCCCTGGACTGAGACACTTGCCTTTATCTTGTAAAGAAAGCAAGATTTCTCATCTGATTGATATGAACACTGCTCAACATAACAAAGAGCCATAGACAAGGAGACATTCTTGGGAGTGTATTTACAATGATCAACATTATGTACAAGTGATTCACACCTAAGCTTATGTTGTGCCATTAAATCTTCTTGACCTTTCTAACCCTGCTGCTATGTCTTGGTGCTCCCACAGAGGAGATGGAGGCAGCCTGCTGACTGCTACACCCTGTCTGCGATGGCCTTGGCCAGCGTCCTCTGGAGGGCCAAGACTTGGTGGGCCCCGGCCTGCTTTCAGGGTCCTGCTGTGTGGCAGTGGCTCCCTCCTTGGCCTGTGGAGCTGGAGCTGCTGGGATCACAGGAAGGGGGGAGTTGGATGGGCCGGACACTCCTGGAGTCACCTGGGTGGATGGCCCCATGTTGTGCACCTGCTGATCCTCCTCCCTATGGGTGCCCGAGGGCCCCAGGCTGGCTCCATGAGGAGAAGGGGCAGCTGGAGTGAGATTCAGATGCCCCCATCCCCCTCTCGCGTTGACACTGAGGGATGCCTGCAAGTGTCTCAGTGATGGAGTGCAGCTCCTGCAGCAGCGCAGGATCAATGTCCTGGGCCAAGGTCTCCATGGCGGTTGCCATCCTGCCAGTGTTGACCTCGATGTGTTGGCAATGCCAGCGCTATCACCTCAGCCTGATGGTGGATGGACTCCTCCATTGTGCCTCACAATCTGAGGAGTGCAGCGGACATCCCTTCCTGATGTTCCTGAGCTTGTCTTTGCAGCTCCAGCAACTGTGACATGACCGAGTCGAGAGGGTCGTCACCTGACTCGGACTCAGCAACGTTCTGGCCTCCAGCATCCTCCGAGTGCCGGGGACCTGGGAAGTCCCTGCCTCTGCCTGCTGTGGATCAGACAGTGTGATGTGCTCACCAGATTGTGACCCTGAGGCTACTCTAGAACTAGGTCCCACCGAGGTGTGTCTCTCAGCGCTGGCGGAGGGTGTGGGTGACGCTGTGATGGGTCTTTAATGAGGATGTCATCAGATTCTTCTCTGAGGTGTCTTCAGGGTTGGAGTTGAGGACCCGGTTCATGGACCCTCTCGGCTGTTTCCCAGATGTGCCTGTGAAAGCAAGGAGAGAGAATTAGTGCCTGGCAGGGGACTGTGCAACAGGGGAACTCACTCTCAGCATGGGGTGTCTGATGGATGCTTCACTGCTGGATCCTCACTTGGTTAAGCCCCGCTGACCTCACCATCAGCACAGGAACGGTCCAGATTGTCACCGGCCATCTGGATGGCTCTATTTTCAAAGTCTGTGAGGACCTTGATGTCGGACATTCCTCCACCAGTCTGCAACCTCTTCCTCTTGTTGTGAGCCAGCTTGTCCTGCATGAATACAGATGGAGTGTAAGCAGGACGCCTGCCAGGCCAGATAATAAGGATGCCTGGCATGTGTAGGTGGTGAGTGGTGCTGTGGATGGGATGAGGACAAGATCCACAGGGCAGATGAAGGTGTGTGAGAGAGAGTGAATGGTGATGTCTCTTTAACTGGCAGTGAGTGGGATCCCTGTGGATGTGTGATAGGTTTGTGAGTGTGTGAGTTGACAGTGATGAGAAGAGTGACTTACCCTGCTGGATCGGAGGAGATCATTCATCCTCTTTCAGCACTGGGTGGCTGTCCTCTTCTGCAGGGTGTTGGCACTGAGCACCACTGCCACTTCCTCCCATGCTGGATTGGTGAGCTTGTTTGCTGGTCTTTGCCCAGAGCAGGAGTAGAGAATTTCGCAGTGGGCCCCCCACTGCATCCAGTGGGCGCTGGAGGGAGGCGTCACTAAATATAGGGGCAGCATGTTTCCTCCCTTTGGCAGCCATGACTTTGCAGCAGCTTCTGATCCCTTAGAGAAAGCCGGCTCTGTGCAGGGGCCCCCTTTAAACACGGTGCCCGGATTACTGAGGGCCTGGGGTGATGGTGGGATGGGCAGATCAGAGGCTGCCCACCAGTGATCCGGAGTGTTTCCCAGGAATGCATTATTAATGAGGCGGGACGTGCCAGGAAGTGGACGATGTGGCACGCAAACCCGCTATTGCGGCCGGAGGGTGAAACGTCTTTTTCCTGCCTGTTACTGCACTTATTGCAAATATGGGACGATTCCACCCTGTGATTTTACTCTATGACTCATTAAACAAACGGTAATTGTCATATTTACAAATTTGCTGATGACACCAAACTGGGCGGGAACATTATATTGTGAAGAGGATGCAGGGAGGCTTCAAAAGGACTTGGACAAGCTAAGTGAATGGGCTAGAACATGGTAGATAGAATATAATGTGAATAAGTGTGAAGTTATTCACTTTGGTAGAAAAAAAACCAACAAGGCAGCGTATTTCTTAAATGGTGAGAGGTTGAGAAACACAGATGTCGGAAAGGACCTGGGTGTTCTTCATGAGTCAACAAAATGTCACTAATGTCCTTTAGGGAAGGAAATCTGCTGTCCTTACCTGGTCTGGCCTACATGTGGCTCCAGACGCACAGCAATGTGATTGACTCTTACATGCACTCAAGGGCAATTAGGAATGGGCAATAAATACCGGCCTAGTCAGCGACGCCCACATCCCAAGGACAAATAAATAAAAAAATAGCTAGCACGCAGGTGCAGCAAGCAATTAGGAAGGCAAATGGCACATTGGCCTTCATCACAAGGGGATTTGAGTCCAGGAGTAAAGGTGTCTTTGTAGAGAGCCTCGGTGAGACCGCACCCAGAGTACTGTGTACAGTTTTGGTCTCCTTGTCTAAGGAAGGATATACTTACCATAGAGGGAGTGCAACATAGGTTTACCAGATTAATCCCTGGGATGGCAGGATTGTTTTATGAGGAGAGATTGAGGAGACTGGGCCTGTATTCTGTAGAGTTTCGAAGAATGAAATGCAATCTCATTGAAACTTACAAAGCTCTAACAGGGCTTGACAGGGTAGATATGGATAGGATGTTTCCCCTGGCTGGTGAGTCTAGAACCAGGGGACATAGTCTCAGAATAAGACAGGCCATTTAAGACTAAGATGAGGAGGAATTTCTTCATTCAGAGGGAGGTGACTCTTTGGAATTCTTTATCCCAGAGGGCTGGAGAAGCTCACTGAGCATGTTCAAAACAGAAATCGATAGATTTCTAGATACAAGGGATATGGAGATAGTGCGGGAAAGTGGTGTTGAGTGGATGATCAACCATGATCTAACTGAATGGCAGAGCTGGCCAAATGGCCTACTCCTGCTCCTGTGTTCCTGTATCATTAAACAGAGGATTGTTAATTAAAGTGGAACCCAAGGGGAAAGAATTGTCAAATCTGTAGATGATAAATGAATAGTGAAGATATTTACTAATTCTTCACTTTGCATTGGTCTTTATCAAAGAGAAGGATATTGGAGGGCTAATGAATCCTGAATTGGTTCAGACCAAGGGGCCAATTTTGTGGTGAATAAAAGTAACTCAATTAGAGAAGTTAGTAGAAGTTAAATAAGAAAAATGTCTGAGGCCAGTGGGTTCCAGCCTAGTATCCGGAGTGAGGCGTGGCAGGAAATTATCAACAATTGGGAATAATAGTTCAGACTGTGTGAATGTGGATGTGAGTCAGAGAACTGCAGAATGACCAGTCCAGGACTCATTTTCCAAAAAAGGAAACAGAGATAGTGCAGGAATAGTTTCTCTGTAACTAACCTTACAAATCAAGTTATTATGTTCAATATCTCAATCAAATAACCCTGTGACCTTCTAGATTAAAGAGAATGGTTTATTCAGCCTGTCTTCATAATTTGACAATTTAAGCCCTTGTATCGCTCCAATGAATTTGCGCTGCCTTCAGCCCCTGAACCCACAAAGTCATTATAACCTTCCTAACGTTCCGCTGAGGCGAGAGTCAGTGTCCTACCTACCTCCTGTGTTCTGTGACTGCACACTCCCAGTTACCTGAGAACAAGCTGAAGCATGATGTCTTCACAGCTGAGGGTCAGTAGAGTCCTGAAGAGACTGAGGGACACCATACAAAGCTGAGGAAAGATCAAGGGCACAGATACAAATGTGAGAGTAAACAGGGAGCAAGAGGAAAGCAGGCACCCTAAAACCCAACCTCCTGCTCACCCCCGACCAGGCCCCACTCACCCAAAACCCGGCCCCGCTCACCCAAAACCCAACCTCCCACTCACCCAAAACCCGGCCCCGCTCACCCAAAACCCAACCTCCCGCTCACCCAAAACCCAACCTCCCGCTCACCCAAAACCCAACCTCCCGCTCACCCCTGACCAGGCCCCGCTCACCCAAAACCCGGCCCCGCTCACCCAAAATCCAACCTCCCGCTCACCCAAAACCCAACCTCCCGCTCACCCAAAACCCAACCTCCCGCTCACCCCTGACCAGGCCCCGCTCACCCAAAACCCGGCCCCGCTCACCCAAAATCCAACCTCCCGCTCACCCAAAACCCAACCTCCCGCTCACCCCCGACCAGGCCCCGCTCACCTAAAACCCGACCCTGCTCACCCAAAACCCAACCTCCCGCTCACCCAAAACCCAACCCCAGTCACCTAAAACCCGACCCCGCTCTCCCCCAACCCAACACTACTCACCCAAAACCCAACCTCCCGGTCACCCAAAACCCAACCTCCCGCTCACCCCCGACCAGGCCCCGCTCACCTAAAACCCGACCCCGCTCGCCCTAAAACCCAACCTCCCACTCACCCCCGATCAGGCCCCACTCACCCAAAACCTAACCTCCCACTCACCCCAAACCCAACCTCCTGCTCACCCCCGACCAGGCCCCGCTCACCCAAAACCCAATCCCGCTCACCCCCAACCCACTCACATCAACCACAGCCCCACTCTTACCCAATCAAACCCAGTTCAATCCAGCCTCACACCCAACATCTAAAATCAGACCCTCCTACCCCGACACCCAGCATCCAAACCAGCCTCCCTTGCTATGTAGTGCAGGTAAATGGTATTTAATGTAATGTACAAATTTGTACATAAGCACACAAGCAGCAGATGAAAAGAATTGCAATAATTAACCATCAATGATATTTGCAATTGCTTCCTATAACCAAAATGATATGCTTCAAAATAGTTAGGAGTCCTTTCAATCAGGGTGTGTTGAGTCTAAGATGGGAGCTGCTAATGTGAATTTGATATTCTGGCTCACCTCCATAAAACAGAACCCAGTTCAGTGAAAGTGAACCAACTGCAAGATGAGAGACTACTGCAAATATAAGTCAGCCTAATCATCATCTAAGGGCTTCACGCCAAAAGTCAGGCCTGTCACAACAAGCTGGTGGCTTTGCAGAAACCACAATCTCTTTCTCAACAGATTGTTGAAACGCAACAAGTTATTTCCAGCCACTGGCTAGATGGAGGTTGAAAGAGTTGTGTGAAGAAGTTGAGCTAGGAGTCAATTGGAATTTCAGGTTTGGGAGGCCACCTCCATCATCGAGCGAGATGGAACATGTCAGCAGGTGTGGCAAAAACCAGTAAGGATTTGTGTGTCATTATCAGACTTTACCTCCAGGAGATTCATGTATTTGTCCCACCTGCAGGCTCTTAAAAAAAAGGGAAATCTTATTGAGAACAACATAAATTAAAAAAATCATGGGATGGAATTTTGTGCCTTCCCCCATGGAAAGTTTGGTGGTGAGGGGCATTTAATCAGGCAGGAGGATGGTGAGTGGGGATTCTGTCAACTCCCTACCTCCACCTCAATTAAATCCATGGACGACCTTCTGGCCCCACTGTCAATTAATGCTCACTTAAGGGCTTCTTCACCACTGCTGGTATCAACTGACCTTTGCTGCTGAATCCCCTCGTTTGTCTGAGAAGTTGTCCCACATTGCATTTGTATAGCAGGGTTCACAACATCAGGACTTTCCAAACAGCAGTACAGCCAGTGGACTATTTGTAGTCACTGTTATAATACTAGAAACACAGCAGCCAGTTTGCGCATAGCAAACTGCAATCCTCCTCCTCCTTCAAGAACCACAACCTTAGAGGGCATTGGGAACCATGGACTTCCATTGGATTGCTCCATGATTATGCTTGGCAAAGCACTGCAGTGGTTTGCCATTACCTTCGACAGTTGGCTGGCTAAAAACTCTCCCGCTCTTACCACTTCTCATCAGGTGTACTGGAAGGGTTTACAGGCTGTTAATCAACATGTTTGGCCACGTTATGAAGCACATTCCATGATCGTCAAGTTCTGAAGTAGGATTTGAATCTGGAGCTTTTGGCTCCGAGGTAAGGACACTACGACTGTGCCACAAGATCTCCCCAGCAAACTGTGATAATGATCAGAGAATCTGTTGTAGTGATGTTGGTTGAGGGATAAATATTAATCAGGATGCTGGGGAGCACAGTGACCATGGGATCGATTACATCCACCTAAGAAGACAGACAGGGCCTCGGTTTAACATCTCAGCTGAAATACTACACTTCTGACAGTGCACACTCCTGCATTAGAGTGTCAGCCTAGATTTGGGCTCAAGTCTCTGGAGTAGGACTTGAGCCCACAACCTTCCAACTGAAAATGCAAGTGTGTAACCCACTGCGCCATGGCTGAGTCCTGTCATACATAGCTGACACTCACTTGCTCGGCCCTGCCTTGGACAATAAGTTTTGGGGTGAGACAACAAGGTGTGATCTGCAAGCCCCTTGCACATGAGGTGATAATAAACCATGCAAGAGTACAACCAACTGGAGACCTACCCTAGAGTTGCTGCTGATGCGGCTGATCAAAGTGTCGAGGATCGTGATGTTTTCGTGCCTATGCAGGACGATGAAACATAGAAAGGTCTTGAGAAGTGCCACCTCGGTGATGCTGCGAAGGAAGAGGTCCAGGTAGGCCGTGCTGGCTATCATTTCCTCAATGGAAGTCTTTCAGAGATCGGAGCGAGTACACAGTCAGCCCAGAAAAACTTATTGCAACTAAAAACTCACTCTACCCAGTACAAATACACTGACACAGACGCTGGGACACAGAATGTATCAGAACGAATAGCCTGGATGTTGGATGGTGTCCAAATCTGCCTGGTGATTCGGATGTAACAGCCTCGCAAAACTGATCCATTGGCCTCTTTTAAGAAAGAAAGGCTTGTATTTTTGCATCTCTCACATCCTCAGGACATCCCAAAGAGCTTTAGAGCCAATGAACTATTTGAGGTATGGTGACTGTTGTAATGTAGGAAATGCTGAAGGCTGAGTTTATTTGTGCCACAACACTAGGGGGAGCACTTTCTGCACATGCTCAGTTGTAGTCTCAGGGTCTGTGTCAGAGTGCCAGCTGGCTGCATGAAAACAAACAAGTTAGCTTGACGCAAACTAACAATAAAGTTCAAGTTACCCATTTTTAGATTTATGCAATCCTTAAGTAATTGCAGGTTCTTATCCTTCGTCCACCTATCATTTATTTAACAACTGTTCCCTTCAGGCAATTCAGTAAGCGATGAAGATATATAATCAGGATTTTCAGTAAATGAGATTCTCAGCTTCCAATGGGGAGAATTGATTGTAATATTTAGTTTAAGGAGACATTTTTACAATCAATAAAAAAAAGGAGTTTGACTAAAATATTGAAGAAAAAATTCATTTCCCAATGTGGAACTCAAAATGATGACTTTGGGATTAAGACTCGCAATATCTACAGGGTGAACTACCCAAGTTGTGTAGAAATTCCTTGTACAAAATTTTAACACACTGGACCTAGTTTAAGGAGGCCACACTCACAACATCTCGTTGAGATTGCAATCCCATCACATATCGGGATTGTGATTGTTGTCTTGCTATGAGCTACAGTGGGATTGAGCTGAAAATGCCAGTGTGGAATTCCCGTTATAATGCCACTTTGTGGTATTACTGGCAACATACACACATCTAAGTACTGAACTTTAACAGTTGAATTCCCGTAGGAAATGCTGACACTGCAGCTTCCAATGCAGCATGAGGCTACATTAGTATTTCTTTTTGACAGATCCAAACCCCTGTCGCCGAGTGGAAAGGCATCAGGAGCAGTTGCATATCTCAGCAGCATGTGTGTGGGCCGAATGAGCATGTGCAGCTGTTCCTGACATCTTCCTGATCACTGGAAGGGGTTAGAGTGAATGTGGAAAGTCAATTTGTGCCCAGCATGCTCCCACAAACAGAAATGTGACAATGACTGAATAATCTGGGTGGAATTTTATGGCCCTGTCACAGTAGGGACGGGGCCATAAAATGCAGCAAGTCATTCAAAAGTCCATTGATTTTGGCAGGACTGTAAAATTTCGCCTTCTGTTTTGAGTCATGTTGTTTGAGGGACAAATATTGGACCCAGGATACTGGGGAAGACTCCCCTGCTCTTCCTCAAAATCCTACCATGGGATATTTTAGATCCACCTAAGAGGGCAGATAGGGTCTCAGTTTGACATTCACAATGTCAATTCCTGAACTAACATTCTCCTGAAGCACCCCTCAGTACTGATCTTCTGACAGTGCAGCGCTCCCTCAGTACGAACCCTATAACAGTGCAGTACTCCCTTAGTTCTGACCCTCTGACAATGCAGCACTCCCTCAGTACTGACCCACTGACAATGCAGCACTCCCTCAGTACTGACCATCTGACAGTGCAGCACTCCCTCAGTACTGACCCTCTGACAATGCAGCACTCCCTCAGTACTGACCCTCTGACAATGCAGCACTCCCTCAGTACTGACCCTCTGACAATGCAGTGCTCCGTCAGTACTGGCGCCAATGAAGGAGTGAGTAGTGACACTGGTGAGAGGGGAGGGTGGCAAGGTCAGGGTTGGGGTGGAGGAGATGAACAGGAGGCTGTGGGCTGGATGAGCGGTGCAGAGGTAGGAGAGGGTGGCAAGGCTGTGAAAGATTTCTAAATATGGAGGAGAATTTCAAATTCAGTGAGGGGGGACAGAGAGGCAGTCCAGATAGTCAAGGACTGGACTGGGCACAGAGCAGGAGGCAGATCTCAGACTTACCTTGTGGAGTGCAGTCCCCATTACCGGCACCAAGAAGCCATTGTGAACATAATCCACCAGCTGCTTCTGGACGAGAGGATGAGCAACCTGGAAAAAGCAGAAACCAAAGTCTGGTAAACAAGACAAAAATCACAGGGTCTAGATACGGATGCATAAGGCTCGTCCCAAATGGATTCTGAATTAAACTGTGTCACTCAGAAACTCAGGACATCCAAAAATGCTCAGAGCCAACATCACTCAGCTCTGAAGAAGAGCCATATTGGACTCGAAACACTAACTGTTTCTCTCTCCACAGATGCTGCCAGACCTGCTGAGGCAACAGTGCACTCTTGAACATAAAAGCAAAATACTGAAGAGGCTGGTAACCTGAAATAAAAACAGAAAATGCTGGAAATACTCAGCAGATGTGGCAGGCAGCATCTGTGGAGAGATAAACAGAGTTAATGTTTCAAGTCAATGACCCTTCACACGAAACCATTTTGAAGTATGGCGGAAAGACAGGGAAACAGTTTCCTATATGGAACACAGCAGGATCCCAGAAACAGTAACTGGGATAAATGACTGGATAATCTTTAAACAAAAACTTAGCAAGGACAATCGGCCCATTTAGTGCAAGCCTTTGTAGGAAACTACAGTAGCCACCACCAGTCTCCAATTTCCCCTTCAATGATTAATGAGTTTGTGTCCACTTTCCTTAACCAGAGCCCAAGTATCTGTTTCTCTTTATATAAACCCACCCCCACGCTGTTAGATTACAGCCTGTAACTCACCCCCGGGTATCTGTTATTCTACATATAAACCACCCAAAGCCCCTCGATTTGACTCCAGCCACTGACACATTCCCAGGTATCTGCTATTCTATAAACCACCTCAAACTCTTCAATTGGTTTCCAGTCTGTAATTCATTCCTGGGAATCTGTTATTCCACATCTAAAATACCCCCGAACCCCTCGATTAGATTTCAGTATGTAACTCACTCCCAGGTATCAGTTATTTCATATGTAACCCACCCAGGATCACAGATTCACAGAATTGTTACAGGACAGAAGGAGGTTATTCGGCCCATCGTATCTTCACTGGTTCTCCAAATGAGCAATTCCCTTAGTGCCATTCTCCTCATAATCCTGCATATTCTTCCTTTTCAGATAACAGTCTAATTCCCTTTCGAATGCTTCGATTGAACCTGCCTCCACACACTCTCAGGCAGTGCATTCCGAACCTTAACCACTCGCTGTGTGAAAAAGTTTTTCCTCAAATCACTATTGTTTCTTTTGCCAATTCCTTTAAATCTGTGCCCTCTCATTCTTGATCCTTCCACCAATGGGAACAGTTTCTCCCTCTCTACTCTGTCCAGGCCCCTCATGATTTTGAATACCTCTTATCAAATCTCCTCTCAGCCTTCTCTTCTCTAAGGAAAACAGTCCCAATTTCTCCAATCTATCTTCATTACTGAAATTCCTCATCCCTGAACCATTCTCGTGACTCTTTTCTGCACTCTAATGCCTTCACATCTTCCATAAGTGCGGAGCCCAGAACTGGACGCAATACTCCAGCTGTGGCCGAACCAAAGTCTTATACAAGTTCAACATAAGCTCTTTGTTCTTGGACTGTATGCCCCCATTAATAAAACCCAGGTTATTGGATGCTTTATTAACCACTCTCTTAATCTGTCCTCCCACCTTCAATTACTTCTGCACAAATACATCAAGGTCCCTCTGCTCCTGCACCCCTTTTAGAATTGTACCCCCTATTTTATATTGTCTTTCCATGTTCTTGCTACCAAAATGAATCACTTCACATATCTCCATGTTGAACTTCATCTGCCATCTGTCGGCCCATTCCACCAGCTTGTCTATGTCCTTTTGAAGTTCTACACTGTCCTCCTCATAGTTCACAATGCTTTCAAGTTTCATACCATCTGCCCTGTGCACCAAGGTCTAGGTCTTTAAAATATATCAAGAAAAGCAAAGGTCTCAACATTGACCCCCAGGGAACTCCACTACAAACCTTCCTCCACCTTGAAACATAGAAACACTGGGCAGAATTTTGCCCTCGATGGGCGGGCGGGCCCCACTGGCTCGGCAGTGGGCAGGCGGCCGAACTCCGCCGCCGAAACGGGGCCGGCCACCATTTTGAGTGGGCGGGCAATTAAGGCCCAGCCAGCGGGCTGCCCGACAGGAAGGGCTATGCACTTCCTGTGCGGGGGAGGGAGGGAATCCCCATCTGTCAAAGTGCGTCTTTCACACATGCGCGCACTTCTCCCTGAGGCAAAGTCCTGTCTCAGGGAGTTTACTGACAGGTAAGAAAAGTCAAAAAATAGAGAAATATTAAAATTATTAACATGTCCCCCTCACGTGACAATGTCACACAAGATGGGACATGTTAATAAGAAACACATAAAGTTTATTAAATTTTTTAAAAACGGACATGAAACTTCATCCCGCCAGTGGATGAAGTTTCATTAATAATCTGGAGCCCGTTGGGGCTCCTGGCCTGCCCACCAGCCTTAAGGTTGGCCAGGCAGGGTCTTTAATAAGGTTAATTAGGTCAACAGGCGGACAGCTGATTTCGCTGTCCGTCTGCCTTCGTGAATATTTAAAGGGACCAGGATGACGTTGGGGGTTCCTCCCAACGTCATCCCGCGTCATTTTCCCATCGGCGAGCGGGCCCCGCCCCCAAATCGCCGAGGGGAAAATCCTGGCCATAGAAAATAGGAGCAGGAATAGGCCATTCGGCCCTTCGAGCCTGCTCCGCCATTCATTATGATCATGACTGATCATCCAACTCAATAGCCTGCTCCCGCTTTCTCCTCATATCCTTTGATCCCTTTCGCCCCAAGAGCTATATCTAACTCCTTCTTGAAAACATACAATGTTTCAGCCACAACTACTTTCTGTGGTAGTGAATTCCACAGGCTCACCACTCTCTGGGTGAAGAAATTTCTCCTCATCTCAGTCCTAAATGGTCTACCCCATATCCTCAGACTGAACTCCCCCACCATCGGGAACATCCTTCCTGCATCTACCCTGTCTAGTCCTGTTAGAATTTTATAGCTTTCTATGAGATCCCCCCTCATTCCTCTGAACTCCAGTGAATATAATCCTAGCCGACTCAATCTCTCCTCATATGTCAGTCCCGCCATCCCAGGAATCAGTCGGGTAAACCTTCGCTGCACTCCCTCTATAGCAAGAACATCCTTCCTCAGATAAGGAGACCAAAACTGCACACAATATTCCAAGTGTAGTCTCACCAAGGCCCTCGTATAATTGCAGCAAGACATCCCTGTTCCTGTACTCGAACCCTCTGGCTATGTAGGCCAACATACCATTTGCCTTCTTTACCGCCTGCTGCACCTGCATGCTTACCTTCAGCAACTGGTATACGAGGATACCCAGGTCTCGTTGCACATTCCCCTCTCTCAATTTATAGCCATTCAGATAATAATCTGCCTTCCTGTTTTTGCTACCAAAGTGGATAATCTCACATTTATCCACATTACACTGCTTCTGCCATACATTTGCCCACTCACTCAGCTTGTCCAAATTACACATTTAGTTCCCTCATCTAAATCATTAATATATATTGTGAATAGCTGGGGTCCCAGCACCGATCCCTGCGGTACCCCACTAGTCACTGCCTGCCATTCAGAAAAAGATCCGTTTATTCCTACTCTTTGTTTCCTGTCTGCCAACCAGTTTTCTATCCATCTCAACACACTATCCCGAATCCCATGCGCTTTAATTTTACACGCCAATCTCTTATGTGGGACTTTGTCGAAAGCCTTCTGAAAGTCCAAATAAACCACATCCACTGGTTCTCCCTCATCAACTACAGTAGATTTGTCAAGCATGATCTCCCCTTTTGTAAATCCATGCTGACTCTGTTCGATTCTGAAAAACATCTATTAACCGCTACTCTCTGGTTCCCGTCACTCAGCCAATTTTGTATCCATGGTGCTACTGTCCTTTTTATTCCATGAGCTATAACATTGTTCACAAGTCTGTTGTGCGGCACTGTATCAAACGCCTTTTCGAAGTCCATGTACACCATATCAACAGCATTGTCCTCATCAACCCCTCTGTTACCTCTGTCAAAAAACTCCAGCAAGTTAGTTAAACATAACTTTCCCTGAACAAATCCATGCTGGATTTCCTTAATTAACCTGCGTTTGTCCATGTGACTATTCATTTTGTGCCAGGATATTGTTTCTAGAAGTTTCCTCACCATCAAAGTTAAACTGACTGGCCTATAGTTGCTGGGTTTATCTTTACACCCTTTTTTGAACAAGAGCATAACGTTTGCAATTCTCCAGTCCTCTGGCGCCAGCCCTCAGTCTAAGGAAGACTGGAAAATTCAGGCCAGAGCCTCCGCATTTTCCACTCATTTCCCTCAGTATCCTCAGGTGCATCTGATCCAGTCCTGGTGCCTTACACCCTATCCAATACCTGCTTCTTTTCAACGTTAAACCCGTTTAGTGTCTGAATTACCTCTTCTTTCTCCATGGCCTGAGTAACATCTTCTTCCTTGGCAAAGTATTCATTTAATACCTTAGTCATGCCCCTGCCTCCATGTGTAAATCCCCTTTTTGGACCCTAATCGGCCCTGCTCCTTCTTTGCCAACCTTTTACTATTTATATCCCTAGAGAAGACTTTGGGATTTCCTTTTATGTTAGCTGCCTGTCTCTTTTCATACTCCCTTTTTGCTTCTCTTATTTTTTTTGATTCGTTCATGGGATGTTGGCATCGCTGGCTAAGCCAACATTTATTGCCAATCCCTAATTGCCCTTGAGAAGGTGGTGGGGCGCTGCCTTCTGCAGCCCATATCTACTTTTTCAGCTCCGCTCTGAACCTTCCATATGCAGCCTGTTCTCAATTGTAATTTCTACCTGACACCTGTTATCAGCACATTTTTTCACCTTTGTCTTAATTTCTATCTCTTCTGGCATCCAGGGAGCTTTGGATTTGTTTGGCCTATCTTTCTTTTTCGGGGGAATATACCTCGACTGTGCCCAACTCTCTCCTTTGAAGGTAGCCCATTATTCAGCTACCCTTTTTCCTGCCAATCTTTGACTCCAATTAATTCGGCCCTGATCAGTTATTACCCCATTGAAGTTGGCGAACCCCTCGATTAGATTCCAGTCTGTAATTCATTCCCGGGTTTCTGTTATTCTATATATAAACCACACCGAGCCCCTTGATTAGATTCCAGCCCGTAACTCGCCCCCAGGTATCTGTTATTCTATATATAAATCACCCGAACCCCTTGATTAGTTTCCAGTCTGTAACTCACTACCAGGTCTTCATTCTTCAAAATTTTACATAAAAGCATCCTGAACCTCTTGCTCAGACTGTAACTGATACTGGATGGTCTGTATGGTAAACTCCCTTTCTTGATGAATATCGATATTGTTAACAGCCTGGAAGGGGAGCTGTGTACCTGAATGACAGCATTACAGAATTCCAGGGAGTTCATGAACATGGTGAGTGAGGAGACACCCATCCAGTCTTCACGCCGCAATGCGTGCCAATCATCGCCACGCACTTCGATCTTTCGAGGTAAAGATGAATAAAGTGCACTGAGACCCGTGGCCAGCACCTGTAGGAGCAAAGATCAAATAGTCAGACGGACAGCCCACAACAACATGACTCAGACAAAGACCATAAACTTCTCATGCACCCACCCTTCAAACCACCAACAGTGAGGGGGCACAGGAGATGTGTTACATACGGATAATAGATGTGGTCACACAGGACAGGTGGAGAAAGTAGGTATTAGGAGGACATAATGGTTTGTATTACAGAGGCAGTTACACGAGACAAGACATCCAGCCACCTGAGCTCCACATCCCGCAATACACCCAACTAAAATCTATCAATCTCAGTCTTCAAAGGTTCAAGTGCCACCAAGAATTCAGTCTTAGGAGGCAGGATGTGGGGAAGAGAGTTCCAGGGATCCAGGGATGGAATTTAATGCCCTCCCCCAAGGTGGGTTTGTGGCGGGGTGGGGGGTGGGGGGGAGTGGCGGCATTTAATCCCATCTCTGCCCTGATTAAGTCCAGGACAAGGCAACCCATGAACAGCCTTCCCATCCTGACCACCAACTGATGGCCTTAAGTGGTCAATTAATGTCCACTCATTGCCTGATCAAGGGATCCAACATTGGTAAGGGCTGCCCGCAGAGAGAATCACAGAATCACACAGTGCAGAAGAGGCCCTTCGGCCCATCGAGTCTGCACCGACACGTGAGAAACACCTGACCGACCTACCTAATCCCATTTACCAGCACTTGGCCCACATCCTTGAATGTTATGATGTGCCAAGTGCTCATCCAGGTACTTTTTAAAGGATGTGAGGCAACCTGCCTCCACCACCCTCCCAGGCAGCGCATTCCAGACCGTCACCACCCTCTGGGTAAAAAAGTTTTTCCTCACATCCCACTAAACCTCCTGCCCCTCACCTTGAACTTATGCCCCCTCGTGACTAACCCTTCAACTAAGGGGAACAGCTGCTCCCTATCCACCCTGTCCATGCCCCTCATAATCTTATACACCTCGATAAGGTCAACCCTCAGTCTTCTCTGCTCCAACGAAAACAACCCGAGTCTATTCAACCTCTCTTCATAACTTAAATGTTTCATCCCAGGCAACATCCTGGTGAATCTCCTCTGTACCCCCTCCAGTGCAATCACATCCTTCCTAAAATATGGCAACCAGAACTGCACACAGTACTCCAGCTGTGGCCTCACCAAGGTTCTATACAACTCCAACATGACCTCCCTACTTTTGTAATCTATGCCTTGATTCATAAAGGCAAGTGTCCCATATGCCTTTTTCACTACCCCACTAACGTGCCCCTCTGCCTTCAGAGATCTATGGACACACACGCCAAGGTCCCTTTGTTCCTCAGAACTTCCTAGTGCCATACCGTTCATTGAATACTTCCTTGTCAAATTACTCCTTCCAAAGTGTATCACCTCACACTTTTCAGGGTTAAATACCACCTGCCACTTATCTGCCCATTTGACCATCCCGTCTATATCTTCCTGTAGCCCAAGACACTCAACCTCACTGTTAACCACCCAGCCAATCTTTGTGTCATCTGCAAACTCGCTAATCCTGCCCCCCACATAGTCATCTATGTCGTTTATATAAATTACAAATAATAGGGAACCCAGCACAGATCCCTGTGGTACGCCACTGGACACTGGCTTCCAGTCACTAAAGCATCCTTCTGTCATCACCCTTTGCCTCCTACAACTAAGCCAATTTTGAATCCACCTTATCAAATTACATTGTATCCCATGTGCATTTGCCTTCTTTATAAGTCTCCCATCTGGGACCTTGTCAAAGGCTTTGCTGAAATCCATATAAACTACATCAACTGCACTACCCTCATCTACACACCTGGTCACCTCCTCAAAAAATTCAATCAATTTTGTTAGGCATGACCTCCCTCTGACAAAGCCATGCTGACTATACCTGATCAAACCTTGCCTCTCCAAGTGGAGATAGATACTATCCTTCAGAAATTTCTCCAATAGTTTCCCAACCACTGACGTGAGACCCACTGGCCTGTAGTTCCCTGGCTTATCTCTACAACCCTTCTTAAATAGCGCAACCACATTAGCTGTTCTCCAGTCCTCTGGCACCTCCCCCATGGCCAGAGAGGAATTAAAAATTCGGGTCAGAGCCCCTGCGATTTCCTCTCTTGCCTCCCTCAGCAGTCTGGGACAAAAATCATCTGGTCCTGGAGATTTGTCCACTTTTAAGCCTGCCAAAACCTCCAATACCTTGTTACTCCCTATATCAATTTGCTCAAGAACCTCGCAGTCTCTCTCCCCAAGTTCGATACCTTCATCCTCATTCTCTTGGGTGAAGACGGACGTGAAGTATTCATTCAACACTCTAGCGATGTCCTCTGGCTCCACCCATAGATTGCCCCCTTGGTCCCTTACGGGCCCTACTCTTTCCCTGGTTATCCTCTTCCCATTGATATACTTATAGAATTTCTTGGGATTTTCCCTACTTTTACCAGCCAGAGCTTTCTCATATCCCCTCTTTGCTCTCAGAATTGCTTTCTTAAGCTCCACCCTGCACTGTCTGTACTCCACTAATGCCTCCGCTGATTTGCTTCCCTTGTATCTGCTAAAAGCCTCTCTTTTCCTTCTCATTGTAACCTGAATATCTCTGGTCATCCATGGTTCTCTGGGCTTGTTGCTCCTTCCTATCACCCTGGAGGGAACATGTTGAGTCTGTACCCTCCCCATTTCCTTTTTGAACACCCCCCACTGCTCCTCTGTAGATTTCCCCACCAGTAACTGTTCCCAGTCTACCTTGGCCAGATCCTGCCTTATTTTACTAAAATCCACTCTCCCCCAATCCAAAACATTTTTTTGCAACTTGTCGATTTCTTTGTCCATAACAAACTTAAGCTGTACCATGTTGTGGTCGCCGTCACTAAAATGCTCGCCCACCAACACCTCAGCCACTTGTCTGGCTTCATTCCCCAGAATTAGGTCCAGCAATGCACCGTCCCTTGTTGGACCCTCTACATATTGACCTAAAAAGAGCCACACCGGCCATTGCTGCCAACCCCCGTGGCCCCCTCCCCAGTGACCCCCACCTCATGACCCCCATCCTGTCATCACTCACCTGTGGCCAAGGTCCCTCGGGCGATCCTGGGCCTCAGATGGGTGCATTACCGACAGCTGCCAACACTCCCCCGCTGGTGGAGCCAAGCAATGAAGAGCTACCAGCCCCTGGGGCAGGTGGGTGGGGAGAATTTACTCACCTGGGGTCCTTGATCCCAGGGAAGTTCCGCCACAGGCCAGTCAGAGCCTAAGAGGCACCTAATTTGGCCAGCCTTCCCAAAAGGAGGTGACATGGGGCTCTCACCAGCTCTCTATTCAACACTACCCCTGATTTCCACTCCCCTTTGTGTGAAGAAGTGCTTCCTGGAATCCCCTAAACAGCCTGGATTTAATTTTAAGCTTTTGCTACCTTATTACTCCTCTTTCCTCCTTTAAAACACTGCTTAAGATTCATATCACTCATTGGCCCTAGTATCTCCTATGTGGCTTCGTGTCAATTTTTGTGTTATAAAGCTCCTCTGAAGCACCTTGGACATTCTACTATGTATAAATAAAAGTTATTTTTGTTACTGCCATTATGGACCCCACCCCCCCCCGCCCCACCAAACAGAGGAAACAGGTTCTCTGTCAAATCCTATCAAGACCCTTTATCTTGTTGGAATTATATCTACAAGAGCTATATTTTCTTTTAAAATTTGGAAGGACATTGCATTATTTGGACACTTGGGATCTGACCTGGATTTTTTTTTTAAAAAAGGTCATATGTTCATCTCGGACTGGAGCAAGCTTGCCTTGTCTAAGAAATCACATGACATCAGCTAAATGACCAGCATGGCAATTGTGGAGGAGAGCTATTTGTCTATTTGAATTGCAATCACTTTAATTGATGGGAAAAAGTTATTTTCAAGGCAAAGGCCTGGTGATTTACAGGAAATCACCTGATGGAGGAGCTTTATGTTTTGAACTAATTGCTTTGAACTAAGTTAGGAATGAACTGAAAAGGGGAAAAGCTTTTCAGCTCACGCTCTCCTTGCCTTGCTTGAAATACAGTGTGGTTATCAGTATCCAGCTAGGTATCCTCATCTCAGGAGAACTTGTCTGTTTTTGGAAATCCGAGAGGCTGAGATGAGAAGGATTGATTCGGTTCTATTCTCCCCACAGCTGAAGCTCCATTGGTGAGAACCTCCACATGTCTACTGGGATAGCGATCCATCCTCGCAGGAGGGAGCACCAGATGGACAGCGTCAAAGCCCTGCGAACTTTATCCTTTTTTACAAAGTTTTTCCTTCAACCACCCATCTCTGCAGAGACCCTATTGGTTTGCCCTTTGTTTTTGTGTGTGTGTGGACAGAATTTTCTGCCCTCCAGGCAGGCGGGCCCGACCCAATCTCTGGCGGGCGGGGAGCTATGCGCTTCCTGTGAGGGCAGGGGGGATTCCCCAAATGTGAGAGTGTGCTCTTCCGTGCATGCGCACATCTCCCTGAGGCTAAATGCTGCCTCAGGGAGATCGCTGACAGTTCTAAAAACACTAAAAATATTTTTTTAAATCCTTAACATGTCCCCCTCATGTGGCGTTGTCACATGAGATGGGACATGTTCATAGTTTACACTAAAATTTTATTAAACTTTTAAAACCCTACATGAAGCCTCATCCCGCCGCTGGATGAGGTTTCATGTTTTCTCTAGTTGCCGCCGGGGCTCCTGGTCGACCCACCAACCTTAAGGTTGGACGGGCAGGTCCTTTAATTGTTTCAACGATCCTGTCAATGGCCTCAATTGGCCATTGACAGGTCTGTGGGCCCACAGCTGATTTTGCTGCACCCCCGTCTTCCTGAAAATTTAAATGGGGCGGGATGACGTCGGGGGTTCCGCCTGACATCATCTCGCGTCATTTTACACGTCGGCGAGCGGGCCCCGCCCCCTGCTCGCTGATGGCAAAATTCAGCCCTGTGTGTTCATGTGTACACTGGGGAATTTTAAAAGCGATAGATAGTTACATTTCAAGATTACAAATTGTGCGTTAACCAGTTCTGTTTTAAAAAGCTTGTTTTATAATAAATCAATTATTCTGAGTTTATTGAAAGAAACCTGATTAAAGTCTCTTTTATTCTGGGTCTAACAATAGTGAAGGTAAACACTTGGTCATTTTGGCAAGCCAATTAAACATTTACACTAATGGTGGAATAGTGGGGCTGGATAAATTGCACACTCCTCTCATCTCAGCCGCAACAATCTAGATTTCTAGACTTTAACGGCCTCAAGGGGATGGGGAGAGAGTGGGCGGACAACGTTAAGATAGAGGATCAGCCATGAGCATATTGAATGGCATAGCAGGCTCAAAGGGCCGAATGAACTACTCCTACTTCTATTTTCCATGTTTCTAAATACCTCACTCAGAACACCCTTCAACTTCTAAACTCAAGAGAATACAAGAGCCTAGACCAATCGAGCTGAATGACCTTTATCTGCTGTAGATTCCATATAATTCTACTTATCCTATCCTCATAATTTTAATCGGTTTCGCCTTTTTGATTACTTCTTGTACCTGTGCATTTTTAAATTCTCACTCTCGATTTCAAATCCCTCCATGTCCTCTCCACTCCCTATCTCTATAATCTCCTCCAGCCCCACAATACTCGGAGATATCTGCGCTCCTCTAATTATGGCCTCTTGCTCATTTACAATTTTAACTGCTCCACCATTGGCGGCTGTGCCTTCAGCTGCCTGGGGCCTTGAGCTCTGGAATTCCCTCTCTAAACCTTTCCACCCCTCTGTTCCTTTAAGATGCTCCTTAAAACATAACTCCTTGAGCAAGCTGCTGGTCTTTTGTCGTATTATCTTATGTGGCTCATATCAGATTTAGTCTCAAAATGCTCCTGTGAAGCACCCTGGGATGTTTTACTATGTCAAAGGTGCTATATAAATACAGGTTGTTGTTGCACACTGGCTTAGCGATTTGTGTGTCTGGACATCAAAATCCCTTTGCTCCTTCACAATAGTGGGTTCTGTGGATTAGGTTTTAAGATCCATCAAAAAACATCCTGAGGAATGAGCTGAGTATCAGCTCAGTGTAAACTGATTGCGATAAAAGGGTGATGGGTCAACAACTAAAGAAAGACTTGCATTTCTGTAGCACCTTTCTGAATCCTTCAGGACTTGCAAAAGTATTTTAAAGCCAATTGTGATGTGGCAAATGCCTCGGTCAGTTTGAGCAGAACCAGATCCCACAAGATCTTTTACATCAAGCAGTGGGCAGAGGGAAATGGGTGAGATACTGGATGGTGCCAGGCTTGTGGCATATGGGGCACCAGCACACGTTGCAATCCAATTTAAAAGCAGCCTCAGTAAACTCTCCACTGAGTTATGATCAGGCTGGAACAGCTCTGCTATTGGGAAGTGGATGTGTTTGTCTCTCTCGAGAGAAGGGAACCCACTGTGTTGGCCTGTTTCAGTAGCCGCCCAGGAGATTCCAATCATTCCAATCCACTCCCAACAACAGAGACACAGGTCACTGCTCCGGTCAGCACCAGGATAAGCAGTGCCTGCACAGTCTATAATCAGACACTCAGCTAAAAGACATTAAAGACTCGGATCCGCCCCTCACCAGCAATAGGGTCATTACATTAAAGACTGTACAGAGCAGCAAGATTGTTGCCTCAACGTTTAAATAAATGTGTTCCACCACCGACCTACCCCCCACACCCCAAGAGGACAAAATGGGGTCAGAGAGGTCAAGAAAAACCCCAGGATGCATCCGACTTGGTTCTTATTTACTATTACTTCACTTTGATGACTCTGGGTTGAAAGGGCAGAGGGGGAAAGTGGCATGAGCCAAGCTCACTTTCCAGTAAATAGCTGGAAAGTATGTGTGCTTGTACATTGGGTAAAGACAGGTTGGGCTGGGCTGCTGTGCATCAGCTGGGCAAGTTGCAGAGTCCGATGGGAGCAGCAATTGCTGGACAGAGTGAAGAATCGGCAGTTCATGGGATAGCAAACGGAGAAGGAACCCAGAGTGCTAGCCTGAGAGCAGTAACCTCCCACCATTACCCCCAACTCCCACCCCAACAACACCCCAACCCTCACTCCACACAGGCAGTAGTGCCCCTCACCCCCTCCACCCCACTTTTAGCCCCAACTCCCACCCCAACACCCCCCCCCTTACCCCAACCCTCACTCCACACAGGCAGTAACGCCCCTCACCCCCTCCATCCCACCTTTAGCCCCAACTCCCACCCCAACCCCTCCCTCCACCACAGGTATGCACTCACTGGGCAGAAGTAGGAGTTTTCTGCAATATATCTCCCCACAGTGTCATTCTCCGCGGAGATGGCCATAATGAGGAGCAGTGCGTCTCGCGCTTGCTGTCCAATCAGACCATCGCGGTGGATAAAGGGAACGAGAATGGAGAAGATGAGGAGATTGGCAGGGCCCTGGTTGGTCTGGGTGTGAAAGAAGAGTTCCAGGATGGAGGGTTCCTTGGCCAGTGACACACAGATCTGGTTGAGTAGCAACACCAGGTTGTTTTCCACCACAGGGGAGCGAGGTTCAACACACATGCTCAGCAATCTCATCAATGGGTTGAGAATGGCCTTGTGACGCAGCAGAGGCTGATGGGACTGACTGACCAGCAGCTCGTACAGCTTCAGCTGCTCGATTTTTTTGTCATCGTTGAACTGCCAGCGCAGGTTCCAGCTCAGCAGCCTGTCCAGGATTCCCTCCAAGATCACCAGCTCCAGGATGGGACCGATCCCTGTATCCTCCTGGGGCCTCTCTTCTGCCAACAGGTACATCATTTGATCGGTGTAATTGCGGACTGCGCTTGCTTCATCCACTGTTCGTGAGTCCTGCCGCTCCAGAATCCGACTCACCTGTAACACAACCCAATACAAATCACTGCTTCAGCCTCAGCTAGAACAGGAGGCCATTCAGCCCCTTGAGCCTGCTCTCCCATTCAATTAGGCCATGGCTGATCTCTATCCTTCTTAGTTCTGGAACCCTTAATACCCTTACCCAACAAAAATCTTGAGATAAAGGCTAATGTTCCATTAGGCTTTTAATTATTTTTTACACCTATCCATTAGCTTTTAGTGGATCCTATATCTCTCTCCCACTCCCTAATTACTAGTTTTTCACCATTTGGAAAGTAATGTGTCCAATTCTGGGCACCACACTTTAGGAAGGATGTCGCGGGCACTGAGTATATTTACTAGAAAGGTACCGGGTGAGGGGCTTCAGTTAATGTGGAGAGAGTGGAAAGCTGGGATTGTTCTCCTTAGAGCAGAGAAGGTTAAGGGGGAGATTTAACAGAAGTGTTCAAAATAATGAGCAGTAAAAAAGGAGGAAGTGTTTCCAGTGGCAGGAGGGTCGGTAACCATAGGGATACAGGTTGAGGACGACTGGTAAAAGAACCAAAGGGGGAAGATGAATATCTTTTGAATGCAGTGAGTTACCTGGAAAGGGAAGGAAATTCAATAGCAACATTCAAAAGGGATTATCTGAAAACGAGAAATTTACATGACTATGGGGAAAGCACAGGGGAAGTGAGATATTTATAAAAATCTTCCCTCAGGAAATGAGCAAATAGAATCTATGATGAGGGAGAGTGTTCATGCACTGTAGGAGGTTAAATGGGTCCGTGGTGTGCCCAATAGGATAGAATGGGTTGGGTAGAGTATTTCCTTTTACTTATTCATGGGATGTGGCCATCACTGCCAAGGCCAGCATTTGTTGCCCATCCCTAATTGCCCTTGAGGGCAGTTAAGAGTCAATCACATTGCTATGGATCTGCCAGACCAAGTAAGGATGGCAGATTTCCTTCCCTAAAGGACATTAAGTATTGCTGAAAAAAGAGACATGTCGAAGCTTTTCATCTTGCACTCATCAGGACACTTTGCAAGAATACCAACCAATACAAGGGGAAAACAGCAATTTATACTGTGCATTTTCCATGGCAACGCCTCTACCAATCAGAGTCCACTTACCAACCAATCAACACCCCCCTCTCATACAGTATAAATTGTTGGTTTATATCCTTATCCTTATATTGGGATTCTTGTGAAATGTCCTGATGAGTGCTAGATGAAAAGCTTTAACATGTCTCTTTTTTCAGCAATACTCAAGTTCTGTACAACCAAATGACTATTTATAAAAGGACATTCGTGAACCAGATGGGCTTTTACAATTGATGATAGTTTCATGGTCACCATTACTAAGACTAGCTTTCAATTCCAGATTTATTAATGGAATTTAAATTCCACCAGCTACCGCGATGGGATTTGAACCCATGTCCACCAGAGCATTAGCCTGGCTCTCTGGATTACTAGTCCAATGACATTACCACCATGTCACCATCTCCCACCAGGCTACATCAGTGAAATGTCCTAGATCAGCACCTCTTATTCCAGCAATGAAATCACCAATAAGTGTCTGCCATGGGGTTGCTGTGAATTCCAAAACTCAGTTCACATGGGGACACCTGCAGACAGGTGGAGGTATTGGGCTACATGTGAACCCACCTCATTACACCCATCCAGTCCCAAAGTCTGTGGCCCTGAATAGTTTCCTGTACCTGCAGTAGGTACACTGTGGCCCTGAATACTTTCCAGTACTGCAGTAGGTACACTGTGACCCTGAATAGTTTCCTGTGCTGCAGTAGGTACACTGTGGCACTGAATAGTTTCCTGTACTGCAGTAGGTACACTGTGGCACTGAATAGTTTCCTGTACTGCAGCAGGTACACTGTGGCCCTGAATAGTTTCCTGTACTGCAGTAGGTACACTGTGGCCCTGAATAGTTTCCTGTACTGCAGTAGGTACACTGTGGCCCTGAATAGTTTCCTGTACTGCAGCAGGTACACTGTGGCACTGAATAGTTTCCTGTACTGCAGTAGGTACACTGAGGCACTGATAGTTTCCTATACTGCAGCAGGTACACTGTGGCCCTGAATAGTTTCCTGTACCTGCAGAAGGTACACTGTGGCACTGAATAGTTTCCTGTACTGCAGTAGGTACACTGTGGCCCTGAATAGTATCCTGTACTGCAGTAGGTACACTGTGGCCCTGAATAGTTTCCTGTACCGGCAGAAGGTACACTGTGGCCCTGAATAGTTTCCTGTACTGCAGTAGGTACACTGTGGCCCTGAATAGTTTCCGGTACTGCAGCAGGTACACTGTGGCACTGAATAGTTTCCTGTACTGCAGCAGGTACACTGTGGCCCTGAATAGTTTCCTGTACTGCAGTAGGTACACTGTGGCCCTGAATAGTTTCCTGTACCTGCAGAAGGTACACTGTGGCACTGAATAGTTTCCTGTACTGCAGCAGGTACACTGTGGCACTGAATAGTTTCCTGTACTGCAGCAGGTACACTGTGGCCCTGAATAGTTTCCTGTACCTGCAGTAGGTACACTGTGGCACTGAATAGTTTCCTGTACTGCAGCAGGTACACTGTGGCACTGAATAGTTTCCTGTACCTGCAGCAGGTACACTGTGGCCCTGAATAGTTTCCTGTACTGCAGCAGGTACACTGTGGCCCTGAATAGTTTCCTGTACTGCAGTAGGTACACTGTGGCACTGAATAGTTTCCTGTACTGCAGTAGGTACACTGTGGCCCTGAATACTTTCCAGTACTGCAGTAGGTACACTGTGACCCTGAATAGTTTCCTGTGCTGCAGTAGGTACACTGTGGCACTGAATAGTTTCCTGTACTGCAGTAGGTACACTGTGGCACTGAATAGTTTCCTGTACTGCAGCAGGTACACTGTGGCCCTGAATAGTTTCCTGTACTGCAGTAGGTACACTGTGGCCCTGAATAGTTTCCTGTACTGCAGTAGGTACACTGTGGCCCTGAATAGTTTCCTGTACTGCAGCAGGTACACTGTGGCCCTGAATAGTTTCCTGTACTGCAGTAGGTACACTGAGGCACTGATAGTTTCCTATACTGCAGCAGGTACACTGTGGCCCTGAATAGTTTCCTGTACCTGCAGAAGGTACACTGTGGCACTGAATAGTTTCCTGTACTGCAGCAGGTACACTGTGGCACTGAATAGTTTCCTGTACTGCAGTAGGTACACTGTGGCCCTGAATAGTATCCTGTACTGCAGTAGGTACACTGTGGCCCTGAATAGTTTCCTGTACCGGCAGAAGGTACACTGTGGCCCTGAATAGTTTCCTGTACTGCAGTAGGTACACTGTGGCCCTGAATAGTTTCCGGTACTGCAGCAGGTACACTGTGGCACTGAATAGTTTCCTGTACTGCAGCAGGTACACTGTGGCCCTGAATAGTTTCCTGTACTGCAGTAGGTACACTGTGGCCCTGAATAGTTTCCTGTACCTGCAGAAGGTACACTGTGGCACTGAATAGTTTCCTGTACTGCAGCAGGTACACTGTGGCACTGAATAGTTTCCTGTACTGCAGCAGGTACACTGTGGCCCTGAATAGTTTCCTGTACCTGCAGTAGGTACACTGTGGCACTGAATAGTTTCCTGTACTGCAGCAGGTACACTGTGGCACTGAATAGTTTCCTGTACCTGCAGCAGGTACACTGTGGCCCTGAATAGTTTCCTGTACTGCAGCAGGTACACTGTGGCCCTGAATAGTTTCCTGTACTGCAGTAGGTACACTGTGGCACTGAATAGTTTCCTGTACTGCAGTAGGTACACTGTGGCCCTGAATAGTTTCCTGTACTGCAGTAGGTACACTGTGGCCCTGAATAGTTTCCTGTACGGCAGTAGGTAGACTGTGGCACTGAATAGTTTCCTGTACTGCAGTAGGTACACTGTGGCCCTGAATAGTTTCCTGTACGGCAGT
The DNA here is from genome assembly GCF_964194155.1 of Cetorhinus maximus. Taxonomy (NCBI): domain Eukaryota; kingdom Metazoa; phylum Chordata; class Chondrichthyes; order Lamniformes; family Cetorhinidae; genus Cetorhinus; species Cetorhinus maximus. Next base: position 2,222,693 of record NC_135885.1, read on the forward strand.
AGGTACACTGTGGCACTGAATAGTTTCCTGTACTGCAGCAGGTACACTGTGGCCCTGAATAGTTTCCTGTACCTGCAGTAGGTACACTGTGGCCCTGAATAGTTTCCTGTACTGCAGTAGGTACACTGTGGCACTGAATAGTTTCCTGTACTGCAGTAGGTACACTGTGACCCTGAATAGTTTCCTGTACCTGCAGCAGGTACACTGTGGCCCTGAATAGTTTCCTGTACTGCAGTAGGTACACTGTGGCACTGAATAGTTTCCTGTACTGCAGTAGGTACACTGTGACCCTGAACAGTTTCCTGTACCTGCAGCAGGTACACTGTGGCACTGAATAGTTTCCTGTACTGCAGCAGGTACACTGTGGCACTGAATAGTTTCCTGTACTGCAGCAGGTACACTGTGGCACTGAATAGTTTCCTGTACTGCAGCAGGTACACTGTGGCCCTGAATAGTTTCCTGTACTGCAGCAGGTACACTGTGGCACTGAATAGTTTCCTGTACTGCAGTAGGTACACTGTGGCCCTGAATAGTTTCCTGTACTGCAGTAGGTACACTGTGGCCCTGAATAGTTTCCTGTACTGCAGCAGGTACACTGTGGCACTGAATAGTTTCCTGTACTGCAGCAGGTACACTGTGGCCCTGAATAGTTTCCTGTACCTGCAGCAGGTACACTGTGGCACTGAATAGTTTCCTGTACTGCAGCAGGTACACTGTGGCACTGAATAGTTTCCTGTACTGCAGTAGGTACACTGTGGCACTGAATAGTTTCCTGTACCTGCAGCAGGTACACTGTGGCACTGAATAGTTTCCTGTACTGCAGCAGGTACACTGTGGCACTGAATAGTTTCCTGTACTGCAGCAGGTACACTGTGACCCTGAATAGTTTCCTGTACTGCAGCAGGTACACTGTGGCCCTGAATAGTTTCCTGTACTGCAGCAGGTACACTGTGGCACTGAATAGTTTCCTGTACTGCAGCAGGTACACTGTGGCCCTGAATAGTTTCCTGTACTGCAGCAGGTACACTGTGGCCCTGAATAGTTTCCTGTACCTGCAGCAGGTACACTGTGGCGCTGAATAGTTTCCTGTACCTGCAGCAGGTACACTGTGGCACTGAATAGTTTCCTGTACCTGCAGTAGGTACACTGTGGCCCTGAATAGTTTCCTGTACCTGCAGCAGGTACACTGTGGCACTGAATAGTTTCCTGTACCTGCAACAGGTACACTGTGGCACTGAATAGTTTCCTGTACCTGCAGCAGGTACACTGTGGCCCTGAATAGTTTCCTGTACCTGCAGCAGGCACACTGTGGCCCTGAATAGTTTCCTGTACCTGCAGCAGGTACACTGTGGCACTGAATAGTTTCCTGTACCTGCAGCAGGTACACTGTGATCCTGAATAGTTTCCTGTACTGCAGCAGGTACACTGTGGCCCTGAATAGTTTCCTGTACCTGCAGCAGGTACACTGTGGCACTGAATAGTTTCCTGTACCTGCAGTAGGTACACTGTGGCACTGAATAGTTTCCTGTACTGCAGTAGGTACACTGTGGCCCTGAATAGTTTCCTGTACCTGCAGCAGGTACACTGTGGCACTGAATAGTTTCCTGAACCTGCAGTAGGTACACTGTGGCACTGAATAGTTTCCTGTAGCTGCAGTAGGTACACTGTGGCCCTGAATAGTTTCCTGTACCTGCAGCAGGTACACTGTGGCACTGAATAGTTTCCTGTACCTGCAGCAGGTACACTGTGGCACTGAATAGTTTCCTGTACTGCAGCAGGTACACTGTGGCACTGAATAGTTTCCTGTACTGCAGCAGGTACACTGTGGCACTGAATAGTTTCCTGTACTGCAGCAGGTACACTGTGGCACTGAATAGTTTCCTGTACTGCAGTAGGTACACTGTGGCCCTGAATAGTTTCCTGTACTGCAGTAGGTACACTGTGGCCCTGAATAGTTTCCTGTACCTGCAGCAGGTACACTGTGATCCTGAATAGTTTCCTGTACTGCAGCAGGTACACTGTGGCCCTGAATAGTTTCCTGTACCTGCAGCAGGTACACTGTGGCACTGAATAGTTTCCTGTACCTGCAGTAGGTACACTGTGGCACTGAATAGTTTCCTGTACTGCAGTAGGTACACTGTGGCCCTGAATAGTTTCCTGTACCTGCAGCAGGTACACTGTGGCACTGAATAGTTTCCTGAACCTGCAGTAGGTACACTGTGGCACTGAATAGTTTCCTGTAGCTGCAGTAGGTACACTGTGGCCCTGAATAGTTTCCTGTACCTGCAGCAGGTACACTGTGGCCCTGAATAGTTTCCTGTACCTGCAGCAGGTACACTGTGGCACTGAATAGTTTCCTGTACCTGCAGCAGGTACACTGTGGCACTGAATAGTTTCCTGTACCTGCAGCAGGTACACTGTGGCACTGAATAGTTTCCTGTACCTGCAGCAGGTACACTGTGGCACTGAATAGTTTCCTGTACTGCAGCAGGTACACTGTGGCACTGAATAGTTTCCTGTACTGCAGCAGGTACACTGTGGCACTGAATAGTTTCCTGTACTGCAGCAGGTACACTGTGGCCCTGAATAGTTTCCTGTACTGCAGCAGGTACACTGTGGCACTGAATAGTTTCCTGTACTGCAGTAGGTAGACTGTGGCCCTGAATAGTTTCCTGTACTGCAGTAGGTACACTGTGGCCCTGAATAGTTTCCTGTACCTGCAGCAGGTACACTGTGGCACTGAATAGTTTCCTGTACTGTAGCAGGTACACTGTGGCCCTGAATAGTTTCCTGTACCTGCAGCAGGTACACTGTGGCACTGAATAGTTTCCTGTACTGCAGCAGGTACACTGTGGCACTGAATAGTTTCCTGTACTGCAGTAGGTACACTGTGGCACTGAATAGTTTCCTGTACCTGCAGCAGGTACACTGTGGCCCTGAATAGTTTCCTGTACTGCAGCAGGTACACTGTGGCACTGAATAGTTTCCTGTACTGCAGCAGGTACACTGTGACCCTGAATAGTTTCCTGTACTGCAGCAGGTACACTGTGGCCCTGAAGAGTTTCCTGTACTGCAGCAGGTACACTGTGGCACTGAATAGTTTCCTGTACTGCAGCAGGTACACTGTGGCCCTGAATAGTTTCCTGTACTGCAGCAGGTACACTGTGGCCCTGAATAGTTTCCTGTACTGCAGCAGGTACACTGTGGCCCTGAATAGTTTCCTGTACTGCAGCAGGTACACTGTGGCACTGAATAGTTTCCTGTACTGCAGCAGGTACACTGTGGCACTGAATAGTTTCCTGTACTGCAGCAGGTACACTGTGGCACTGAATATTTTCCTGTACCTGCAGCAGGTACACTGTGGCCCTGAATAGTTTCCTGTACTGCAGCAGGTACACTGTGGCACTGAATACTTTCCTGTACTGCAGCAGGTACACTGTGGCACTGAATAGTTTCCTGTACTGCAGCAGGTACACTGTGGCCCTGAATAGTTTCCTGTACTGCAGCAGGTACACTGTGGCCCTGAATAGTTTCCTGTACTGCAGCAGGTACACTGTGGCCCTGAATAGTTTCCTATACTGCAGCAGGTACACTGTGGCCCTGAATAGTTTCCTGTACTGCAGTAGGTACACTGTGGCCCTGAATAGTTTCCTGTACCTGCAGCAGGTACACTGTGGCACTGAATAGTTTCCTGTACCTGCAGCAGGTACACTGTGGCACTGAATAGTTTCCTGTACCTGCAGCAGGTACACTGTGGCACTGAATAGTTTCCTGTACCTGCAGCAGGTACACTGTGGCACTGAATAGTTTCCTGTACCTGCAGCAGGTACACTGTGGCCCTGAATAGTTTCCTGTACTGCAGCAGGTACACTGTGGCCCTGAATAGTTTCCTGTACTGCAGCAGGTACACTGTGGCCCTGAATAGTTTCCTGTACCTGCAGCAGGTACACTGTGGCCCTGAATAGTTTCCTGTACTGCAGCAGGTACACTGTGGCCGTGAATAGTTTCCTGTACCTGCAGCAGGTACACTGTGGCCCTGAATAGTTTCCTGTACTGCAGCAGGTACACTGTGACCCTGAATAGTTTCCTGTACTGCAGCAGGTACACTGTGGCACTGAATAGTTTCCTGTACCTGCAGCAGGTACACTGTGGCCCTGAATAGTTTCCTGTACTGCAGCAGGTACACTGTGGCCCTGAATAGTTTCCTGTACTGCAGCAGGTACACTGTGGCCCTGAATAGTTTCCTGTACTGCAGCAGGTACACTGTGACCCTGAATAGTTTCCTGTACCTGCAGTAGGTACACTGTGGCACTGAATAGTTTCCTGTACCTGCAGTAGGTACACTGTGGCCCTGAATAGTTTCCTGTACCTGCAGCAGGTACACTGTGGCCCTGAATAGTTTCCTGTACCTGCAGCAGGTACACTGTGGCGCTGAATAGTTTCCTGTACCTGCAGCAGGTACACTGTGGCACTGAATAGTTTCCTGTACCTGCAGTAGGTACACCGTGGCCCTGAATAGTTTCCTGTACCTGCAGTAGGTACACTGTGGCACTGAATAGTTTCCTGTACCTGCAGCAGGTACACTGTGGCACTGAATAGTTTCCTGTACCTGCAGCAGGTACACTGTGGCCCTGAATAGTTTCCTGTACCTGCAGCAGGTACACTGTGGCCCTGAATAGTTTCCTGTACCTGCAGCAGGTACACTGTGGCACTGAATAGTTTCCTGTACCTGCAGCAGGTACACTGTGATCCTGAATAGTTTCCTGTACTGCAGCAGGTACACTGTGGCCCTGAATAGTTTCCTGTACCTGCAGCAGGTACATTGTGGCACTGAATAGTTTCCTGTACTGCAGCAGGTACACTGTGGCACTGAATAGTTTCCTGTACCTGCAGTAGGTACACTGTGGCACTGAATAGTTTCCTGTACTGCAGTAGGTAAACTGTGGCCCTGAATAGTTTCCTGTACCTGCAGCAGGCACACTGTGGCACTGAATAGTTTCCTGTACCTGCAGTAGGTACACTGTGGCACTGAATAGTTTCCTGTACCTGCAGTAGGTACACTGTGGCCCTGAATAGTTTCCTGTACCTGCAGCAGGTACACTGTGGCCCTGAATAGTTTCCTGTACCTGCAGCAGGTACACTGTGGCACTGAATAGTTTCCTGTACCTGCAGCAGGTACACTGTGGCACTGAATAGTTTCCTGTACCTGCAGCAGGTACACTGTGGCACTGAATAGTTTCCTGTACCTGCAGCAGGTACACTGTGGCCCTGAATAGTTTCCTGTACCTGCAGCAGGTACACTGTGACCCTGAATAGTTTCCTGTACTGCAGCAGGTACACTGTGGCCCTGAATAGTTTCCTGTACTGCAGCAGGTACACTGTGGCCCTGAATAGTTTCCTGTACCTGCAGCAGGTACACTGTGGCACTGAATAGTTTCCTGTACCTGCAGTAGGTACACTGTGGCCCTGAATAGTTTCCTGTACCTGCAGCAGGTACACTGTGACCCTGAATAGTTTCCTGTACCTGCAGCAGGTACACTGTGACCCTGAATAGTTTCCTGTACCTGCAGCAGGTACACTGTGGCACTGAATAGTTTCCTGTACCTGCAGCAGGTACACTGTGGCCCTGAATAGTTTCCTGTACCTGCAGCAGGTACACTGTGACCCTGAATAGTTTCCTGTACCTGCAGCAGGTACACTGTGGCACTGAATAGTTTCCTGTACCTGCAGCAGGTACACTGTGGCCCTGAATAGTTTCCTGTACCTGCAGCAGGTACACTGTGACCCTGAATAGTTTCCTGTACCTGCAGCAGGTACACTGTGGCCCTGAATAGTTTCCTGTACTGCAGCAGGTACACTGTGGCCCTGAATAGTTTCCTGTACCTGCAGCAGGTACACTGTGGCCCTGAATAGTTTCCTGTACCTGCAGCAGGTACACTGTGGCCCTGAATAGTTTCCTGTACCTGCAGCAGGTACACTGTGGCCCTGAATAGTTTCCTGTACCTGCAGCAGGTACACTGTGGCCCTGAATAGTTTCCGGTACCTGCAGTAGGTACACTGTGGCCCTGAATAGTTTCCTGTACCTGCAGCAGGTACACTGTGGCCCTGAATAGTTTCCTGTACCTGCAGCAGGTGCACTGGCAGCTTTTTGCAGTGAAGGCCCAAAAGTTTTTTTTAAAGTGGAGTCAAGTATATCCAGTTCGAGTGCGACCCACTGACTCAAGATTGTACAAGTGCAATAAGGTGACACTGCTCATCGAGGACGGCAGCCGTGGAGGTTAAGGGGTATACAAAGTCCCCACCCTGCGCATTATCCTTCACTAAATATGTCCATGCAGATATCAGACTTGCATCAGCGTGCAATTCTCATTATCCAAATGAGCTGTGGTTGGGCTCTGCTATCTGGGATTACTCAATGAGTACTGAGTCACAGGAAGTCTCTCTGCTATAGAATCCCACTTCACAGGCGTGTCTTTGGAACAAATTTCAAGTCAGAAAGATCAGCACCATTCCTGATTTTAAAAAATTTGTTCAACTGTAAAGGGGGCCAGTGATTAGGAAAAATTCAAGGAGGAATAGATTTACAGGCTGGAGAGGTGCAAACTCAATGGCAACCTAGGTATCTAGTGCCTAATTAAAGAACCCATACACACCAAAGTGTTACAACTGCACAAACCCAATCTAACTGCTTCCTCACAGACCAACCAAATCCACCCAGGACACATGACACCAACCCGATGCACGCCAACACAATCTAAGATAAATGTGCAGTCTCAAAGGGCCGAATGACCTACTCTTGCTCCTATTTCCTATGTTTCCATGTGATGGAAAGAAAGTTGGAGCCTCTACCATCACTGTCCATAGCTCCAGATGACAATATGCATGTAATAGTGTTAGGTTGTCACAGCAACTGGCAGTCCAAGTGAACTATGCCACGTCTAGCATGGCCCTTGTGCTGCTCTTACCTGTGTCCAGTGATTTTTAAACACCATGAAGCAGGTTTCGGGGTCGGCGGTGACTGGGGACTGGGGGCCTGCAGCCCGACTTGCCCTGTTGCCGGCTCCTCGGGGGTTCAGCTTACTAAGCCAGCTCATCCTTTCCCGACACTCTGGAGGTTGGATGCTGAGGGAGGGGTAGGGGTGGGATGGGTGTGAAGGGTGGAAGAGGGTGGGTGGGTAGGGGGTGGGGGAGGATAAGGGGTTAGGCTGGGCAATGCACAGGGGGTTATAACTCTTTCTGGGGCGGTGTGTGTTCACACTATCTAGTCAGTTTTCTCCTAGCAGCCAGTATCATCCTGTCTGGAGGCGTTTCTCCTCCATGGTGCCTCAGTCAGAGTGATTTACTGTAAAAAACAGAAACGAAACCTTTAATTCACAAGCAGTCAGACATTCTGTGGTCATACAAATTCCGCAGAGCTCATGGAACTGCCCTACGATTACATCCCTCCAATGGATATATGTTCAAATCAACTGACATTAACACATTGATCCAAAGACTGATCAGGAAACTGACATTTCAATTGATTGTTTTGTACCCAGTATAGGTGAAGCAATTAATCCCCTGCAAATACTGACTCACTGCCCGGGGACCCCCTGTAAATACTCACTCACTGCCCAGGGACCCCCTGTAAATACTGACTCACTGCCCGGGGACCCCTTGTAAATACTGACTCACTGCCCGAGGACCCCCTGTAAATACTCACTCACTGCCCGGGGACCCCCTGTAAATACTCACTCACTGCCCGGGGACCCCTTGTAAATACTGACTCACTGCCCGAGGACCCCCTGTAAATACTCACTCACTGCCCGGGGACCCCCTGTAAATACTCACTCACTGCCCGGGGACCCCCTGTAAATACTCACTCACCGTCCGGGGACCCCCTGTAAATACTCACTCACTGCCCGGGGACCCCTGTAAATACTCACTCACTCCCCGGGGACCCCCTGTAAATACTGACTCACTGCCCGGGGACCCCTGTAAATACTGACACACTCCCCGGGGACCCCCTGTAAATACTGACACACTCCCCGGGGACCCCCTGTAAATACTCACTCACTGCCCGGGGACCCCCTGTAAATACTCACTCACTGCCCAGGGACCCCCTGTAAATACTCACTCACTGCCTGGGGACCCCCTGTAAATATTCACTCACTGCCTGGGGAGCCCCTGTAAATACTCACTCACTGCCTGGGGAGCCCCTGTAAATACTCACTGCCTGGGGACCCCCTGTAAATACTCACTCACTGCCTGGGGACCCCCTGTAAATACTCACTCACTGTCCGAGGACCCCCTGTAAATACTGACACACTCCCTGGGAACTCCCTGTAAATACTGACACACATATTCCCTGTGAACTCCCTGTAAATACTGACACACATATTCCCTGTGAACTCCCTGTAAATACTGACATGCACACTGACATACACAGATACACTCAGACACACACGTAGGTATATATCATACATGCACTCACCCACAGACATACACACTCACGCACAGACACACACACACACAGACACACATGGCAGTCACCCATACACACAGCAAGCACACATGCGCACACACACACACACTTCCCCACCCTCGCGATGTGTGCTGTAAACACTTAAGTCTCAGTGTCAGTATAGGCCCCAGGCACAGCTGAGGTGTTGCTTGAATGAAGATCAGATTACTTGCACAGTAATCTAATGTCACCCTGACAGGAAGCAGGCCAGCTCACGGCCCACTCCACACAATGCACCCTTTGGTGCTGTAAGACATTCGGCAAAGAAATAAAGAGAGCGATCTGCAACAGCAGCCAAGGCGAATGATCAGGAGCAGCAAACATCACCATCGCAGCCAGACAATCTGAATGGTGAGGCAGGCAGCTGGATTAATCAGCACACACAGCATTCCTCAGTCAAAGCTGGGGCTACACACACACACACTCCTCTCTTCTCCAGTCTGCTCTCTCCCTCCGTAACCATTTCCTCCTGAGATTACAGCAGCAATTATCCCACCTTCCCTTTCTTCTCAGCTCTGGTACCAATCAACGACCCCGGGACCGCAGGCATTCCACACACTACTCGAATCAGCGGAGAGCCTCCTCCTAATGCAGATAGAACCTGGATTCAATAAATAATTCCCCATTGTGCGAGAGCATTTCCTGAACATAATGTCTTTTCTAAACATATATATCTGTAAAAGCCCTACTTGCGTCCTACCTGAAAGAGATTTGATTTCATGCTATTTAGGGTGTGCCTTGAAGTGTTACACACTGTAATTTCACTCCTGAATCTTCCAATTCACTGACACACTTACAGTGAAGGGCATGCAGAATAAATCATATGTTTCTTGTCAGGAATTTCTGAATAGATGAATCGGGCGGTGGGGGAAAGGCAGATCTTTGAAGCTCATTTTCTACTACAACAGTTCTTTTTTACATCACAGAAACAGGCTATTTAGCCCAAACCACTCCAGCCGAGTGTTTACACTCCTCTCAGCCTATCAGCATATGCTTCTGTGCTCTCCTCTTTCAAGTGTTTATCTAGCTTCCCCTTAAATGCATCCATTCTATTCATGTCAATGACATTCTGTGAGAGCAAATTCCACTTTCTCACCGCTCTCTGGGTAAAGAACTTTCTCCTAAATTTCCAGTTGGGTTTATTAGTGATCATCTTATACTGATGGCCCTGGTTTTGGACTCCACACATAGAGTGCGCCCCACACTGAACAATGAAGCAAAGATCAATTAAAACTACAAAGTGCCTCATATCGCCGCTCCCTCCTCCCCTTCACTGGGGTACAGGTCCCACACACACTGACTCTCACTGGGGTACAGGTTCCACACACACTGACTCTCACTGGGGTACGGGTTCCACACACACTGACTCTCACTGGAGTACGGGTTCCACACACACTGACTCTCACTGGGGTACGGGTCCCACACACACTGACTCTCACTGGGGTACGGGTCCCACACACACTGACTCTCACTGGGGTACGGGTCCCACACACAGTGATTCTCACTGGGATATGGGTCCCACACACACTGACTCTCACTGGGGTACGGGTCCCACACACACTGACTCTCACTGGGGTACGGGTCCCACACACACTGACTCTCACTGGAGTACGGGTCCCACACACACTGACTCTCACTGGGGTACGGGTCCCACACGCAGTGATTCTCACTAGGATACGGGTCCCACACACACTGACTCTCACTGGGGTACGGGTCCCACACCCACTGACTCTCAATGGGGTACGGGTCCCACACACACTGACTCTCACTGGGGTACGGGTCCCACACACACTGACTCTCACTGGAGTACGGGTCCCACACACACTGATTCTCACTGGGGTACAGGTTCCACACACACTGACTCTCACTGGGATACGGGTCCCACACACACTGACTCTCACTGGGGCACGGGTCCCACACACACTGACTCTCACTGGGGTACGGGTTCCACACACACTGACTCTCACTGGGGTACGGGTCCCACACACACTGACTCTCACTGGGGTACGGGTCCCACACACACTGACTCTCACTGGGGTACGGGTCCCACGCACACTGACTCTCACTGGGATACGGGTCCCACACCCACTGACTCTCACTGGGGTACGGGTCCCACACACACTGACTCTCACTGGGGTACGGGTCCCACACACACTGACTCTCACTGGGTACGGGTCCCACACACACTGACTCTCACTGGGGTACGGGTCCCACACACACTGACTGTCACTAGCATTTCATGGGTAGTGCCTTGGCAAGTTGTGCTCTATTCTCCGTGTAACTCCACAGAGTCTCTGCTGTTTATTCAGGGTAAGGGTCATTCACTGTGTAATTGTTACTGTTTAATGTGCAGATTAAAGGCTGATGAGCGAAGATAGGAACAGTATAATTTGTAAGATGATGTGAGAATACCCTGGGGAAGCAGTGCGGCTGTTCAGCATCAGCCTGCTTCTGCAGATTGAAAGGAAGTGAGAGGGAATGATAGCTTTCCTTGCAAACCGAGCTGAGAATGTCTCGGAGGAAAACAGCAGGAAAACTCAGGCTGGAATAAAGGGCGGAGCACTTCAGGAACTGTAACAAGACAAACTCCGTATGACTCAATTCGTCCTCTAGGTTTGGGGGTTTAAGCAGGGACTCTGTAGCAGAGAAGAGGGGTTGGGGTACAATGGTGGGGGTTAATGGGGGTATCACAGTGGGGGGCACAGCAGGAGGGCCGTGGTGGTAACAGGGCAACAAGTGGAGGTATCGGCGGGCAGGCACTGGGCGGTACCGTGTGAAGGAACCACCATAGTTTCAGGTAGAGCTTTGGCCTCATGTACTAAGCAGGATCCACCCCACCCTGGCCACCCTACAATTCGCATTGCTGAATCTTGCAGGGGGTCTGAGGATGACTGACATAGATTTCCATTGAATCTATAGCACAGAAACAGGCCACTCGGCCCCACTGGTCTCTGCTGGCTTTCATGTTCCACATGAGCCTCGTCCCAACTCTTCTCCATCTCACCCTATCACCGTATCCTTCTACTCCTTTCTCCCTCATGTATCTATACCATTCACCTCAACCACTGCCTGTGGCAGTCAGTTCCACATTCTCAACGCTCACTGGGTAAAAAAGTTTCTCCTGAATTCCCAATTGGACTTATTTGCGATTGTCTTGTGTCTTATGTCCTCGATCCTGATCTCCCCAACAAGTAAAAGCATCTTCTCTGTGTCGACCCTATCAAACTCTTTCATACTTTGATAGGTCTCTATCTGGTCAGCCCTAAGCCTTCTCTTTTTCCAGAGAGAAAATCCCAGGCCTGTTCAATCTTTCCTGATTGGTATAATTCCTCAGTTCCAGTATCTTGGCATCTACAAAAGATTAACATAACTTCTCTGGTTGGCATGGGGGGGGCGGCATGGATAAGAGCCTTTGAAGTTATCTTTCAAAAGGATCCCGAATACAGACATTGGTCATGACGCCTCCGAAGTGTCCATGAGAAGCTGGCCCGACTCTTTGAAAGTTGCAGGGGGCTAGGGGAAGCCCACCCCCCGCAATGGAGCTGGTCAGTTAGTGTGTGCAGGGTGTGGCACACAGCTCGCATCCTTCTCCCATGCTAGGGAAAATTGGCGGGGGGGGCGCTGGGAGTGGGGATGAACATCCCAGAATCGAGTATTTTTAAAGGCCCATGGAGCCTCCCCAAATTCGCAAAAATCCGGCCCAACAGCCCTGACCAGCTGGGTCACCCAAACCTAAGCAAACCCAGCAGATCCAGAAGTTGTCTCTTCAATCATGGAGACAAGAGCCTTTCCACAGCTGTTGGGTCCATTGCACCATGCAGTGTAAACAGAGCAGGGACTGAACTGGCACCATGCAGTGTAAACAGAGCAGGGACTGAACTGGCACCATGCAGTGTAAACAGAGCAGGGACTGAACTGGCACCATGCAGTGTAAACAGAGCAGGGACTGAACTGGCACCATGCAGTGTAAACAGAGCAGGGACTGAACTGGCACCATGCAGTGTAAACAGAGCAGGGACTGAACTGGCACCATGCAGTGTTAACAGAGCACTGGCTGAACTGGCACCATGCAGTGTAAACAGAGCAGAGACTGAGCGGACACCATGCAGTGTAAACAGAGCACTGGCTGAACTAGCACCATGCAGTGTAAACAGAGCACTGACTTAACAGGCACCGTGCAGTGTAAACAGAGCAGGGACTGAACTGGCACCATGCAGTGTAAACAGAGCAGGGACTGAACTGGCACCAAGCAGTGTAAACAGAGCAGGGACTGAACTGGCACCATGCAGTGTAAACAGAGCAGGGACTGAACTGGCACCGTGCAGTGTAAACAGAGCAGGGACTAAACTGGCACCATGCAGTGTAAACAGAGCAGGGACTAAACTGGCACCATGCAGTGTAAACAGAGCAGGGACTAAACTGGCACCATGCAGTGTAAACAGAGCAGGGACTAAACTGGCACCATGCAGTGTAAACAGAGCAGGGAATAAACTGGCACCATGCAGTGTAAACAGAGGAGGGACAGAGCGGACACCATGCAGTGTAAACAGAGCAGGGACTGAACTGGCACCATGCAGTGTAAACAGAGCAGGGACTGAACTGGCACCATGCAGTGTAAACAGAGCACTGGCTGAACTGGCACCATGCAGTGTAAACAGAGCAGGGACTGAGCGGACACCATGCAGTGTAAACAGAGCAGGGACTGAACTGGCACCATGCAGTGTAAACAGAGCAAGGACTAAACTGGCACCATGCAGTGTAAACAGAGCAGGGGCTTAACTGGCACCATGCAGTGTAAACAGAGCAGGGACTGAACTGGCACCATGCAGTGTAAACAGAGCAGGTACTGAACTGGCACCATGCAGTGTAAACAGAGCACTGGCTGAACTGGCATCATGCAGTGTAAACAGAGCACTGGCTGAACTGGCACCATGCAGTGTAAACAGAGCACTGGCTGAACTGGCACCATGCAGTGTAAACAGAGCAGGGACTGAACTGGCACCATGCAGTGTAAACAGGGCAGGGACTGAGCGGACACCATGCAGTATAAACAGAGCACTGACTGAACTGGCACCATGCAGTGTAAACAGAGGAGGGACTGAGCGGACACCATGCAGTGTAAACAGAGCAGGGACTGAGCGGACACCATGCAGTGTAAACAGAGCAGGGACTGAACTGGCACCATGCAGTGTAAACAGAGCACTGACTGAACTGGCAGCATGCAGTGTTAACAGAGCAGGGACTGAACTGGCACCATGCAGTGTAAACAGAGCACTGGCTGAACTAGCACCATGCAGTGTAAACAGAGCAGGGACTGAACTGGCAGCATGCAGTGTAAACAGAGCACTGGCTGAACTGGCACCATGCAGTGTAAACAGAGCAGGGACTGAACTGGCACCATGCAGTGTAAACAGAGCAGGGACTGAACTGGCACCATGCAGTGTAAACAGAGCAGAGACTGAACTGGCACCATGCATTGTAAACAGAGCAGGGACTGAACTGGCACCATGCAGTGTAAACAGAGCACTGGCTGAACTGGCACCATGCAGTGTAAACAGAGCACTGGCTGAACTAGCACCATGCAGTGTAAACAGAGCACTGGCTGAACTGGCACCATGCAGTGTAAACAGAGCAGGGACTGAACTGGCACCATGCAGTGTAAACAGAGCAGGGACTGAGCGGACAGCATGCAGTGTAAACAGAGCAGGGACTGAACTGGCACCATGCAGTGTTAACAGAGCAGGGACTGAACTGGCACCATGCAGTGTAAACAGAGCAGGAGCTGAACTGGCACCATGCAGTGTAAACAGAGCAGGGACTGAACTGGCACCATGCAGTGTAAACAGAGCAAGAACTGAACTGGCACCATGCAGTGTAAACAGAGCAAGGACTGAACTAGCACCATGCAGTGTAAACAGAGCAGCGACTGAGCGGACAGCATGCAGTGTAAACAGAGCAGTAGCTGAACTGGCACCATGCAGTGTAAACAGAGCAGAGACTGAACTGGCACCATGCAGTGTAAACAGAGCACTGGCCGAACAGGCACCATGCAGTGTAAACAGAGCAGGGACTGAACTGGCACCATGCAGTGTAAACAGAGCACTGGCCGAACTGGCACCATGCAGTGTAAACAGAGCAGGGACTGAGCGGACACCATGCAGTGTAAACAGAGCACTGGCCGAACTGGCACCATGCAGTGTAAACAGAGCAGGGACTGAACTGGCACCATGCAGTGTAAACAGAGCAGGGACTGAGCGGACACCATGCAGTGTAAACAGAGCACTGACTGAACTGGCACCACGCAGTGTAAACAGAGCAGGGACTGAGCGGACACCATGCAGTGTAAACAGAGCACTGACTAAGCGGACACCATGCAGTGTAAACAGAGCACTCACTGAACTGGCACCATGCAGTGCAAACAGAGCAGGGACTGAACTGACCCTGGGCCATGTGGTAGATGACTGTTTAGCACTGGTGACTTGGAAGTCAAATGACTTCCTCTTCCTCCACTGCCCGTAAAGATGCATCTTCTGATAGGCTTTTCTTTGTTGTCGCGAACGTCGCCATGGGTCACTGGGTAGCTTTCTCTCGGAGTCAGAAAGTAGTGGCTCAAGCCTCACTCTCCAGAGCTTCAGCACAAAATCTAGGCTGGCATCCCAGTGCAACACTGAGGGAGTGCTGCACTGTCAGAGGGTCAGTACTGAGGGAGTGCTGCACTGTCAGAGGGTCAGTACTGAGGGAGCACTGCACTGTCAGGATCAGTACTGAGGGAATGCTGCACTGTCAGAGGGTCAGTACTGAGGGAGCACTGGACTGTCAGAGGGTCAGTATTGAGGGAGCGCTGCACTCAGAGGGTCAGTACTGAGGGAGTGCTGCACTGTCAGAGGGTCAGTACTGAGGGAGTGCTGCACTGTCAGAGGGTCAGTACTGAGGGAGTGCTGCACTGTCAGAGGGTCAGTACTGAGGGAGTGCTGCACTGTCAGAGGGTCAGTACTGAGGGAGTGCTGGACTATCAGGGGCACTGTCTTTCGGATGAGATTTTAAAACACGGCCACATTTGCCCTCCAAGGGAAGCATTTTCCTTAATATTCTGGACAATCTGGACTGACATGTAAAACACAGCTTAGTTAACTTTGAAAAAGAGTCATACGGACTCAAAACATTGTTTCTCTCTCCATAGATACTGCCAGGCCTGATGAGTTTTTCCAGGACTTTGTTTTTATTTCAGGTTTCCAGCATCCGCAGTATTTTGCTTATACTTAGACATTTATCTCATTTCTATTTCTGGGCTCACTGTGTGCAATTTAACTCCCACACTTCATATATTACAACAATGATTACACTTCAAAAAGTGTTTTACATTCTGTAAAACATTTCGGAACATTTTGAGATCAGGAAAGGGTGTTCTTACCTTCCCTGAACAGCATAAGTACACCAGTTGGATTTTTACAAAATGTTTTACATTTTTACATTTACATTTGCTTCTACTGACGCTAAAGCTATACAGTGGGGTTCCCCATGGGGTCAGTGCTAGAATCTCCATCCTAGATGAGACATGTTTGTGTAGGGCACAATTTCAAAATTTGCAGATCTCACAAAACTTGGAAGCAAAGCGAACTGTGAGGAGGGTAGTGATGGACTCAAATAACATAGACTGGTGGAATGGGCGGACATGTGGGAGGTGCAATTTAAAGCAGAAAGGTGTGAAGTGATCCATGTTGTTAGGAAGAATGAAGAGGTACAACATTAGATAAGAGATATAATTCTAAAGGGGATGCAGGAACAGTGTGTCCTGGGGCATGCAGCATGTGCACAAACCATCAAAGAGGTAAGTGGTTAAAAAGACATCTGGAATGCTGGGCTTTATAAATACAGACAGGAGTATAAAAGTAAGGGAGTTATGGTGGACCTTTTAAAAACATCAGTTTAGTCTCAGATGGAGTATTGTGTCCAAGTCTGGACACTACACTTTAGGGAGGATATAAAGGCTTTAGCGGCACTGCACTAAAGACTTATGAGAATGATTCAATGGGATGAGGGACTTCAGTTATGTGGATAGATTGGAGAAGCTGGGGCTACTCTCTTAAAGAGAAGGTTGAGAAGAGATTGGATGCAAGTGTTCAAAATCATGAGGGGTCTGGACAGAGTGGATAGGGAGAAACTGTTCCCATTGGGGGGAGGGTCAAAAGCAGAGGATGCCAATTTAAGGTGAATGGCAAAAGAACCAAAGATGACATTAGGTAAAACTTTTTTACACAGTGAATGGTTAGGAACTGGAAGGCATTGCCTGAGAGTGTGGTGGAGGAAGATTTAATCATGGCTTTCAAAAGGGGATTAGGAATTTTCTAAAGAAAAAATTTACAGGGCTACAGGAAAAAGCGGGAGAACAAGACTAGCTGATTTGCTTTTGTAGGGAGCCTGCATGGACACAATGGGTTGAATGGTCTCCTTTTAGGCTTTAACCATTCTATGATTCTATAATGGTCATGGTGGGATTTGAATTTCATGCTTTCTGGATTATTAGTTTAAGCCTCTATATTGCTAGACCAAAAATATATCCCCTGCGCTACTCCAGCCTACTCTGCCAGTTTTCCTGAAACATTGAAAATGTTACCATGTCAAAAACACATCAGCACAAAGCAAAGAAACTCTGCTAGACCTTTATAAGTCACTGGTTCGGCCTCAGCTGAAGTACTGCAGATGTAACATAGCTAGGTTTCAAAAATGCCTTCGACAAGGTTCCATGTAATAGAATATTGCTGAAAAAGAGATTAAAGTAAGATGAAAAACTTGGGCAACACTCATCAGGCCAAACACAAGAATATCAAATTTCAAAGACTCACAACAATTTATACTACAGGAGAAAAGAGTGCTGATTGATTGGCAAGTTGACTCTGTTTGGTTGAGGCATTGCCATGAAGAAAGCAACTGGGAGCTATAGGCACCCCAACTCCTGGGCAATTCAAAAAAGGCACAAGGCTTGAACATATTCCTTTTGTTTGCAGAGAACTGGTCCCTGTGTATGAATGTATGTTGCTTCTAGCAAGCGTAAATGAACCACGCTATGAACTCGACTGATTATCTTCAATTGGTCGCTAGTGTAGCTATTAGCGCACTCAGGATTGTTCAGCAAGTCCTGTCTAATCATGAAATCACATCTAACAGGAGACATTTTGGGTTTCGCAAGCTTGGGCTGGTTGAGTATGGTCTGTACCCTGCTTATTATGAACAAGCCTTGATTCAATCAGCAATCACTGGGGCATACGGCCTACGCACCTATCATCGCACCAGCACCGAAACTCATACACAACATTGCTCAATTGTGTATTAGCAGTACATCTCTTTGTATTGACAGCAGTATCCTGTTAGTGGAAAATACCAGTCGTGTTGTCACTGCATAGCAGCAGCATAAAGTGGCTAACTTAACCTGTTGTTGAAATTTTTGAGATACTTTGCCTTTCCAGGGTAATTTGAGGTAGACCATAAAATAATGAGTAAGATCCAAGCATGCAGTGTGGGAGGAGAGTGGCAGCATGAACTGCTAGCTGGATTCAATGCAGAGAGCAGACAGTGGGAGTACAGGTTAGTTATTCAGAGAGGCAGAAGGTGGGAAGTGGATTCCACAAGGATCAGTGCTGGGATCACTGCTATTCACAATTTACATTTAACAGTTTGGACTTTGGAAACAAAAACACAATTTCTAATTTGTGGATGACACCAGATTTAGGGGATAGTCAATATTGAGGAGGATGGCAACAAGAAGACATTACTAAACTTGCAGAATGAGCAGATAATTGATAAAAGAATTTCAACTTGTGAGGTATTACATTTTGGTCAGAACAATAAAGAGGTTACATACACCTTGGAAAATAAAAATCTAAATGGAGTACAGGAGCAAAAGGATCATAGAAACATAGAAAATAGGAGCAGGAGTAGGCCATTTGGCCCTTCGAGCCTGCTCCGCCATTCAATATGATCATGACTGATCCTCTGTCTCAACGCCGTACTCCCGCTCTCTCCCCAAACCCCTTGATGCCTTTAGAGTTCATAAATCTATTTCCTTCTTAAATATATTCAGTGACTTGGCCCCCACAGCCTCTGTGGTAGAGAATTCCACAGGTTCACCACCCTCTGAGTGAAGAAGTTTCTCCTCATCTCAGTCCTAAATGGTCTACCCCGTATCCTGAGACTGTGACCCCTTGTTCTAGACCCCCCCAGCCAGAGGAAACATCATCCCTGTATCCAGCCTGCCCAGCCCTGTCAGAATTTTATATGTTTCAATGTGATCCCCTCTCATGCTTCTAAACTCCAGTGAATACTGGCCTAGTCAGCCTAATCTCTCCTCATACGACAATCCTGCCATCCCAGGTTTGGTGAACCTTCGCTGCACTCCCTCTATGGCAGGTGTATTCTTTCTTAGGTAAGGAAACCAAAACTGCACACAATACTCCAGGTGTGGTCTCACCAAGGCCCTGTACAGCTGCAGTAAGACATCCTTGCTCCTGTACTCAGGTCCTCTCGTGATGAAGGCCAATACACTATTTGCCTTCTTAACTGCTTGATGCACCTGAATGTTTGCTTTCAGTGACTGGTGTACAAGGACACCCAGGTCCCTTTTTACACCAACATTTCCCAATCTATCACCATTTAAATAATACTCTGTCATTCTGTTTTTCCTACCAAAGTGGATAACTTCACACTTATCCACGTTATACTGCATTTGTCATGTATTTACCCACTAAGTCAGCCCAAATCACCTTGAAGGATCTGGTGCTACAAAGGCAAATCACTAAAAGCAGCGAGACAGGTTAATAAGGCTATAAAGAAAAAGCAAACCTAGCACTGGAGCTCATTTCTACTGGAATAGAATTGAAAAGCAGAGATGTTCTGTTAAACTTTTATGGAACCTTGATTAGACCACACCTGGAGGGCTCTGTACAGTTTTGGTTGCTGTATTAAAAAAAGATATAGAAGTATTGGAGAGGGTGCAAAATAGATTCACAAGGATGATAACAGAACTGAGGAATTATGACTCTCGGGATCAGGCTGGATCTCCTGTTCTTGAAAAGAGATCTTCAAAATTATGAGAAGATTTGATAGACACACAGAGATTGTTTCCAGCTGTGGGGAAAAGCAAAACTAGAGGACATCAAAATCAGATAATCACCAAAAAAATCTAGCAGGAGCTTCTCAACCTCCTCAGGTATGTTGTAACCTACAGAACGAGCTAGTGCCTTGAGGGCTGTACATGTAAATAGCCCACAGGATACTGGCTCAGGAACACAGCTAATACAGGTGTGATGCAAAACAGCACAACACAAAACAGTACGCAGCTCAGACAACAGCAATCGCACAGCAGGCTCTGGAAGATTCCAGCCAACAGGCTGTTTAGAGAGATACAACATCAAGTCATGTTCATGTACCACCTTGACTGTAGAAGAAAAAAGTCCCAAGGCACTCTACAGAGGTGCAATCGGACCAAAATAGACAAAAAGGATTATTTGTGACAAAAGTTGGTGAAAGAGGTAAGTTTTGAGAAACATCTAAAAAGAGGAGAGAGAGAGATAGAGAGGTGTACAGGGGTTTAAGGAAGAAGTTGCAGAGCCTAGAGCCCAGGCAGCCAAAGGCACAGCCGCCAATGGTGGACAATTAAAATCGGGACTACTCAAGAGGCTGGAATTAGAGAAACGCAGATAGTTCTGAGAGTTGCATCACTGGAGGAGATTACAGAGATAGGGAGGGACAAGAACATGGAAGGATTTGTACACAAGGATGAAAATTTTAAATTGGATTTGGTGTAGAGAGAGAGAGAGGTTTATAATGGGAGCTGGGAGAGTTAAGGAGATTTTAAGTGATAGAGTGAAGAGTAGAACACAGGGGGTGGAATCTCTGATCTCGGCAGGTGTCTCACGCACTGACTGAAAAGGTGACAAGACACCCACACTGACTCTGAGGAGGGTGGCCCCCAGTATCATAGAAACTAGGAGTAGCCATTTGGCCCTTCGAGCCTGCTCCGCCATTCAATGTGATCATGCCTAATCCTCTATTTCAAAGCCGTACTCCCGCTTTCTTTCCATACCCCCTGATGCCCCTAATACCCAAAAATTTATCAATTTGTCTTGAATTTACTCAGTGACCCGGCCTCCACAGCCTCTGTGGTAGAGAATTCCACTGGTTCACCACCCTCTGAGTGAAGAAATTTATCCTTATCTCAGTCCTAAATGGCCTCCCCGGTATCCTGAGACTGTGGCCCCTGGTTCCAGACCCCCCCAACCAGGGGAAACATCCTCCCTGCACCCAGTCTGTCTAGCCCTGTTAGAATTTTATACGTTTCAATCAAATCCTTCCTCATTCTTCTAAACTCTAGTGAATACAGGCCCAGTTGAATCAATCTCTCCTCATACGCCAGTCCTGCCATCCCTGATATCAGCCAGCCTAGTGAACCTTCACAGCACTCCCTCTATGGCAAGTATATCCTTCCTTAGGTAAGGAGACCAAAACTGCACACAATACTCCAGGTGTGGTCTCACCAAGGCTCTGTATAACTGCAGTAAGACATCCCTACTTCTGAACTCAAATCCTCTCGCAATGAAGGCCAACATACCATTTGCCTTCCTAATTGTTTGCTGCACCTGCCTATTTACTTTAATTAACTGGTGTACAAGGACACCCAGATCCCTTTGTACATCCACATTTCCCAATATATCACCATTTAAATAATACTCTGCCTTTCCGCATTTCATAATGAAGTGTATAACTTTGGCATTTATCCACGTTATACTGCATCTGCCATGTGTTTGCCCCCACACACAACTTGTCTAAATCACCCTGAAGCCTCCTTGCATCCTCCTCACAACCCCACCCAGTTTTGTGTCGTCAACAAATCTTCTGCCCATCAGGTGGTTAAGTGGACAGCAGCAGGCTCTCCTCCCAACTAAGGACCCCAGAAGATGACGTACTGCCTGCCAAGAGCTGCTGGCCATCAGAGGCCGGCAGCTCTTGCACTCAGAGAAGGCCGTTGCTGATACCGGAATAACACCGCTCCCCTCCCCCCAACCACTGGAGCTCCAGGGTCACAAAGCAACCCAGGATAAAGGTAACTGCTTTTGTGGGGGGTACTAATGGGGTGGGGGTCGTGGGAGGGGTGGAGGGGCCATAGGGATTGGAGGCAAGGACAGGGAGAAGCGGTGAGTGGCCACCTCTCTGCCCCATGTCCATGCCCTCAATCATACACAGGTTAGTGCAGATCGAGGGTTCCCCCTCCCTCTCCAGCTGGCATGCAGGCTGCACAGTTTTACCAGTCATGCAGCCTGCACAGTTTTACCAGTCATGCAGCCTGCACAGTTTTACCAGTCATGCAGCCTGCACAGTTTTACCAGTCATGCAGCCTGCACAGTTTTACCAGTCATGCAGCCTGCACAGTTTTACCAGTCATGCAGCCTGCACAGTTTTACCAGTCATGCAGCCTGCACAGTTTTACCAGTCATGCAGCCTGCACAGTTTTACCAGTCATGCAGGCTGCACAGTTTTACCAGACATGCAGGCTGCATGTCGACAGGCCTGCCTGGAGCTGAGAAGATTCCAACAGAGGCGGGAAGAGGCCCTTAACTGGTTGTTAACTGACCACTTGAGGGACTCAAACGGAGGTGGGTTGGGCAGGTCGACCAAGGGCCTACCCACCCCGAATTTACTTCTGGTGGAGATGGGAAGGCATCAAGTATTGGTCCCAATTCAACCCACCAAATTCTCAGGCCCTCCTGCCTCCTTACTTGCCTCCGGCGGGGGCAGCAGATTCTGGCCAGGGTCAGAGGGAAGGACCCCGTGCCTGGGTGGGGTTTATTCTGAATGTTACACAGGTTTTGTTATGCAGATTAAACCAAACTCACAAGCATTCAGCTGGAACAGTCAGTAAAAGCCACCCCGGAATTGGAATCTGACTGCAAAATCCCACAAAATGGAGCTTGAGAAAGACAACCAAATGCTGAGAATATATAGTAACTCAGTGAAATAGATTCTTCATTCCACCTGAACTAACAATCTGCCATTGTCATTTCAGATGTTTACAATCCAGCTGAGTATTTCACTAAATTATGTGCGTACATCACGTCTCCTGTAACACAGCACTGTGTGGAAAAGAAACAGACTGACCTTGAAAACAGTCCCAGCATTAGTGATAAGCAACACGGTGTCTCAGCAAATTCTTTACAAGTTCCCGTAGTTAATCAGGGAGCTCCATATATGCCTGACCTGTGCAATTACCGAGCCAAATGGCAGCAATTTACAGCACTTCCTGCATCAGGTAGCACACAGGTTGGTGTAAAAGTCCACTCCCTCTGATCACAAGACTTTGCTCACCAAGGTAAGGGCGGGAACACTTTCTGCTAAAGGGCTCAAGTGCCAGCATCAAACAAACCAGGGCAGGTACAGCACGGGGTTAGATACAGAGTAAAGCTCCCTCTACACCGACACCATCAAACACTCCCAGGGCAGGTACAGCACGGGGTTAGATACAGAGTAAAGCTCCCTCTACACTGTCCCCATCAAACACGCGAGGACAGTGTAGAGGGAGCTTTACAGTGTATCTAGCACTTGAGCCCTTTACCACGAGTGGCTCGGCTGTGCAGGTGAGGACGAAGAAGAGTGAGCAATAGTGATAGGGGATTCGTTGGTTCGGGGAGCAGACAGGCGTTTCTGTGGCTGTAGACATGGCTCCAGGATGGGATGTTGCCTCTCTGGTACCAGGGTCAAGGATGTCACAGAGCAGCTGCAGGACATTCTTCTGGGGGAGGGTAAACAGCCAGAGGTCGTGGTCCACATTGGTACCAATGACTTAGGTAGGAAGGGGGATGTGGTCCTGCAATCAGAATTTAGGGAGCTAGGTAGAAAACTAGCAAACAGGACCTTTAATGTAATAATCTCCAGATTACTCCCAGTGCCATGTGCCAGTGAGTACAGAAATAGGAGGATAAAGCAGATGAATGTATGGCTGGAAAGATGGTGCAGGAGGGAGGGCTTTAGATTCCTGGGACACTGGGACTGGCTCTGGGGGAGATGGCACCTGTACAAGCCGGATGGGTTGCACTTGAACAGAGCTGGGACTGAGTTCCTTATGGGGCTTTTGCTGGTGCTGTTGGGAGGACTTTAAACTAACACAGCAGGGGTGTGGGAACCAAGAGAAAATATTAGAGAATAATACCAAGGTGCACAAAATGCTGAGAGGGACAGATAGCACTAGTATA
This sequence comes from Cetorhinus maximus, assembly GCF_964194155.1. Taxonomy (NCBI): domain Eukaryota; kingdom Metazoa; phylum Chordata; class Chondrichthyes; order Lamniformes; family Cetorhinidae; genus Cetorhinus; species Cetorhinus maximus. Next base: position 2,246,435 of record NC_135885.1, read on the forward strand.
GAGAATAGTAAGATAATAGATGAATTCGGGGTAAGGGAGAAAGTAACAAATTCTAAATCAGGGTTACTGTGCATGTGTGTGAATACACGGAGTATAGTGAATAAGATTGGGGAGTTACAGGCGCAGATTGCCATGTGGAAATATGATGTTGTGTCGATAACAGAGACCTGGCTCAAGGAAGGACAGAACCGGGTGTTAAATATTCCCAGGTACAAGGTGTTCAGAAAAGATAGGAAAGGCGGGGTGGCGGTATTGGTTAAGGAGAGCATTGCAGTGCTGGAGAAAGAGAATGTCCCAGAGAGTTCAAGGACAGAATCAATTTGGCTCAAACTAAGGAACAAAAAGGGTGCAATTACATTGCTCAGTGTAGTCTATAGACCGGCAACTAGTGAGAAGGATGTTGAGGAACAAATCTTAGAGAATATTGGAGAAGCGAAGAGGGATTATGAGAAAAGACTGGCAGCCAACATAAAGGGGAATCCCAAAGTCTTCTATAGGCATATAAATAGTAAAAGGGTGGTAAAAGGAGGAGTAGGGCCGATTAGGGGCCTAAAAGGGAATTTACACATGGACGAAGGGGCCATGGCTGAGGTGTTAAATGACTACTTTGCCTCTGTCTTTACCAAGGAGTTAGATGCTACTCAGGCCATGGTGACAGACGAGGAAGCTCTGTCACTAGAAAGGTTCAAATTTGACAAGGAGAAAGTGTTGAATAGACTATTGGTACTTAAAGTCGACAAGGCACAGGGACCGGATGAGATGCTTCCAAGGATATTGAAGGAAGTGAGAGTGGCCATAATTTTTCAGTCTTCCCTAGACTCAGGGGTGGTGCCAGAGGACTGGAGAATTGCAAACATTATGCCCTTGTTCAAAATAGGTTGTAAGGATAAGCCCAGCAATTACAGACCAGTCAGTTTAACTTCAGTGGTGGGCAGGATTTTAGAAACAATAATTCAGGATAGAATTAGTAGTCACATGGAAAAATATGGGTTGATAAGGAAGAGCCAGCATGGATTTCTAAAGAGGAAATCATGTTTAACTAATTTGCTAGAGTTTTTGAAGAGGTAACAGAAAAGGTCGATGAGGGTAATGCTGTTGATGTGGTGCACATGGACTTTCAAAAGACATTTGACACAGTGCCACACAACAGACTTGTGAAAAAAGTTATTGCTCATGGAATAAAAGGGACAGTAGCAACATGGATACAAAATTAGCTGAAAAATAGGAAGCAGAGAGTAATGGTCAATGGATATTTTTCAGGTTGGAGGAAGGTTTGTGGTGGAGTTCCCCAGGGGTCGGTATTGGGACCCTTGCTTTTCCTCATATATATTAATGATCTAGATCTTGGTGTGCATGTTTGAGTATGATACAAAGCTTGGGAGTGTTGTGAACTGCGAGAAGGACGGTGTGGAACTTCAAGAGGACATGGAGAAGTTGGTGGAGTGGGCAGATAGGTGGCAGATGAAGTTCAATGTGGAGAAGTGTGAGGTGATCCATTTTGGTAGGAAGAACATGGACAGACAATATAAAATAAGGGGGGAAATTCTGAAGGGGGTGCAGGAGCAGAAAGACCTGGGGGTATATGTGTATAGATCATTGAAGGTGGCAGGACAGGTGGAGAGAGCAGTTAATAAAGCATATAATATCCTGGGCTTTATTAATAGGGGCAGAGAGTACAAGGGCAGGGAATTTATGCGGAATTCATTTATATAAGACACTCGTTAGATCTCAGCTGGAGTATTGTGTACAGTTCTGGGCACCATATTATAGGAAGGATATGAACACGTTGGAGAGAGTGCAGAAGAGGTTCACAAGAATAGTTCCAGGGATGAGAAACTTCAGTTACGAAGATAGATTGGAGAGGTTGGGACTGTTGTCCTTAGAGAGAAGGTGGCTAAGAGGAGATTTGATAGAGATGTTCAAAATCACAAGGGGGCTGGACAGAGTAGATAGGGAGAAGCTGTTCCCACTCGTAAATGGATCAAGAACAAGAGGGTACAGATTTAAAGTGATTTGCAAAAGAAGCAAATGTGACGTGAGAAAAAACTTTTTCACACAGCGAGTGGTTCGGGTCTGGAATGCACGGCCTGGAAGTGTGGTGGAGGCAGGTTCAATCGGAGCATTCAAGAGGGCATTACATGATTATTTGAAAAGAAACAACGTGCAGGGGTACAGGGTAATGGCACTCAGTAATAATGCTCATTTGGAGAGCATGTGCAAACATGATGGGCCGAATGGCCTCCTTCTGTTTGTTAAAATTCTGTGATTCTGTGACAGATACAGCACGGGGTTGGATAGCGTAAAAGCTCCCTCTACACCGTCCCCATCAAACATTCCCAGGACAGGTACAGCACAGGGTTAGATACAGAGTAAAGCTCCCTCAACACTGTCCCCATCAAACGCTCCCAGGACAGGTACAGCACGGGGTTAGATACAGAGTAAAGCTCCCTCTACACTGTCCCATCAAACATTCATATTCACAGTCACAGAATCACACAGTGCAGAAAAGACCCTTCGGCCCATCAACTCTGCACCGACACGGAAGAAACACCTGACATACCTACCTAATCCCATTTATCAGCACTTGGCCCATTGCCTTGAATGTTATAACGTGCCACATGCTCATCCAAGTACTTTTTCAAGGATGTGAGGCAACCCGCCTCCACTACCTTCCCAGGCAGTGCATTCCAGACCTTCACCACCCTCTGGGTAAAAAGGTTTTTTCCTCACATCCCCCCTAAACCTCCTGCCCCTCACCTTGAACTTGTGTCCCCTCGTGACTGACCCTTCAACTAAGGGGAACAGCTGTTCCCTATCCACCCTGTCCATGTCCCTCATAATCTTGTACACCTCGATCAGGTCGCCGCTCAGTCTTCTCTGCTCCAACAGAAACAACCCAAGTCTACCTAGCCTCTCTTCATAACTTAAATGTTTCATCCCAGGCAACATCCTGGTGAATCTCCTCTGCACCCCCTCCAGTGCAATCATATCTTTCCTATAATGTGGCGACCAGAACTGCACACAGTACTCCAGTTGTGGCCTCACCAAGGTTCTATACAACTCCAATATAACCTCCCTACTTTTGTAATCTATGCCTCGATTGATAAAGGCAAGTGTCCCATATGCTTTTTTCACTGTCCCACTAACATGCCCCTCCGCCTTCAGAGATCTATGGACACACACACCAAGGTCCCTTTGTTCCTCAGAACTTCCTAGTGCCATGCCATTCATTGAATACTTCCTTGTCAGATTACTCCTTCCAAAGTGTATCACCTCACACTTTTCAGGGTTAAATTCCATCTGCCACTTATCTGCCCATTTGACCATCCCGTCTATATTTTCCTGTAGCCCAAGACACTAAACCTCACTGTTAGCCACCCGGCCAATCTTTGTGTCATCCGCAAACTTACTAACCCTACCCCTAACATAGTCATCTATGTCATTTATATAAATTACAAATAATAGGGGACCCAGCACAGATCCCTGTGGTACGCCACTGGACACTGGCTTCCAGTCACTAAAGCAGCCTTCTGACATCACCCTCTGTCTTCTACAACTAAGCCAATTTTGAATCCATCTTATCAAATTACCCTGTATCCCATGTGCATTTGCCTTCTTTATAAGTCTCCCATGTGAGACTTTGTCAAAGGCTTTGCTGAAATCCATATAAACTGCGTCAACTGCACTACTCTCATCAACACACCTGGTCACCTCCTCAAAAAATTCAATCAAATTTGTTAGGCATGACCTCCCTCTGACAAAGCCATGCTGACTATACCTGATCAAACCTTGCCTCTCCAAGTGGAGATAGATACTATCCTTCAGAAATTTCTCCAATAGTTTCCCAACCACTGACGTGAGACTCACTGGTCTGTCGTTCCCTGGCTTATCTCTACAACCCTTCTTAAATAGCGCAACCACATTAGCTGCTCTCCAGTCCTTTGGCACCTCCCCCGTGGCCAGAGAGGAATTAAAAATTTGGGTCAGAGCCCCTGTGATCTCCTCCCTTGCCTCCCTCAGCAGTCTGGGACACAAATCATCCGGACCTGGTGATTTGTCCACTTTTAAGCCTGCCAACACCTCCAATACCTTGTCACTCCCTATATTAATTTGCTCAAGAACCTCGCAGTCTCTCTCCCTGAGTTCCATACCTTCATCCTCATTCTCTTGGGTGAAGACGGGTGTGAAGTATTCATTCAACACTCTAGCAATGTCCTCTGGATCCACCCATAGATTGCCCCCTTGGTCCCTAATGGGCCTTGCTCTTTCCCTGGTTATCCTCTTCCCATTTATATACTTATAGAATATCTTGGGATTTTCCCTACTTTTACCAGCCAGAGCTTTCTCATATCCCCTCTTTGCTCTCCTAATTGCTTTCTTAAGCTCCACCCTGCACTTTCTGTACTCCACTAATGCCTCCGCTGATTTGCTCCCCTATTACCTGCTAAAAGCCTCTCTTATCCTTCTCATCGTATCCTGAATATCTCTGGTCATCCATGGTTCTCTGGGCTTGTTACTCCTTCCTATCACCCTAGAGGGAACATGTTGAGTCTGTACCCTCCCCATTTCCTTTTTGAACAGCCTACACTGTTCCTCTGTAGATTTCCCCACCAGTAGCTGTTCCCTGTCTACCTTGGCCAGATCCTGCCTTATTTTACTAAAATCCACTCTCCCCCATTCCAAAACATTTTTCTGCAACTTGTCTGTTTCTTTGTCCATAACAAACTTAAACTGTACCATGATGTGGTCGCTGTCACTAAAATGCTCGCCCACCACCACCTCAGCCACCTGTCCAGCTTCATTCCCCAGAATTAGGTCCAGCAATGCACCGTCCCTTGTTGGACCCTCTATACATTAACCTAAAAATTTCTCCTGCACACATTTCAAGAAATCCACTCCATCCAAGCCCTTGACACTTTGTCTATCCCAATTAATGTTGGGAAAGTTGAAATCACCTAATATAATTACCCTATTGTTATTGATTTTACACACCTCTGCAAATTGTGCACATATTTGCTCCTCAATTTCCCGCTGACTATCTGGGGGTCTATAATAAACACCTAATAATGTGGCTGCCCCTTTTTTATTCCTAAGCCCTATCCACAAAGCTTCATTCGATGCCCCCTCCAAGATATCATCTCTCCTTACTGCAGTAACTGACTCTTAACTAATAATACAACGCCTCCTCCTCTTTTACCCCTCCCCTGTCTCGCCTGAAGATTCCATATCCCGGAATGTTGAGCTGCCAATCCTGCCCCTCCCTCAACCATGTCTCAGTGATGGCTACTATATCACAATTCCACGTGTCAATCCTCACCCTTAACTCATCCGTTTTACCTGTAATAATCCTGGCATTAAAGTACAGGCCATCCAGACTTGCCTTACTCCCTTGAAACATAATGCAGCTGTACTCCCTCTGACCTGATTGTTTTACTGTACTATGACATGTCCCTATTCTGCTAACATTCTGTGTCCCCTCCCCCTGCCGAATTAGTTTAAACTCCTCCCAGCAGCACTAGCAAACCTGCCCGCAAGGATATTAGTCCTCCTCTGGTTCAGATGTAGACCGTCCCGCTTGTACAGGTCCCACCTTCCCCAGAAACGATCCCAGTGATCCAAGAATCTAAAACACTCCCTCCTGCATCAACTCTTAAGCCATGTATTCCTCTGTGCCATCTTCCTATTTCTGAGCTCGCTAGCACGTGACACTGGCAGTAATCCAGAGATTACAACCCGAGAGGTCCTGCTTTTCAGTCTACTGCCTAACTCCCTGAATTCTTGATGCAAGACCTCATCCCTCTTTCTACCTATGTCGTTGGTACCAACATGTACCATGACCTCTGCCTAATCACCCTCCCCCTTCAGGATGCCCTGCAGCTGTTCAGTGACATCCTGTACCCTGGCACCAGGGAGGCAACATACCATCCTGGAGTCACATTGACGGCCACAGTAGCGCCTATCTGTTCCCCTGACTATAGAATCCCCTATTACTATTACTCTTCCTCCCTTCCTCCCCTCCTGTACAGACAGGCTGCTTATGGCGCCAGAAGCTTGGCTCTGTCGGCACTCCCTGAAGGAACCAGCGCCCTCATCATCCTCCAAAATGGAATACCGATTTGCGAGCGGGACCCCAGAGGACTCCTGAACTACCTGCCTGTTTCTCTTGGACTGCCTGGTGGTCACCCATTCCCTTCCTTCCTCAAGTCCCTTCAGCTGCAGTGTGACCACCTCTTTAAACGTGCTACCCACGATGCTCTCAGACTCGCGGATGCTCCACAGTGTCCCCAGCTGCCGTTCCAGCTCTGAAACCCGAGCTTCCAGGAGCTGCAGCTGGACACACTTCCTGCACACATGCTGGTCCCAGGCACTGGAAATGTTCCCGGCTTCCCACATGGAGCACGAGGAGCACACCATGGCTTTGAGTTCTCTTGCCATGACTTATCCCTTTAATTAAACCTTTTAATTCAACAGGTCATGAAACAGCTACTGCTCAAACAGTTCACTTGATGCGAATTTTAGGGCCTTGATGAGTACAAATGCAGTGTCACAGCTACTTGTGCAACTACATCCGCAGTGAGTACATTACAACAGTGACTGCACTTTAAAAGTATTTCAGTGGCTGGAAAGAAGTTGTGAAAGGTGCAACAGAAATGCAATTTTTAACTTAGTTTTGCAATTGCAAATCTAGGAGTTCTTTCGGCATGAATGTATTGTCACCTTCCAAATCTGTGCCCATTTTTCCCCACAATGAATCCCTTCAATCAGATTTCTGCTCCTGCTACAGGACAAAGTCACAACTAACATCCTATGTGACTGGTGCAGTATTCCGTCCTTTCTGCAGCTGTTGACACAGTTGACCACACCACCCTCCTCTAACACCCTTCTACTGTTGTCCAGCTGAATGGGTATGCCTCGCCTGGTTCCATTCCTATCTAGCCAATTGTAGCCAGAGAATGGCCTACAATGATCTCTCTTCCCATTCCCTCACCATTACCTCTGGTGTTCCCCAGAGATCTATCCTCGCGCCCCCCTCCTATTTCTCTTTACATGCAGCGTCTCAGCGACATCATCCGAAAGTATATCAGCTCCCACAGGTACAATGACGATATCCAACTCCACCTCATCATACCTGTCTCAACCCCTGCACTTTGTCTGATTTTGTCACACTGCTTGTCCAACCATCCAGTACTGGATGAACAGAAATTCTCTCTAATTAACGACTGGGAAGACTGCAGCCATTGTCCCTTCCACAAACTCTGTTCCCCAGCCACCAATTCCATCCCTCTCGCTGGCAACTATCTGAAGCTAAACCAGACCGTTCACAACCTCGGCAACCAATTTGACCCTGAGATGAGCTTCTGACCCTCTATCTGTTCCAGCACCAAAATCATCAATATCTACCTCCGTGACACTGCCTGTCTCCACCTCTATCTCAGTTCATCTATTGTTATGCCTTTGTTACCTCGAAATTCAACTATGTCAATACTCTTCTGTCCAATTCCCCTCTTGCACCCTCCATAAACTTCAGCTCATCAAAACTTTCCTGTCCGTTTCCGAACTCACATCAATTCTTGTTCATCCATCGCCTTCGCGTCTGCTCAAATACATTAGCTCTCAGTCCAGCAAAGCCTGAATTTAAAATTCTCATCCTTGTTTTCATATCTCTCCGTGGCCTCGCCCCATTCTCCATCTCTGGAACTTCCTCCAGCCTTACAACTCACCAAGATTTCTCCTACAATTCAGCACATCCCTCATGTTCATTGTGGCCGTACCTTCAGCTGCCTGGGCCCTAAGCTCTGAAAGTTCCCTTCCTAAACATCGTTTCTCTTTTAAGTTACTCCTTCAAACTTGCTCTTTGACCAAGTTTTGGTCACCTGCTATCTCTTTACATGGCTCGGTGTTAAATTTTGTCCTTTATACTCCGGTGAAGCACTTAGGGATGTTTTATTATATTAATGGTGCTATAAAAATGCAGATTGATGTTGTCTATCTAAAAATTAGGCAGGATAAAGAATACCACCATCTGAGGAAGATTTTTTCATCAGGGTGAATATGCAAATTGCTGCCACGTTGAAGGGAATGCTCAATGTTTGCAGTAGAGAGACAGATCAGGCCTCATGCTGCAGGCGGAGATGGAGTTGCTGTGAAAAAAAGGACATCAAAGCAATCTGGGCATAGGAGGTTTCGGAGCTAGGGTGGCTGGACAGAGAAAAAAAATAGTTGCCCGAGAGGACTGATAGCCCTGAATTTGAAACCTTCCTACTTGTCTTTGTGGAACCAGGTGAAATAACCATTTGATGCAGAGGAGGAAGTGGAGTGTGTGGACACAGCAGGAGAGGAGCGGAACTATAGTGTGTGGGTCTTGTACTCCAGCAGGAGAGATAGGGAACTGGAGTGTGTGGGCCTTGTACTCCAGCAGGAGAGATAGGGAACTGGAGTGTGTGGGCCTTGTACTCCAGCAGGAGAGATAGGGAACTGGAGTGTGTGGACACTACTCCAGCAGGAGAGATAGGGAACTGGAGTGTGTGGACATTGTACTCCAGCAGGAGAGATAGGGAACTATAGTGTGTGGACACTACTCCAGCAGGAGAGATAGGGAACTGGAGTGTGTGGGCCTTGTACTCCAGCAGGAGAGATAGGGAACTGGAGTGTGTGGACACTGCACTCCAGCAGGAGAGATAGGGAACTGGAGTGTGTGGACACTACTCCAGCAGGAGAGATAGGGAACTGGAGTGTGTGGGCCCTGTACTCCAGCAGGAGAGATAGGGAACTGGAGTGTGTGGACACTACTCCAGCAGGAGAGATAGGGAACTGGAGTGTGTGGACACTACTCCAGCAGGAGAGATAGGGAACTGGAGTGTGTGGACACTAGTCCAGCAGGAGAGATAGGGAACTGGAGTGTGTGGACATTGCACTCCAGCAGGAGAGATAGGGAACTGGAGTGTGTGGACACTGCACTCCAGCAGGAGAGATAGGGAACTGGAGTGTATGGACAGTACTCCAGCAGGAGAGATAGGGAACTGGAGTGTGTGGACACTACTCCAGCAGGAGAGATAGGGAACTGGAGTGTGTGGGCCCTGTACTCCAGCAGGAGAGATAGGGAACTGGAGTGTGTGGACACTACTCCAGCAGGAGATAGGGAACTGGAGTGTGTGGACACTACTCCAGCAGGAGAGATAGGGAACTGGAGTGTGTGGGCCCTGTACTCCAGCAGGAGAGATAGGGAACTGGAGTGTGTGGACACTACTCCAGCAGGAGAGATAGGGAACTGGAGTGTGTGGACATTGCACTCCAGCAGGAGAGATAGGGAACTATAGTGTGTGGACACTACTCCAGCAGGAGAGATAGGGAACTGGAGTGTGTGGGCCCTGTACTCCAGCAGGAGAGAGAGGGAACTGGAGTGTGTGGGCCCTGTACTCCAGCAGGAGAGATAGGGAACTGGAGTGTGTGGACCCTGTACTTCAGCAGGAAAGATAGGGAACTGGAGTGAGTGGACACTGCACTCCAGCAGGAGAGATAGGGGACTGGAGTGTGTGGGCCCTGTACTCCAACTCCTGCAGCAGTGGAGGGCAAGTGGGACAATTGAACCTGAATTCAGGCTGAAGAAATTAAGTCAGGACAAGTTACTGCGAGTCCATTTGGAACGCCACTGATAGGGGGCACGGGGTTAAAGCTTTAATGGAGTCATCCAACTCGCCTCATAATTTTCTCGGTCTAATCAGCAGTCTGTACATGCATCCAGATCCATTACACATACCCACTGAAACACATTTAAGAGAAAGCTGCACCCATCCTCCCCCACATAGTCAGCATGATAGATGTGGAGTAAATGAATTACCAGCACAAGCTCCAAGCTCAGCACATTGTAAAGCCACTCAAAGTACTCCAGTAAGTGAAGCAGCCACTGACAACCTTAAATTAAACACAGAGGCATCTGCTACCAATTGGCATTTCCTCCGGTAAGATGCAATCACAATATCATGGGGAATTCAAACCATCAATCTCAGGAGACACCTTGGTCTGAATAAAAAGGCTTCACTCTGTTCTGCATTACATTGGCCTGGTTGTTATAGTGTCCGCCATGGCTCAGATGTCCAGAGCCTTGGTCAGGCCACCCCGCTGGAGTAACTGTTCAGTTCTGGACATCACATCTCAAGGGGATATTGGCCTTGGAGGAAGTGCAGCAGAAATTCACCGAAGGGTTAAATTACGAGAACAGGTTTCATAGAATTTAAAACATTGAATCAGGCTATTCAGCCCAAATGGTCTATGCAAGTACTTAGACTCCACATTCTCACCACTCTGAGTAAAGAAGTTTCTCCTGAATTCCCTATTGGATTTATTAGTGACTGACTATCTTATATTGATTGTCTCTAGTTTTGTTTCCCCCCTACAAATGTCTACCCTATTGGACCCTTTCATAGAAGCTAAGGTAACACAACACGTGTCAGTTCCCTTGGGCACAGGTCAGGAATGGTGTCCGCAATGACTGCTCACAGTTTCTCCAGTGGCTGGGCTACTGTTAAGTTGCAGAGGTTCTGGGATTCATTGGGTGTTCATCATCCAAACATTGTCCTAACTGGCAGCTCACTGATAGCAACTCATTTGGTTGAAAAACGACTGGAGAATTGTGTCTAATGCCAGGCGCCACACATCAATAAGGATGTCCAGGTCTTGGAGAGGGTGCCGAGGGGATTTATTAGGACAGGACCAGGGATGAGGGACTTCAGGTAATGTGGAGAGACTGCAGAAGCTCTGAAGAAGAGTCATGTGGACTCGAAATGTTAACTCCATTTCTCTCTCCACAGATGCTGCCAGACCTGCTGAGTTTTTCCAGCATTTTCTATTTTTATTACTGCAGAAGCTGGGATTGTTCTCCTCAGAGCAGAGAAGGGGAGATTTAATAGAGGTGTTCAAAATCATGAAGGGTTTTGATAAAGTAAATAAAGAAAAACTGTTCCCAGTGGCAGGAGAGCCAGTAGCCAGAGGGACACAGATTTAAGATAATTGGCAAAAGAATTTATTTTTACATAGTGAGTTGTTGTGATCTGGAAGACACTGCCTGAAAGGCTGGTGGAAGCAGATTCAATAGGAACTTTCAAAATAGAAGGGGGTAAATACCTAAAGAGGAAACGTTTGCAGGGATACAGGGAAAGAGCAGGGAGAGTGGGATTAATCAGTTAGCTCTTTCAAAGAGTCAGAACAGACACAAGCAGCCGAATGACCTCCTTGTGGTGTATTATTCTATGATAATGTGGATAAGTATCCAAGTGGGAATGTGGTCGGGGGGGTGAGAGGGATAGGCAGACACCGGGATAAATAATTACATCAATGGACATGATCCTCAAGGTTATTGCTATGCAGTTTTATAGAGGAACAGAGGGAATTACCATATACAATCCCCAAGTGCCAGTAACAATCTTATTATCCCACATAATAACAGTGGAATTTGACTTATTAAGTTAGCAAGAGCCACCGCCTTTGATGGTTTTTGCACAGGCCGAATGTTTTCTATGAAGACAACTGTTCAGGGAGATGAGTGGAGGGAAGCATTTTAATTCCATGCTGTATGACTCTGGGATTGTAACTTTGAGGTTTCTTCAGTGGAGGAGAGTGGTGGGGGCGGAGAAGTATCAGGAACAGAGAGGAGTGAGGCGAGGTGGAGGTCATGGGGGGGAGCAGGGGGAAACAGGAAGAGATGGGGTAGCAGTGGGGAGGGGGGCAGCAGGGAGGGAGTAACGGAAATGGGGGAGTGTTGAGGCAGGTGGGGGCAGCAAGGGAAATGGGGGAGGCAGGTGGAGTGGCGAGTAGCAACTCAGGGTTTTAATGTGTGGTGGAGGGGGGAGAAAACAGGAAGTGTTGAATGGTTAATAACAGTTTTAAAGGGGAGGAGAGTGGGATGAGGGAGGTCAAATGGTGACCTACAGTTTTAATATGGAACTGGAGCAGCCACTCCTCCTCCTGTTTCTAGCCCCACAATAGTATGAACATTTCAAGCTTACCTGTTGGGGTTGGGGGGGGCTGGTGACAGCCTGCTGCAGCCCCTGCCCAAGAACACTGATCACAGCACACACAGCTCCTCAGGCAGTGGCCAACTGGGAACAAACATCCTGAAACTGGCATTCAGGGGCCCGCTCCTCACCATGGGACTAACCCCGTGGTTCAGGTATGGCAGGCAACCCCCTCCCAACAACATGGTGGGTCCTGCAGTACCTGCTCACATCTCTCAAAAACATCAGAAGTTACAACGGTAAATGCAGCAACCATTTTGTGCACAGTAAGATGCCACAGGAGCAAGGAGAATCTGTGTGTGGAGGAGTTGGATGCTGTCAAATGTGCCTGGCCAATTCCCTTCTCCTGGGATGTTCAACAGCCACCTGAACCAAGCTGGTCAAAGTGATTAAGAGGGAGAGCAGAAAGTTCCCTCTCATTGCAGCCCTGCTCCTATCAAACCAGCACCCAGCAAGCTTCAAACGTCTGGTTACAAACTAACAGCACATGGGAGATGGCTTAATGGAGTAGGTTAAACACACTGCTGCACACCACGAGTGACCATCCGTCCAGCCTGTCTGGAGGGGACCCACAATCTTCCTATTCCTCTTCATTGTTCCACTGCTCACATTGTGCTAACAAGGAGGGAGGTCTAGACTCAATCAATAGCCAGGATTACAGCCTCTCAAAATCTTTCAGCCGATCAGCACCAGAAGCAAAAGCAACTGAAATATGCAGAAAACACACAGAGGTTACAACCTGGAGACAGGCCATTAGGCCCAACTAGTCCATGTTGGTATTCACTGTCCATGCGAGCAAACATCCTGATCATTCTTTTGAACATTGACACAGTTTCTGTCACTAACCTGGAACAGAATTCCACTAGTCACAATGCTCTGTGTGAAGAGGTTTCACCTGCTCTCTGTTCTAAATCTCTTACATTTCATCTTGTATCTACAATCACTCGATCCTGACTGCCCAATTACTGGAAACTAATCTGCTTCTACCCTGTCCTGTCTTTTTGTGCTTTTAGAATAGTTAGTTCAAATCCACTTGGCATTTTAATTGATTCTCTATGGCACCATGAGGAATAGGAAGGGTTAACCCTTAGTCATAATTTCCTGTTAAACCAAGAGGAACATAGGGAGAAACTGGGAAAAGGTCAGTTCCGCACTGTGGCTGAACGGCCTATTTGAAGTGCAATGACTAAGGTAATGTATGAAATGCAGCAGCCACAGAGAGATCCCACAATGTGATCATGATCAAATAATCTGGTTTTAGTGATGGGGGATAAATATTAATCAGGATACTAGGAGGAACTCCCCACTGTTTTTGAAAATGGCTGCAGGATATGGTGAAAGGGGAGGTGACTGAAAAACTGGATGGGCAAAAAGTTGATAAAGAGGTATTAGAAAGGCACTCTGTACTTAAAGTTACGGAGTCACTGGGGCCTAGATGTATCCGAGGTCACAGACGGACGTGAGAGTGGAAATTGCGGAGACACTGGCCATAATTTTCCAACCCTCCTTAGACTCAGGGATGATGTCACGGCACTGGAGAATTGCAAATGTTACACTCTCGTTTTATAATGCGTGTAAAGATGAGCCCAGCAGACCAGTCAGTTTAACTGCGGTGATGGGAAGCTTTTAGAAACAATAATCTGGAACAAAATTAACAGTCACTTGGACAAGTGCGGATTAATTAAGGGAAGTTAGCAGAGATTTGTGTACAAGAATGGTTCCAGGGCTGAGGAACTTCAGTTATGTGGTATTGCTGGCTGGGCCAGCATTTATTGCCTATCCCTAATTGCCCTCGAGAAGGTGGTAGCGAGCCACCTTCTTGAACCACTGAATTCCCAAGGGGTTGGTAATAGAACAACTGCTTTTCCTGATCTATATCAATGACCTAGACTTGGGTATACAGGGCACAAATTCAAATTTGCAAATTACACAAAAATTGGAAATATTGCGAACTGCAGGGAGGATAGTGATAGACTTCAAGAGGACACAGACAAGCTGCTAGAATGGGTGGGACATGTGTCAGGTGTAACTTAATGCAGAGTGTGTGGAGTGATGTAATTTAGTAGGAAGAACGAAGCAATATAAAATAAAGGAAACAACTCTAATGGGGGAACAGGAGCAGAGGGATCCTGGGGGTAAAAATGCACAAATCATTGAAGGTGGTAGGACAGGTTGAGAAAGCGGTTAATAAAGCATACAGTATCCTGGGCTTTATAAATGGAGGCACAGGGTACAAAAACAAGGAGATTACAGTGAATATTTATAAAACACTGGTTCAGCCTCAGCTGGAGTATTGCGTCCAGTTCTGGGCACCGCACTTTAGGAAGGATGTGAAGGTGTTGAAGAGACTATAGAAAAGATTCACAAGAATGGTTCCAGCGATGAGGGACTTCAGTTATGTTTCTTAGATTGGAGAAGCTGAGATTGTTCTGCTTAGGGAAGACTGGGAGGGGATTTGATAGAGGTTTTCAAAATCATGAGGGGTCTGGACAGAGTAATAGTGAGAAACTGTTCAAATTGGCAAAAGGATCAAGAACCATAGGGCACAGATTTTAAAAAGTGATTAGCAAAAGATCCAGAGGTGACATAAGGAAAATCTTTCTTTACACAGTGAGTGGTTAGGATCTGGAATGCACTGCCTGAGGGAGTTGAGGCAGGTTAATCACAGCTTTTAAAAGGAAATTGGATAATTATCTGAAGAGCAGGGCTAGAGGAAAAAAATATAGGAGTGGCTCTAGGTCAGTTGGTCTTGCAGAGAGCGGGCACGGACACGTTGGGCTGAATAACCTCATTGTGTGCTGTAACTGTTCTATGATTTTATGATTATTTTACATCTGAGAGGGCTTAACATCTTATCCAATGAAGATACCTTTGACAGTGACACGGAGCCCTGAGTGCTGCACTGGGAGTGTCAGCCTGGATTCTGCGCTCAAGTCTCTGGAGTAGAACATGAACCAGCAGTCTTCTGACTCAGAGACAAGAATGTTTACTCACTGACACACAGCTAACAGTTTACATGTGGCAAGTTACAAATGACACACTGTAGAACAGGTCTGGACAAACAGGAGTTTTGACTGAAAGATGCAATAACATCAGCCCTCATGTGAGATTCGGGGCACTATTCCCAAGGAGCTATTTAAGTTTGGGATTTCCGAACGCAATCTGGTTGCTTGGAAACAAAAGGCAATAATAAAAACAATTTGCCCATCGCAGTTTGAATTTATTCCATGCTACCTGACACTGATGTGCTATCAGCTACACAAACTGTTCAATCATTTCCCAAAAGACAACAGTTGCCTGCAGAAGGCGGAGTCAGTGAGTGAGCAAATAGTCAGCAGGCACACTGATATAATGTTATACCGACTCCCTCTTCCACCTGCGTGAAATCATTCCAACCTGAGGCCATGAAAAGGTCTACACAACCCAATATCAAAAGCTCTCCAATTCATGGCTACAAACTACCCTTTTCCAAGATAGACATGCACGTTTCAGTACAGTACCCCAGTGTTATACAGTGACAGACCCGTCCTCAACAGTACGGTACCCCAGTGTTAAGCAGTGACAAACGCGTCCCCACCAGTACTGTGCCCCAATGTTATACAGTGACAGACGCGTCCCCACCAGTACGGTACCCCAGTGTTATACAGTGACAGACCCGTCCTCAACAGTGCCGTACCCCAGTGTTAAGCAGTGACAGACGCGTCCCCACCAGTACTGTAACCCAGTGTTATACAGTGACAGACCTGTTCCCACCAGTACTGTACCCCAGTGTTATACAGTGACAGACCCATCCCCACCAGTACTGTACCCCAGTGTTATACAGTGACAGACCTGTCCCCACCAGTACTGTACCCCAGTGTTATACAGTGACAGACCTGTCCCCACCAGTACAGTACCCCAGTGTTATACAGTGACAGATCTGTCCCCACCAGTACTGTAACCCAGTGTTATACAGTGACAGACCTGTCCCCACCAGTACAGTACCCCAGTGCTATACAGTGACAGACCCGTCCCCAACAGTACGGTGCCCCAGTGTTATGCAGTGACAGACGCGTCCCCACCAGTACTGTACCCCAGTGTTATACAGTGACAGACCCGTCCCCACCAGTGCTGTACCCCAGTGTTATACAGTGACAGACCTGTGCCCCAGTGTTATACAGTGACAGACCCGTCCCCACCAGTACTGTGCCCCAGTGTTATACAATGACAGACCCGACCCCACCAGTACTGTACCCCAGTGTTATACAGTGACAGACCCGTCCCCACCAGTACTGTACCCCAGTGTTATACAGTGACAGACCCGTCCTCACCAGTACTGTACCCCAGTGATATACAGTGACAGACCCGTCCTCACCAGTACTGTACCCCAGTGTTATACAGTGACAGACCCGTCCCCACCAGTACTGTACCCCAGTGTTATACAGTGACAGACCCGTCCCCACCAGTACTGTACCCCAGTGTTATACAGTGACAGACCTGTCCACACCAGTACGGTACCCCAGTGTTATACAGTGACAGACCTGTCCCCACCAGTACTGTACCCCAGTGTTATACAGTGACAGACCCGTCCTCACCAGTACTGTACCCCAGTGATATACAGTGACAGACCCGTCCTCACCAGTACTGTACCCCAGTGATATACAGTGACAGACCTGTCCCCACCAGTACTGTACCAGTGTTATACAGTGACAGACCCGTCCCCACCAGTACGGTACCCCAGTGTTATACAGTGACAGACCCGTCCCCACCAGTACGGTACCCCAGTGTTATACAGTGACAGACCCGTCCCCAACAGTACGGTACCCCAGTGTTATACAGTGACAGACCCGTCCCCACCAGTACTGTACCCCAGTGTTATACAGTGACAGATCTGTCCCCACCAGTACTGTAACCCAGTGTTATACAGTTAGAGACCTGTCCCCACCAGTACTGTAACCCAGTGTTATATAGTGACAGACCTGTCCCCACCAGTACGGTACCCCAGTGTTATACAGTGACAGACCTGTCCCCAACAGTACGGTACCCCAGTGTTATACAGTGACAGACCCGTCCCCACCAGTACTGTACCCCAGTGTTATACAGTGACAGACCTGTCCCCACCAGTACTGTAACCCAGTGTTATACAGTTAGAGACCTGTCCCCACCAGTACTGTAACCCAGTGTTATACAGTGACAGACCTGTCCCCACCAGTACTGTAACCCAGTGTTATACAGTGACAGACCTGTCCCCACCAGCACTGTAACCCAGTGTTATACAGTGATAGACCTGTTCCCACCAGTACGGTACCCCAGTGTTATACAGTGACAGACCCGTCCCCACCAATACTGTACCCCAGTGTTATACAGTGACAGACCTGTCCCCACCAGTACTGTACCCCAGTGTTATACAGTGACAGCCCTGTCCCCACCAGTACTGTACCCCAGTGTTATACAGTGACAGCCCTGTCCCCACCAGTACTGTAACCCAGTGTTATACAGTGACAGACCCGTCCCCATCAGTGCTGTACCCCAGTGTTATACAGTGACAGACCTGTGCCCCAGTGTTATACAGTGACAGACCCGTCCCCACCAGTACTGTACCCCAGTGTTATACAGTGACAGACCCGTCCCCACCAGTGCAGTACCCCAGTGTTATACAGTGACAGACCTGTGCCCCAGTGTTATACAGTGACAGACCCGTCCCCACCAGTACTGTGCCCCAGTGTCATACAATGACAGACCCGACCCCACCAGTACTGTACCCCAGTGTTATACAGTGACAGACCCGTCCCCACCAGTACTGTAACCCAGTGTTATACAGTGACAGACCCATCCCCACCAGTACTGTACCCCAGTGTTCTACAGTGACAGACCCGTCCCCACCAGTACTGTACCCCAGTGTTATACAGTGACAGACCTGTCCCCGCCAGTACTGTAACCCAGTGTTATACAGTGACAGACCTGTCCCCACCAGTACTGTAACCCAGTGTTATACAGTGATAGACCTGTCCCCACCAGTTCTGTAACCCAGTGTTATACAGTGACAGACCTGTCCCCACCAGTACTGTAACCCAGTGTTATACAGTGACAGACCTGTCCCCACCAGTACTGTAACCCAGTGTTATACAGTGACAGACCTGTCCCCACCAGTACGGTACCCCAGTGTTATACAGTGACAGACCCGTCCCCACCAATACTGTACCCCAGTGTTATACAGTGACAGACCCGTCCCCACCAGTACTGTACCCCAGTGTTGTACAGTGACAGCCCTGTCTCCACCAGTACTGTACCCCAGTGTTATACAGTGACAGACCTGTCCCCACCAGTACGGTACCCCAGTGTTATACAGTGACAGACCCGTCCCCACCAGTACTGTAACCCAGTGTTATACAGTGATAGACCTGTCCCCACCAGTACGGTACCCCAGTGTTATACAGTGACAGACCTGTCCCCACCAGTACTGTAACCCAGTGTTATACAGTGACTGACCTGTCCCCACCAGTACTGTACCCCAGTGTTATACAGTGACAGACCTGTCCCCACCAGTACTGTAACCCAGTGTGATACAGTGACAGACCTGTCCCCACCAGTACTGTACCCCAGTGTTATACAGTGACAGACCTGTCCCCACCAGTATGGTACCCCAGTGTTATACAGTGACAGACCTGTCCCCACCAGTACTGTACCCCAGTGTTATACAGTGACAGACCTGTCCCCACCAGTACGGTACCCCAGTGTTATACAGTGACAGACCTGTCCCCACCAGTACGGTACCCCAGTGTTATACAGTGACAGACCCGTCCCCACCAGTACGGTACCCCAGTGTTATACAGTGACAGACCTGTCCCCACCAGTACGGTACCTCTTGATGTAAACATTCTGTTGAGAGCCAGCCTGAGTTTGGAAGAACAGAATGTCTAATTGTGCTGCTGGCTGTGTTTCGCAGTCCAGTACGGAAATACCTCTCACCCACCAGTTCACATAACTGCAATACCAGTGCTGTACTCTTACACAAGTCAGCAGGATTCTTCTCCCAGTTCAGTATTTCAATCGCGAGCTTGAAATAGCCTCTATTTTAATATTGGAAATGTTGTTTATTCCTGATCCCATTCCCTTTTCCAACTTACTCCCTCTTCCCTTGCTAACATTTGCTAACAGGATCAGGTTATAGCAACTAAATGGATTTATATCATTCGTATTGCATTAACTCACAGAATCAGAGGGCATTCGGCCCATCCTGCATGTTCTGGCTCTTTGAAAAAGCTGTCCAGTTAGTCAGCCTCCCCTTGCTCTTTCCTCATTGCAGTGAAAACATTTTACCCTCAAAGTTTCATCAAATTCCAAAAGTTAATATTGAATCTGTTCCTGTTGCTCTTTCAGGAACCACATTCCAGATAGCGACAACTCAATGTGTAAACATTCTCTCATCTTCCCCTATGGCTCTTTTATCAATTGTATTCAATCTGTGTCCCTCTGGTTACTGACTCTCCTGCCACTGGAAACAGTTAGTCCTTATTTACTTCACCAAGACCATTCATCACTTTGAACATCTCTATTAAACCTCCACTTCTCAACCCCAACTTCTCCAGTCTCTCCACATTGACTGAAGTCCTTCATCCCTGGTACCTTTCTAGTAAATCACCCTCTCCAAGACCTTGACATTGAAGTGTGGTGCCCAGAATTGGACACAATACTCCAGCTGAGACCTAGCCATTGTTTTATAAAGGTTCACCATAACATCATTGCTTTTATACTCGACGCCCCTATTGAAATGTATCAAAGCACTTTGCAGTGAATTAGCTTGAAACATAGTCATTGTTATCTAGGCAAATAGGTCAGTCATTTCATAGAAAGCAGATGCCCCAAACAGCAACGAACAAGTTGATCTGTTTAAGCAGGGATTGGTTGAAGGAGAAAAAGAAAAGACTTACATTTCTAAAGTACCTTTAACAAATTCAGCTCGGCCATAGCACTTTAGAGCCAATTAAGTAATTTTTGAAATCTAGTCACTGTTGTAATGCAGGAACTGCAGCAGCCAATTTATGCACAGCAAGATTCCACAAACAGCAATGCGATAAAGATATCTGTTGTAGTGATGTTAGTTGATGGATAAATATTGGGCTAGGGTACAGGGGAGAAACCCACCCCCAATGTTTTGCTTTAAACTAACGCCATGAGATCTTTTAAATCTACCTGAGGGAGCAAATGGAGCCTCAGTTTAAATGTCTCATCCAAAAGACCGCATCTCCTACAGGACTGTGCACCCTCGGTGCACCTACTGGGAACGTCAGTCTGGATTATGGGCTCAAGTCTCTGGCAGTGGGACTCGAACCCACAACCTTCTGACTGAACTGAGTGAGCAGCCAATGGGTTTTTGGGCAGGAGAGTAGACAAATCAGCTGCTCTTTAAACTGTGCTGTGGTATGATCTAGACAATGATGCCCATGACAGCATACATGCCCTCAGTTCTGCATGGGAGTCAAATAGGCACATCCCCAGAGTGCAGCTTGAACCCACCACCTGCTGACCTTGGAGAGGAGAGCAATACCGACTGAGTCAGTGATTACTTGGTACAGTCAAAACTCTGTGACAACAAGATACACAGGTATGAAGACTGACAAGAACGGGTGCTCACAGCGTCAGGCACCGAGCAAACTCACCCACTGACAGCCCTTGCTCAAAGTCTCATGAGACTTTCGTAAACATAGACTGCAAATGCAGTGAACGCACAGCTGAGGCAAGTGTCATCAACCCAAAATAATCAGCAATAAACAACCTTCAAAGAGCAGGCAGAATTCAGCTGGCAATCCTGTCATCAGCTCCTGAACGTTCACTGCCTAGCAAGGATTGCCAGAGGTCAATGTGTTATATTCTGATACAAGGCAGTCCTCACCTGAAACACTCATCTGTCTGACTCCCCTCCTGCGTAGTTCTAGCAGCTTCTCTGTTCCCTGCCTGTGTCTGCACTTGGCAGCTCTGAAGGCATTTCCTGCACAGCCCAACCTGACTGATCATGAATTTTGTAGCAGGTGCAATCAATATTTCAGAGAGGTTTCTGTCTTGCCCCTCCCAGCTCACTGTCATTGAAGAGCGAGTCTGGCCTGCACAGACTCAAAGAGGCCGATCAGCAGAGGGAGTGTCAGGATGCTACACACAGGCTCAGAACATGACATCATGTTAATCGCACTGAACCACAAACTGGTGTTACACTGGGGAACTGCTTGGGTTGTGTGCAAAAACGCACTTGGCCTGAACTGAACTAACTCAAAACCAACACAAACAAACTGGGTTGGTATCTGACATTATAGATTCTCACAGATTCTCATTGCTAGCACCCCACCACAGCGTTCTGAGGTAAATTGTCACGGGTCTAAGGCTCATTTCAGAGACTGGAGCATTGACAGGTTGATATTTTAGTGCTGCTTTGCGGGAGCACCGCACTGTCTAAGGGTCAGTACTAAGTGAGGGCTGCTGCACTGTCAGAGGGTCAGTACTGAGAAAGCACCGCACTATCGGAGGGTCAGTACTGAGGGAGCGCTGCACTGTCGTAGGGTCAGTACTGAAGGAATGCTGCACTGTCAGAGGGTCAGTACTGAGGGAGTGCCGCACTGTCAGAGGGTCAGTACTGAAGGAATGCTGCACTGTCAGAGGGTCAGTACTGAGGGAGTGCTGCACTGTCAGAGGGTCAGTACTGAGGGAACGCTGCACTGTCAGAGGGTCAGTGCTGAGAAAGCACCGCACTGTCGGAGGGTCAGTACTGAGGGAGCGCCACACTGTCAGAGGGTCAGTACTGAGGGAGCGCCACACTGTCAGAGGGTCAGTGCTGAGGTAGTGCTGCACTGTCGGAGGATCAGTACTGAGGGAGTGCTGCACTGTCAGAGGGTCAGTACTGAGGGAGTGCTGCACTGTCAGAGGGTCAGTACTGAAGGAGCACTGCACTGTCAGAGGGTCAGTACTGAGGGAGTGCTGCACTGTCAGAGGGTCAGTACTGAGGGAGCACTGCACTGTCAGAGGGTCAGTATTGAGGTAGTGCTGCACTGTTGGAGGGTCAGTACTGAGAGAGCGCCGCAATGTCATGTGGTAAAATCTGAGGGAGTGCTGCACTGGCATGTGGTCAATACTGAGGGAGTGCTGCACTGTCAGGGGGTCAGTACTGAGGGAGGGCTGCACTGTCGGAGGGTAAGTACTGAAGAAGTGTCGCACTGTTGAAATTGTTTGATTGAAACTTACAGAATATTGAAAGGCCTGGATAGAGTGGACGTGGGGAAGATGTTTCCATTAGTAGGAGAGACTAGGACCCGAGGGCACAGCCTCAGAGTAAAGGGAAGACCTTTTAGAACAGAGATGGGGAGAAACTTCTTTAGCCAGAGAGTGGTGAGTCTATGGAATTCATTGCCACAGAAGGCTGTGGAGGCCAGGTCATTGAGTGTCTTTAAGACCGAGATAGATAGGTTCTTGATTGGTAAGGGGATCAAAGGTTACGGGGAGAAGGCAGGAGAATGGGGTTGAGAAACTTATCAGCCATGATTGAATGGCGGAGCAGACTCGATGGGCCGAATGGCCTAATTTCTGCTCCTATGTCTTATGGTCATATGTTGCTGAATCTGTACAAAGGGACTGCTGCACTATCGAAGGGTCAGTACTGAGGGAGCGCCACAATGTCATGTGGTCAAATCTGAGGGAGTGCTGCACTGTCATGTGGTCAATACTGAGGCAATGCTGCACTGTCAGAGGGTCAGTACTAAGGGAGTGCTGCACTGTCAGGTGGTCAGTACTGAGGGAGTGCTACACTGTCAGAGGGTCAGTACAGAGGGAGTGCTGCACTGTCAGAGGGTCAGTACTGAGGGAGTGCTGCACTGTCAGAGGGTCAGTACTGAGGGAGTGCTGCACTGTCAGGTGGTCAGTACAGAGGGAGTGCTGCACTGTCAGAGGGTCAGTACTGAGGGAGTGCTGCACTGTCAGGTGGTCAGTACAGAGGGAGTGCTGCACTGTCAGAGTGTCAATATGGAGGGTGTACTACACTGTCTGGAAAACCGGTTTTGCATTTTGGATACTGGTGAGGCTGATGGTTCCTCAGAGGAATGAACGACAAGCCAGGTCCATGGCACCACGGGTGGCTCAGCTGCACACTCCTGGAGGAAGAACAGTGGAAGAGCAATAGTTTCTTTTTATTCATTTATGGTTGTGGGCATCACTGGCTGGGCCAGCATTTATTGCCCATCCCGAATTGCCCTTGAGAAGGTGGTGGTGAGCTGCCTTCTTGAACCGCTGCAGTGATAGGGGATTCATTAGTTAGGGGAACAGGCAAGCATTTCTGCGGCCGTAGTGTGACTCCGCGGTGGGATGTTGCCTCCCTGGTGCCAGGGTCCAGGATGTCCGAGAGCGGCTACAGGACATTCTTTTGGGGGAGGGTGAACAGCCAGAGGTCGTGGTCTACATTGGTACCAACAACATAGGTAGGAAATGGGATGAGGTTCTGAAAGCAGATTTTAGGGAGTTAGGAAGGAGATTAAAAAGCAGGGCATCAAAAGCAGTAATCTCAGGATTACTCCCAGTGCCATGTGGTCAGCACAGGAACTGGAGGATTAAGTGATTGAACGTGTGGCTGGAGAATTGGTGTGGGAGGAAGGGCATCAGATTCCTGAAGCACTAGGACTGGTTCTATATAAAACGGATGGGTTGCACCTAAGCAGGTCCAGGATTAACATCCTCGCAGGGAGATTTGCTAGTGTTGTTGGGGAGGGTTTAAACTAGATTGGCAGGGGGTTGGGAACCTGAGAGATTGGAGCTCAGGTTGGAGGGAGGCAAAACTGGTAAAAGGCAGTAGAAAAGTAGTAAGTGAAATTAGAAGGCAGAAGAAACAAAGGCAAGCATCAAATAGGATCAGAATGCAGAATAATGTTAAAAAGACAAAGTTAAGGGCACTCTATCTGAATGCATGCAGCATTTGTAACAAGATAGATGATTTAAACGCACAAATAGAGGTAAATGAGTATGATTTAATTGCTGTTACGGAGACGTGGTTACAGGGTGACCCAGGATGGGAACTGAATATTCAAGAATATTCATCATTTAGGAAACATAGGCAAAAAGGAAAAGGAGGTGGACAGCGCTGTTAATAAGTACATTAGTGAAACAGGTCCTGAGATCGAAGGGTCAAGACATAGAGTCAGTTTGGGTGGAGGCAAGAAACAGCAAGGGGCAGCAAACATTGGTAGTTGTTGTTTATAGGTCAACGAACTGCTAATAAATCAGGAAATTAGAGCTGTATGTAACATGGGTAATACAGTAATAATGGGCAGCTTCAATTTACATATAAACTGGATAAATCAAATTAGCACTAATTCTGTGGAGGATGAAATCCTGGAGTGTGTACAAGATGGGTTTCTTGAGCAGTACATTGAAGAACCAACTCAGAATCGGGCTATTTTAGATTAAGTATTACGTGATGAGAAAGGACTAATTAATAACGCTGTAAACGGACCGTTAGGAAATAGTGACCATAATATGCCAGAACTTTACATTAATTTTAAAAGTGAGATAGTTCATTCTGAACTAGTGTTTTAAATCTGAACAAAGGAAACTATGAAGGTATGAAGGACAAGTTGGCTATGGTGGATTGGGAAACTACACTAAAAGATATGACAGTAGACAGGTATTGGCTAGTAATTAGAGAAGTATTACATGGTCTACAACAAATATACATTCCTCTAAGACACAAAAATCCAACAGGAAAGGTTCATCAACCATGTCTAACAAAAGAAGTTAAAGGTTAGATTAGATCAAAGGAAGTGGCTGAGAAGTTTGCCAGAAAAAGTAGTAAACCTGAGGATTGGGAGCAATTTACAACCCAGCAAATGAGGACCAAGGAACTGATAAAGAAAGGGAAAAGAGAATATGAATGCAAACTAGCGAGTAACATAAAGGCAGACGGTAAAAGCTTCTTTAGGTATGTGAAAAGGAAAAGATTAGCAAGGACAAATGTGGGTCCATTACAGGCGGAGACAGAGGAATTTATAATGGAGAATAGGGAAATGACAGAGAAACAAAACAATTGCTTTGTGTCTATCTTCACAGAGGATCAGAAATACTAGGGAGCCAGGGGACTTGTGAAAATGAGGAACTGAAAGAAATTAGTATTAATAAAGAGGTAGTGCTCAAAAAATTAATTGGATTGAAGGTTGATAAATCCCATGGGCCAGATGATCTACATCCCAGAGTGTTGAATGAGGTGGCTATAGAGATAGTGGATGCATTGGTGGTTATCTTTCAAAATTCTAGATTCCGGAAAGGTTCCTGCAGAATGGAAAATAGCAAATGTAACCCCACTATTTAAGGAGGGAGGGAGAGAGAAAACACAGTACTACAGACCTGTTAGTTTGACATTAGTAATAGGGAAAATGTTAGATCTATTATAAAGGATGTGATAACTGGACATTTTGTAAATAATGCTATGATTGGGCAGAGTCAACATGGATTTGTGAAAGGGAAATCGTGTTTGACAAACCTGTTGGGAGCTTGTTGAGGATTTTACTTGTAGTATAGATAAAGGGGAACCAGTGGATGTGGTGTATTTGGATCTTCAGAAGGCTTTTGATAAGGGCCCACACAGGAGGTTACTAAACAAAATTACAGCACATGGGATTGGCACAGATTGAGAATTGGTTAACAGACAGAAAACAGAGAAAGGAATAAACGGAACATTGTCAGGTTGGCAGGCTGTTACTAGTGGGGTACCACAAGGATCAGTGCTTGGGCCGCAGCTGTTCACGCTCTATACAAATGGTTTGCATGTAGGGACCAAGTGTAAGATTTCCAAAGTTGCTGATGACACAAAATTAGGCGGGAATGTGAGACGTGAGGAGGATGCAAGGAGGCTTCGGGGGGATTTGGACAGGCTAAGTGAATGCGCAAGAGCATGACAGATGAAATATAATGTGAATAAGTCTGAAGTTATCCATTTGAGTAGAAAAAGTAGAAAGGCAGAGTATTTCTTAAATGGTGAGATATTTGGAAGTGTTGGTGTCCAAAGAGACGTGGGTGTCCTTGTTCATGAGTCACTAAAAGCTAGCATCCAGGTGCAGCAAGCAATTAGGAAGGCAAATGGTATGTTGGTCTTCATCACAAGGGGATTTGAGTACAGGAGTAAAGATGTCTTGCTGCAGTTGTATAGAGCCTTGGTGAGACCTCACCCGGAGTATTGTGCAGAGTTTTGGTCTCCTTATGGAAGGAGGAATATACTTGTCATAGAGGGAGTGCAACAGGGGTTCACCAGACTGATTCCTGGGATGGCGGGACTGTTTTATGACAGATTGAGGAGACTAGGCCTGTATTCTCTAGAGTTTGAAGAATGAGAGGTGATCTCATTGAAACTTACAAAATTCTTACAGGGCTCACTAGGGTAGATGTGGATAGGATGTTTCCCCAGGCTGGTGAGTCTAGGGCCAGGGGACACAGTCTCAGAATAAGGGGCAGGCCATGTAAAACTGAGATGAGGAGGAATTTCTTCACTCAGAGGATGGTGAATCTTTGGAATTCTCTATCCCAGAGAGCTGAGGAAGCTCAGTCATTGAGTATATTAAAGACAGAAATCAACAGATTTCTAGATACTAATGACAAGGGGTATAGGAATAGCGTGGGACAGTGGTCTTGAGCTGGATGATCAGCCATGATCTAATTGAATGGTGGGGCTGGCTCGATGGGCCAAATGACTCCACTCCTGCTCCAATATTCCTGTCAGAGGGTCAGTACTGAGGGAGTGCTGCACTGTTGGAGGGTCAGTACTGAGGGAGTGCTGCACTGTCAGAGGGTCAGCACTGAGGGAGTGCTGCACTGTCGGAGGGTCAGTACTGAGGGAGTGCTGCACTGTTGGAGGGTCAGTACTGAGGGAGTTCTGCACTGTCAGAGGGTCAGTACTGAGGGAGCGCTGCACTGTCAGAGGGTCAGTACTAAGGGAGTGCTGCACTGTCAGAGGGTCAGCACTGAGGGAGTGCTGCACTGTCGGAGGGTCAGTACTGAGGGAGTGCTGCACTGTCGGAGGGTCAGTACTGAGGGAGTGCTGCACTGTCGGAGGTTCAGTACTGAGGGAGTGCTGCACTGTCAGAGGGTCAGTACTGAGGGAGTGCTGCACTGTCTGAGCGTCAGTACTGAGGGAGCGCCGCACTGTCAGAGGGTCAGTACTGAGGGAGTGCTGCACTGTCAGAGGGTCAGTACTGAGGGAGTGCTGCACTGTCAGAGGGTCAGTACTGAGGGAGTGCTGCACTGTCAGAGGGTCAGTACTGAGGGAGTGCTGCACTGTCAGAGGGTCAGTACTGAGGGAGCGTTGCACTGTCAGAGGGTCAGTACTGAGGGAGTGCTGTACTGTCAGAGGGTCAGTACTGAGGGAGTGCTGCACTGTCAGAGGGTCAGTACTGAGAGAGTGCTGCACTGTCGGAGGTTCAGTACTGAGGGAGTGCTGCACTGTCAGAGGGTCAGTACTGAGGGAGTGCTGCACTGTCGGAGGTTCAGTACTGAGGGAGTGCTGCACTGTCAGAGGGTCAGTACTGAGGGAGTGCTGCACTGTCAGAGGGTCAGTACTGAGGGAGCGCTGCACTGTCAGAGGGTCAGTACTGAGGGAGCGCTGCACTGTCAGAGGGTTAGTTTTTCTGATGAAATGTTAAATTACATTACACTCACTACAGTTTAAAAGTGAAATACTGTCTTGTGCCTTCTTTCTGCTCGGCCTCCAACTTTCAAAGGCTCCCTTACGTGTCACTGTCCAAAACTGGACACAGGGCTCAGGGTGGTTCTGGCCAGAACTGGACACAGTGCAGGTGGGTCTGACCTGAACTGGACACAAGGCTGAAGGCAGGTCTGACCTGAACTGGACACATTGCTGAAGATGGGTCCGACCTGAACTGGACACAAAGCTGAAGGTGGGTCTGACCTGAACTGGACACAGTGCTGAAGGTGCGACTAATGCAAGTCCTGTACAGTTTGATCACAACATTCTCAGACTATACTGTTGGACCATTTAGATGGTCCAGTGGATAAGTGTATAAGTCCATGAACAGCACTTTGCTGAAACTTTCAAGAACAATGTTTTTCTTTCCTGATCACCAAGAAATTAATGAGCCCTATAATCACTACTCGCTCTGAGGTTTGAGCCTATATTTCTGTTCCCAGGTAGGGCTGCTCAATAACTTAATTGAAAGCTATCAGAATTCAAAACTTGAATTTTGGCAAATTTCCCAGAGCTGATTTTGGTAAAACTCAACACTACTCACTGTTTTTGGTTGGATAAAAAAGTAGAGGAGCTCTCAATACTTCCTCTTTTGCTCAGGTCATCACTGACATGCCTCAATGTGCCACTCTCTATCTCCCACACTGCAATGTGCAGGGAGCCTCACTCCCACACTGCAATGTGTCACTCTCTCTCTCACTGCAATGTGCAACTTTCTCTCTCTCACACTGCAATGTGCCACTCTCTCTCCCACACTGCAATGTGTCTCTCTCTCTCTCACACTGCAATGTGCCACTCCCTCTCTCTCTCACACTGCAATGTACCACTCCCTCTCTCTCACACTGCATTGTGCCACTCCCTCTCTCTCACACTGCAATGTACCACTCCCTCTCTCTCACACTGCACTGTGCCACTCCCTCTCTCTCACACTGCAATGTACCACTCCCTCTCTCTCACACTGCAATGTACCACTCCCTCTCTCTCACACAGCAATGTGGCACTCTCTCTCTCAGACTGCATTGTGCGACTCTCTCTCTCCCACACTGCAATGTGGCACTCTCTCTCTCTCTCCCACACTGCAATGTGCCACTCTCTCTCCTCCACATTGCAATGTGCCACTCTCTCTCTCACATTGCAATGTGCCACTCTCTCTCTCACATTGCAATGTGCCACTCTCTCTCTCCCACACTGCATTGTGCCACTCTCTCTCTCTCACACTGCATTGTGCCACTCTCTCTCTCTCTCTCCCAAACTGCATTGTGCCACTCTCTCTCTCTCACATTGCAATGTGCCACTCTCTCTCTCTCCCACACTGCATTGTGCCACTCTCTCTCTCCCGCACTGCAATGTGCCACTCCCTCTCCCCCACATTGCAATGTGCCACTCTCTCTCTCACATTGCAATGTGCCACTCTCTCTCTCTCCCACACTGCATTGTGCCACTCTCTCTCTCCCACACTGCATTGTGCCACTCTCTCTCTCTTTCACACTGCAATGTGCCACTCTCTCTCTCACATTGCAATGTGCCACTCTCTCTCTCTCTCACACTGCAATGTGCCACTCTCTCTCTCTCACACTGCAATGTGCCACTCTCTCTCTCTCCCACACTGCATTGTGCCACTCTCTCTCTCTCACACTGCAATGTGCCACTCTCTCTCTCACATTGCAATATGCCACTCTCTCTCTCTCACACTGCAATGTGCCACTCTCTCTCTCTCCCACACTGCAATGTGCCACTCCCTCTCTCTCACACTGCAATGTGCCACTCCCTCTCTCTCACACTGCAATGTGCCACTCTCTCTCTATCACACTGCAACGTGCCACTCTCTCTCTCTCACACTGCATTGTGCCACTCTCTCTCTCTCACACTGCAATGTGCCACTCTCTCTCTCTCACACTGCAATGTGCCACTCTCTCTCCCACACTGCATTGTGCCACTCTCTCTCTTTCACACTGTAATGTGCCACTCCCTCTCTCTCACACTGCAATGTGCCACTCTCTCTCTCTCCCACACTGCATTGTGCCACTCTCTCTCTCTCACACTGTAATGTGCCACTCTCTCTCTCCCAAACTGCAATGTGCCACTCTCTCTCTCTCTCACACTGCAATGTGCCACTCTCTCTCTCACACTGTAATGTGCCACACTCTCTCTCTCCCAAACTGCAATGTGCCACTCTCTCTCTCTCTCTCTCACACTGCAATGTGCCACTCTCTCTCTCTCCCACACTGCAATGTGCCACTCTCTCTCTCTCCCACACTGCAATGTGCCTCTCTCTCTCTCCCACACTGCAATGTGCCACTCTCTCTCTCACACTGTAATGTGCCTCTCTCTCTCTCACACTGCAATGTGCCACTCTCTCTCTCCCAAACTGCAATGTGCCACTCTCTCTCTCCCACACTGCAATGTGGCACTCTCTCTCCCACACTGCAATGTGCCACTCCCTCTCCCCCACATTGCAATGTGCCACTCTCTCTCTCACATTGCAATGTGCCACTCTCTCTCTCTCCCACACTGCATTGTGCCACTCTCTCTCTCCCACACTGCATTGTGCCACTCTCTCTCTCTCACACTGCAATGTGCCACTCTCTCTCTCACATTGCAATGTGCCACTCTCTCTCTCTCCCACACTGCATTGTGCCACTCTCTCTCTCTCTCACACACTGCATTGTGCCACTCTCTCTCTCTCACACTGCAATGTGCCACTCTCTCTCTCACATTGCAATGTGCCACTCTCTCTCTCCCACACTGCAATGTGCCACTCTCTCTCTCTCACATTGCAATGTGCCACTCTCTCTCTCTCTCACACACTGCATTGTGCCACTCTCTCTCTCTCACACTGCAATGTGCCACTCACTCTCTCACATTGCAATGTGCCACTCTCTCTCTCCCACACTGCAATGTGCCACTCTCTCTCTCTCACACTGCAATGTGCCACTCTCTCTCTCTCCCACACTGCATTGTGCCACTCTCTCTCTCTCACACTGCAATGTGCCACTCTCTCTCTCACATTGCAATGTGCCACTCTCTCTCTCTCACACTGCAATGTGCCACTCTCTCTCTCTCACACTGCAATGTGCCACTCCCTCTCTCTCACACTGCAATGTGCCACTCTCTCTCTCTCACACTGCAATGTGCCACTCTCTCTCTCTCACACTGCATTGTGCCACTCTCTCTCTCTCACACTGCAATGTGCCACTCTCTCTCTCTCACACTGCAATGTGCCACTCTCTCTCTCTCACACTGCAATGTGCCACTCTCTCTCTCACACACTGCAATGTGCCACTCTCTCTCTCTCACACTGCATTGTGCCACTCTCTCTCTCTCACACTGCAATGTGCCACTCTCTCTCTCTCACACTGCAATGTGCCACTCTCTCTCTCTCCCACACTGCATTGTGCCACTCTCTCTCTCTCTCACACACTGCATTGTGCCACTCTCTCTCTCTCACACTGCAATGTGCCACTCTCTCTCTCACATTGCAATGTGCCACTCTCTCTCTCCCACACTGCAATGTGCCACTCTCTCTCTCTCACATTGCAATGTGCCACTCTCTCTCTCTCTCACACACTGCATTGTGCCACTCTCTCTCTCTCACACTGCAATGTGCCACTCTCTCTCTCACATTGCAATGTGCCACTCTCTCTCTCCCACACTGCAATGTGCCACTCTCTCTCTCTCACACTGCAATGTGCCACTCTCTCTCTCTCCCACACTGCATTGTGCCACTCTCTCTCTCTCACACTGCAATGTGCCACTCTCTCTCTCACATTGCAATGTGCCACTCTCTCTCTCTCACACTGCAATGTGCCACTCCCTCTCTCTCACACTGCAATGTGCCACTCCCTCTCTCTCACACTGCAATGTGCCACTCTCTCTCTCTCACACTGCAATGTGCCACTCTCTCTCTCTCACACTGCATTGTGCCACTCTCTCTCTCCCACACTGCAATGTGCCACTCTCTCTCTCTCACACTGCAATGTGCCACTCTCTCTCTCTCACACTGCAATGTGCCACTCTCTCTCTCACACTGTAATGTGCCACTCTCTCTCTCTCACACTGCATTGTGCCACTCTCTCTCTCTCACATTGCAATGTGCCACTCTCTCTCTCTCACACTGCAATGTGCCACTCTCTCTCTCTCCCACACTGCATTGTGCCACTCTCTCTCTCTCACACTGTAATGTGCCACTCCCTCTCTCTCACTGCAATGTGCCACTCTCTCTCTCTCCCACACTGCATTGTGCCACTCTCTCTCTCTCACACTGTAATGTGCCACTCTCTCTCTCTCCCAAACTGCAATGTGCCACTCTCTCTCTCTCACACTGCAATGTGCCACTCTCTCTCTCACACTGTAATGTGCCACTCTCTCTCTCTCCCAAACTGCAATGTGCCACTCTCTCTCTCTCTCTCACACTGCAATGTGCCACTCTCTCTCTCTCCCACACTGCAATGTGCCACTCTCTCTCTCTCCCACACTGCAATGTGCCTCTCTCTCTCTCCCACACTGCAATGTGCCACTCTCTCTCTCTCCCACACTGCAATGTGTCACTCTCTCTCTCCCACACTGCAATGTGCCACTCTCTCTCTCCCAAACTGCAATGTGCTACTCTCTCTCCCAAACTGCAATGTGCCTCTCTCTCTCTCCCACACTGCAATGTGCCACTCTCTCTCTCACACTGCAATGTGCCACTCTCTCTCTCACACTGCAATGTGCCTCTCTCTCTCACACTGCAATGTGCCACTCTCTCTCTCTTGCACTGCAATGTGCCACGCTCTCTCTCTCTCACACTGCAATGTGCCTCTCTCTCTCACACTGCAATGTGCCACTCTCTCTCTCGCACTGCAATGTGCCACGCTCTCTCTCTCACACAGCAATGTGCCTCTCTCTCACACTGTAATGTGCCTCTCTCTCTCTCTCACACACTGCAATGTGCCACTCTCTCTCTCCCACACTGTAATGTGCCTCTCTCTCTCTCTCACACTGCAATGTGCCACTCTCTCTCTCTCACACTGCAATGTGCCACTCTCTCTCTCCCACACTGCAATGTGGCACTCTCTCTCTCACACTGTAATGTGCCTCTCTCTCTCTCCCACACTGTAATGTGCCACGCTCTCTCTCCCGCAATGCAATGTGCCACTCTCTCTCTCACACTGCATTGTGCCACTCTCTCTCTCGCAATGCAATGTGCCACTCTCTCTCTCCCCCACACTGCATTGTGCCACTCTCTCTCTCCCACACTGCAATGTGCCACTCTCTCTCCCACACTGCAATGTGCCACTCCCTCTCCCCCACATTGCAATGTGCCACTCTCTCTCTCACATTGCAATGTGCCACTCTCTCTCTCTCCCACACTGCATTGTGCCACTCTCTCTCTCCCACACTGCATTGTGCCACTCTCTCTCTCTCTCACACTGCAATGTGCCACTCTCTCTCTCACATTGCAATGTGCCACTCTCTCTCTCTCCCACACTGCATTGTGCCACTCTCTCTCTCTCTCACACACTGCATTGTGCCACTCTCTCTCTCTCACACTGCAATGTGCCACTCTCTCTCTCACATTGCAATGTGCCACTCTCTCTCTCCCACACTGCAATGTGCCACTCTCTCTCTCTCACATTGCAATGTGCCACTCTCTCTCTCTCTCACACACTGCATTGTGCCACTCTCTCTCTCTCACACTGCAATGTGCCACTCTCTCTCTCACATTGCAATGTGCCACTCTCTCTCTCCCACACTGCAATGTGCCACTCTCTCTCTCTCACACTGCAATGTGCCACTCTCTCTCTCTCCCACACTGCATTGTGCCACTCTCTCTCTCTCACACTGCAATGTGCCACTCTCTCTCTCACATTGCAATGTGCCACTCTCTCTCTCTCACACTGCAATGTGCCACTCTCTCTCTCTCACACTGCAATGTGCCACTCCCTCTCTCTCACACTGCAATGTGCCACTCTCTCTCTCTCACACTGCAATGTGCCACTCTCTCTCTCTCACACTGCATTGTGCCACTCTCTCTCTCTCACACTGCAATGTGCCACTCTCTCTCTCTCACACTGCAATGTGCCACTCTCTCTCTCTCACACTGCAATGTGCCACTCTCTCTCTCTCACACTGCAATGTGCCACTCTCTCTCTCTCACACTGCATTGTGCCACTCTCTCTCTCACACTGCAATGTGCCACTCTCTCTCTCTCACACTGCAATGTGCCACTCTCTCTCTCTCCCACACTGCATTGTGCCACTCTCTCTCTCTCTCACACACTGCATTGTGCCACTCTCTCTCTCTCACACTGCAATGTGCCACTCTCTCTCTCACATTGCAATGTGCCACTCTCTCTCCCACACTGCAATGTGCCACTCTCTCTCTCTCACATTGCAATGTGCCACTCTCTCTCTCTCTCACACACTGCATTGTGCCACTCTCTCTCTCTCACACTGCAATGTGCCACTCTCTCTCTCACATTGCAATGTGCCACTCTCTCTCTCCCACACTGCAATGTGCCACTCTCTCTCTCTCACACTGCAATGTGCCACTCTCTCTCTCTCCCACACTGCATTGTGCCACTCTCTCTCTCTCACACTGCAATGTGCCATTCTCTCTCTCACATTGCAATGTGCCACTCTCTCTCTCTCACACTGCAATGTGCCACTCCCTCTCTCTCACACTGCAATGTGCCACTCCCTCTCTCTCACACTGCAATGTGCCACTCTCTCTCTCTCACACTGCAATGTGCCACTCTCTCTCTCTCACACTGCATTGTGCCACTCTCTCTCTCCCACACTGCAATGTGCCACTCTCTCTCTCTCACACTGCAATGTGCCACTCTCTCTCTCTCACACTGCAATGTGCCACTCTCTCTCTCACACTGTTATGCCACTCTCTCTCTCTCACACTGCATTGTGCCACTCTCTCTCTCTCACATTGCAATGTGCCACTCTCTCTCTCTCACACTGCAATGTGCCACTCTCTCTCTCTCCCACACTGCATTGTGCCACTCTCTCTCTCTCACACTGTAATGTGCCACTCCCTCTCTCTCACTGCAATGTGCCACTCTCTCTCTCTCCCACACTGCATTGTGCCACTCTCTCTCTCTCACACTGTAATGTGCCACTCTCTCTCTCTCCCAAACTGCAATGTGCCACTCTCTCTCTCTCTCTCACACTGCAATGTGCCACTCTCTCTCTCACACTGTAATGTGCTACTCTCTCTCTCTCCCAAACTGCAATGTGCCACTCTCTCTCTCTCTCTCACACTGCAATGTGCCACTCTCTCTCTCTCTCACACTGCAATGTGCCACTCTCTCTCTCTCCCACACTGCAATGTGCCTCTCTCTCTCTCCCACACTGCAATGTGCCACTCTCTCTCTCTCCCACACTGCAATGTGCCACTCTCTCTCTCCCACACTGCAATGTGCCACTCTCTCTCTCCCAAACTGCAATGTGCTACTCTCTCTCCCAAACTGCAATGTGCCTCTCTCTCTCTCCCACACTGCAATGTGCCACTCTCTCTCTCACACTGCAATGTGCCACTCTCTCTCTCACACTGCAATGTGCCTCTCTCTCTCACACTGCAATGTGCCACTCTCTCTCTCTTGCACTGCAATGTGCCACGCTCTCTCTCTCTCACACTGCAATGTGCCTCTCTCTCTCACACTGCAATGTGCCACTCTCTCTCTCGCACTGCAATGTGCCACGCTCTCTCTCTCACACAGCAATGTGCCTCTCTCTCACACTGTAATGTGCCTCTCTCTCTCTCTCACACACTGCAATGTGCCACTCTCTCTCTCCCATACTGTAATGTGCCTCTCTCTCTCTCTCACACTGCAATGTGCCACTCTCTCTCTCTCACACTGCAATGTGCCACTCTCTCTCTCCCACACTGCAATGTGGCACTTTCTCTCTCACACTGTAATGTGCCTCTCTCTCTCTCCCACACTGTAATGTGCCACGCTCTCTCTCCCGCAATGCAATGTGCCACTCTCTCTCTCACACTGCATTGTGCCACTCTCTCTCTCGCAATGCAATTTGCCACTCTCTCTCTCTCCCGCAATGCAATGTGCCACTCTCTCTCTCCCACGCACTGCAATGTGCCACTCTCTCTCTCCCACGCACTGCAATGTGCCACTCTCTCTCTCTCACACTTCAATGTGCCACTCTCTCTCTCACACTTCAATGTGCCACTCTCTCTCTCCCACATGGCAATGTGCCACTCTCTCTCTCTCGTACTGCAATGTGCCACTCTCTCTCTCTCACACTGCATTGTGCCACTCTCTCTCTCTCTCTCTCGCACACTGTAATGTGTTACTCGCTCTCTCCCACACACAGCAATGTGCCTCTCTCTCTCCCACACTGCAATGTGTCACTCTCTGTCTCACTGCAATGTGTCACTCTCTCTCTCACACATTGCAATGTTCCACTCTCTCTCTCTCCCACACACTGCAATGTGTTTCTCTCTCCCACACTGCAATGTGTCACTCTCTCTCTCTCACACATTGCAATGTTCCACTCTCTCTCTCTCCCACACACTGCAATGTGTTTCTCTCTCTCTCACACTGCAATGTGGCACTCTCTCTCTCTCACTGCAATGTACCACTCTCTCTCTCTCACACACATGCACACACACAGACACACACAAAAACATGCACACACACAGACACACACAGAAACATGCACACACACAGACACATGCACACACAAAGACACATGTACACACTCAAACACATCCACATACTCAGACACAAGAGACAGAGAGAGGAATTACCTTTTAAAGTTGCTTCCTTTAGTTTCTTGTCTAGGGTTCTGATAAACTGCCCAGGTACAATAGCAGTATTCCTTTGGACTGCATACAGAGTTACGATATAAATGAATTTCAGGGAACAGTAAATGCTGGAGTTGCTGACACACTGGGTGTGGATTTTAACTGGTCATCTACAGGAGGGGACAATTAACAGTGATTTTACTGTCCTGTAATCAGATACTCCAACAATCTCCAATCCTGTGGAATTGGATATATATATAAATAGATAGATAGATAGAAACAGCCCTGGGTCCTACTGATTAATTGATGGTCCCTGGCCCAATGCAACAGCTCACCTCCACCAGTGATGTTTACTTTAGGTCCCTACAGCCAATAACACAAAGTGGGAAGAAGAAAAAGCAGCCAGCATCAGGCCATGGGCTAGAAACTCAGCTGCAGAGGGTTCTTAAACCCCATCTGTGTGAGAGACACAGGGCAGGGCAGCATTGTGAAATAACCCAGGCATCAGTAGACATGTCAGTAGGGAAGATTTCTACACAACTGCACAGGGCATTGGTGAGACACAGCTGCAGTATTGTGTACAGTTTTGGTCTCCTTACTTAAGGAGGGATATACTCGCATTGGAAGTAGTTCAGAGAAGGTTCACTCGGTTGGATTCCTGGGATGAAGGGGTTGTCCTGTGAGGAAAGATTAAGCAGGTTGGGCCTATACTCACTGGAGTTTAGAAGAATGATCTTATTAAACATATACGATTCTGGGGGAGCTTGACAGGGTAACTGCTGACAGGATGTTTCCTCTCCTGGGAAAATCTAGAATGAGAGGCATAGTTTAAAAGTAAGGGGTCTCCCATTTAAGGTGGAGATGAGGAGAAATTTCTTCCCTTAGAGGGTCGTTAGTCTTGGAATTCTCTTCCCCAGAGAGGAGTGGAAGCTGGGTCAGTGAATATATTCAAGGTTGAGTTAGATTTATGATTGACAGGAGTGTCAAGGATTATGGGCGGCAGGAAGGAAAGTGGAGTTAAGGCCACAGTTAGATCAACCATGATCCTATCGAATGGTGGAGTAGGCTTGAGGGGCCGAATGGCCTACTCCTGCTCCTATTTCTTATGATCAACTCATATTCACTAGATTACAGTGCAATGCATCAGTACAGTCACTCCCTCACTTCCAACTCCGCCTGAGAACCAATCTCCTGGCTATCCTACTACAAAAGGCTTCACAGCTCCATGAGAATCATTTGTTTCCAAAGTCCTTCACTCCAACTAAAGTATCAACTCAACTAAGAGACATCAGGCCTGCATCGACACAGGGACTGAGTTATAAATTCAATTTTTATAATTATGGCTTTTAATGGCATCTGTATCTAATCTTTGCCTGAGTTTGAGTGAGACAAGTGATTGAGATTTTGCCTTCAAACACCAGGGCCAAATGCGTGATAATAAATAGCCTTCCTTCTTTTTAAAATCACCAAGAAGCCTGTTGCTGGAATTTATTTTAAACAAGGGAAAGTCACTCTGAGGATAGGGAAATATACACACCTTACACACAAACATCCTGATTACAGACTGGAGAGGACCACACAAATTCTGTCTGCAACAGAAGTTAAACTTGTGCAAATTCTTACAAATAAATCTCAGGAACTAGGTGCCAAGTGACTCAGAGGGTAAACGCCCACATGCTGAGCTGAAAGAAAAATCCCTGCTTGGTTCCCACTCTGGTCCTTCACTGGGGAAAGTCCCGATCCTTTGGCACTCGATGGACAGAAAGTTCCTAAGGCAGGTTCGATACAATCGTTGTGCCACAGAGGCCGTTTAATCTTCAAGGGAAAGGGTTTGAAAGTTTTTGCCCAGATTTAATGCATTCACAACTCAATCACTCATGCACTACATGGCTGATTGTCTCCTGTGAATAGTTTCAAATCAAACCATGACCTCGGTGGTGAAGTCGGAAGCTGGGAACAAGTACAGTACTTTGGTTGCATTAGATGACTTTCAGCTATGATGATTCAGCTGTTTCTGGTTTTTCAGATATTTCTCTGTTGGATTTGTTTTGTTCAGTCCCTGAAAATAGTTTCAGTCACATGAAAGAGTTAAAGCTTCTGGGGTCCAGACCACCATGATCCAATAGCAGCTGACAATGATTATCCACTCTTACCTCTGTCCCAACTTGAGCTCAAATAGTCCACTTTGCTCAACATAGCACGGGGAGACTAACAGTCTAGAGATCCCATATTCCTCATTGTCAGTTCATCCTTACGCAATGAGATGTGTGAACTTCACAGGAAGCTGCCAGATTGCCTTTGTGATCCAAGCACCTCCCTCCAATTGGTTTCCATACTGTACTTCATTCTCTCCCCCCTCATCATATACGTCAACCAGGAATCACAAACCAATCTTGGGAACAAGTTTGAAACACACTACTTTCACATCTGGAAACAACTGAAACAGCCTAAAACCCTGACCACATTTTCAACACACCCTGCACATCACTCCAGGGCCAGTCCAAACACGACAATACCCTCGCAGCAATTGGGAGGCAACTCGGTAAACTCAACGCGGACGGGGAGGTGGATGCCACAGTAATTCTGCACGTTCAGACAGAGCCTTGCTGAGATAACCAGACAGTTGAACAGTAGCCTACCCACAACTCATACTCCAGAAGAATGAGCATAAAATCTAGGCTGATACTCCCAGTGCAGCACTGAGGAAGCACTGCACAATCGGAGGGTCAGTACTGAGGGAGTGCTGCACTGTCAGAGGGTCAGTATTGAGGGAGTGCTGCACTGTCCGAGCGTCAGTACTGAGGGAGTGCTGCACTGTCAGAGCGTCAGTACTGAGGGAGTGCTGCACTATCGGAGGGTCGGTACTGAGGGAGTGCTGCACTGTCAGAGCGTCAGTACTGAGGGAGTGCTGCACTGTCGGAGGATCAGTACTGAGGGAGTGCTGCACTGTCAGAGGGTCAGTACTGAGGGAGTGCTGCACTGTCCGAGCATCAGTACTGAGGGAGTGCTGCACTATCGGAGGGTCAGTACAGAGGGAG
The DNA here is from genome assembly GCF_964194155.1 of Cetorhinus maximus. Lineage (NCBI taxonomy): Eukaryota > Metazoa > Chordata > Chondrichthyes > Lamniformes > Cetorhinidae > Cetorhinus > Cetorhinus maximus. Next base: position 2,285,941 of record NC_135885.1, read on the forward strand.
TGCTGCAACGTCAGGGGTTCAGTGTTGAGGGAGTGCTGCACTGTCGGAGTGTCAGTACTGAGGGAGTGCTGCACAATCGGAGGGTCAGTACTGAGGGAGTGCTGCAATATCGGAGGGTCAGTACTGAAGGAGTGCTGCACAATCGGAGGGTCAGTACTGAGGGAGTGCTGCAATATCAGAGGGTCAGTACTGAGGGAGTGCTGCACTATCGGAGGGTCGGTACTGAGGGAGTGCTGCACTGTCAGAGGGTCAGTACTGAGGGAGTGCTGCACTGTCAGAGGATCAGTACTGAGCAAGCGCTGCACTGTCACAGGGTCAGTACTGAGGGAGTGCTGCACTGTCACAGGGTCAGTACTGAGGGACTGCTGCACTGTCAGAGGGTCAGTACTGAGGGAGAGCCGCATTGTCGGAGGGTCAGGACTGAGGGCGTGCTGCACTGTCACAGGGTCAGTACTGAGGGAGTGCTGCACTGTCGGAGGGTCAGTACTGAGGGAGTGCTGCACTGTCAGAGGGTCAGCACTGAAGGAGTGCTGTGCACTGTCTGAGGCTCAGTATTGAGGGAGTGCTGCACTGTCAGAGGTTCAGTATTGAGGGAGCGCTGCACAGTCACAGAGTCAGCACTGAGGGAGTGCTGTGCACTGTTGGAGGTTCAGTACTGAGGGATTGCTTCACTGTCAAAGGGTCTGCACTGAGGGAGTGCTGCACTGTCAGAGGGTCAGTACTGAGGGAGTGCTATACTGTTGGAGGGTCAGTACTGAGTGAGCGCTGCACTGTCGGAGGGTCAGTACTGCAGGAGTGCAGCACTGTCGGAGGGTCAGTACTGAGTGAGTGCTGCACTGTCGGAGGGTCAGTACAGAGGGAGTGCTGCAACGTCAGAGGTTCAGTGTTGAGGGAGTGCTGCACTGTCAGAGGGTCAGTACTGAGGGAGTGTTGTGCACTGTCTGAGGCTCAGTATTGAGGGAGTGCTGCAATTGCGGAGGGTCAGTACTGAGGGACTGCTGCACTGTCCGAGGGTCAGTACTGCGTGGGTGCTATGCTGTCGGAGGGTCAGTACTGAGGGAATGCTGCACTCTCAGAGGGTCAGTACTGAGGGAGTGCTGTGCACTGTCAGAGGGTTAGTATTGAGGGAGTGCTGCACTGTCAGAGGGTCAGCACTGAGGCACTGTCAGAGGGTCAGCGCTGAGGGAGCACTGCACTGTCAGGATCTCTTCTTCTATCCATAGGATCACTCACTGGGATCTCTATCCTCAGGATAACTCACCGGGATCTCTCCCCCTACCCAAGATCATTCACCAGTATCTCACTCTCTCTCCCCAGAATCACTCACAGGAATCTCTCTATCCAGAAATACTCACCAGCATCTCCCACCCTGTGATCACTCACTGGGATCTCTCTGCCAGGGATCTCTCTCAGTCCCCAGGATCGCCCACCAGGATCTCTCTCTCTCCCCAGGATCGCTCACAGGGAACCCTCACCCTGGGATCAATCGCCAGGATCTCTCTCTCCCCAGCATCCCTCAGTGGAATCTTTCCTTCACCCCCAGATCACTCACTGTGATCTCTCTCTCTCCCCCTGGGATCGCTCACTGAGATCTCTCCCCTTCCCCAGGATCAGTCACCAGGACCTTTCTTCTCCTCAGGATCACTCACCAGGATCTCTCTCTCCCTGGGCTCACTCACTGGGGTATCTCTCTCTCTCAGGATCACTCACCAGGATCTCTCTCTCCCTGGGCTCACTCACTGGGGTATCTCTCTCTCCCAGGATCACTCATCAGGATCTCTCTCTCCCCTTGAACATTCACCAGGATCTCTCTCTCTCCCTGGGATTGTTCACCAAGATTTCTTTCTCCCCAGGATCACTCACCAGGATCATTCTCTCTCTCTCCCTGGGCTCACTTACTGGGATCCCTCTCTCTCCCAGGTTCACTCACCAGGGTCTCTCTCTCCCCTGAACACCCATCAGGATCTCTCTCTCCCTGGGATAGCTCACCAGGATCTCTCCCCTTCCCCAGGATCACTCACCAGGATCTCTCTCTCTCTCTCTCTCCCCTCTTTCTCCCTGGGCTCACTCACTGGGATCTCTCTCTCTCCCAGGATCACTCACTAGGATTTCTCTCTTCCCCTGAACACTCACCAGGATTTCTCTCTCTCTCTCCGTGGGATCATTCACCAGGATATCTTTCTCCCCAGGATAACACACTAGGATCTCTCTCTCCCCTAAACACCCATCGGGATCTCTCTCTCTCTCTCCCTGGGTTAGCTCACCAGGATCTCTCCCCTTCCCCAGGAACACTCATCAGGATCTCTCTCTCTCCCCGGGATCTCTCTCTCCCCTCTCTCTCCCTGGGCTCACTCACTGGGATCTTTCTCTCTCCCAGGATCACTCACTAGGATTTCTCTCTTCCCCTGAACACTCACCAGGATCTCTCTCTCTCCCCACTTTCTCCCTGGGCTCACTCACTGGGACCTCTCTCTCTCCCAGGATCACTCACTAGGATTTCTCTCTTCCCCTGAACACTCACCAGGATCTCTCTCTCTCTCTCCGTGGGATCATTCACCAGGATATCTTTCTCCCCAGGATAACTCACCAGGATCTCTCTCTCCCCTAAACACCCATCGGGATCTCTCTCTCTCCCTGGGATAGCTCACCAGGATCTCTCCCCTTCCCCAGGAACACTCATCAGGATCTCTCTCTCCCCTCTCTCTCCTTGGGCTCACTCACTGGGATCTTTCTCTCTCCGAGGATCACTCACCAGGATCTCTCTCTCCCCTTGAACACTCGCCAGGATCTCTCTCTCTCTCCCTGGGCTCAATCATCGGGATCTCTCTCTCTCTCATGCGAAGTAGGAGCAGGAGTAGGTCACTCAGCCCCTCGAGCCTACTCCGGCATTCAATCGGATCATGGCTGATATTATTGTAACATCAACTCCACATTCTCACCTACCCCAGAAACCCTTTCACCCCCTTGTTTATCAGAATCTATCTACCTCTGCCTTAAAAATATTCAAAGAGTCTGCTTCCACTGCCTTTTGAGGAAGGGAGTTCCCAAGACTCACTACCCTCTGAGAGGTGTCTGTATTAAATGGGCGACTCCTTATTTTTAAACAGTGACTGTACTGGGGTGCTGCTTTGTGTGCATTACAGTGTTTAAGTTGGGGTTTGGTGAGTGAGGGACTTCAATGACGAGGGAAGGAGATGATCCTTTCATTTTCTACCTTTCCTCAGCCTCCAGTTCTGGTTCTTACTTTGCTACAGAGGAAGTCCATAAAGCAGCGTGAGTTCAGAGAACGAGAGCCCATCAAGTAGCGGAGAGACAGAGAGAGAGAGAGAGAGAGCCAGGAGTTTAAAATATAAAAGTGACATCACAGGAGTCCTATAGGTTGATTGGTTGGGAAGTATAGGCTTTCTGGACCCAGCACAGAGGAGACGATTGTATTATATTGAGTTATATTATATTATACCATACTATAGTAAACACCATAAATAAAGTTTAAGGTATGTCAATGTAGCTCGGCCATGTGGGATGTGCATCCTGCTGATGTGGGAAGTCGTGCAGGTACAAAGTGCCTCGATGACAACATCTGCAGGAAGTGTCACCAGCTGCAGAAACGTGAGCTCCGGTTTGTGGAACTTGAGCGGCAGCTGGAGTCACTGTGGTGCATCCACAAGGCTGAGGGTTACGTGAATAGCAGGTTAGAGAGGTGGTCACACTGCAGCTAAGAGGTACACAGGCAGAGAGGCAATAGGTGACCGACAGAGTATCTAAGAGATATAGGCAGGTAGTGCAGGAATCTCCTGAGGCTATTTCCCGCTCTAACCGCTTTCCCATTTTGGATACTGGTGAGCAAGATGGTTCCTCAAAGGGCTGTAGCAAGCTGGGTCAAAATCCTGGAACTCCCTTCCTAACAGCACTGTGGGTGTACCTACACCACGTGGACTGCAGGGGTTCAAAAAGGCTGCTCACCACCACCTTCTCAAGAGCAACTAGGGACGGGCAATAAATGCTGGCCCAACCAGTAAAGCCCACATCCCGTGAATGAATAAAAAGAGCCAAGTTCGTGGCAGCACAGGTGTCTCAGCTGCACAGGAGGGTAGGAGGAAGAGCGCAAGTGCTTTAGTGGTTGGGGATTCCATAGTTCAGGAAACAGACGGGCGTTTCTGCAGCCGTAGACGTGACTCCAGGATGGTATGTTGCCTCCCTGGTGCCAAGGTCAAGGGTGTCACAGAGCGGCTGCAGGACATTCCTTTGGGAGAGGGTGAACAGCCAGAGATCGTGGTCCATGTTAGGACCAATGGCATAGGTAGGAAAAGGGCTGAGGTCCTGAAAGTAGATTTTAGGGAGTTCAGAAGGGAATTGAAAAGCAGGACCTCAAAAGCAGTAACCTCAGGATTACTCCCAGTGCCATGTGCTAGTGATCATAAGAATAGGAAGACTGAACAGGTCAACACATGGCTGGAGAAATGGAGTAGCAGAGAGGGCTTTAGATTTCTGAGGCATTGGGACCAGTTCTGGGGCAGGTGGGACCTGTACAAGGATGGGTTACACCTGAACAGGACTGGGACTAATGTCCTCGCGGGGAGGCTTGCTAGGGCGATCAGGGAGGGTTTAAACGAGGTTGGCAGGGGGATGGGAACCTGAGGGAAAATTCAGAGTGCAGAGGAGAAAAACTGGCAGTGGGAAGTAATGAAGTATTAACTGATAAGGAGGATATATCAGAGAGTAAATTGAATACTTGGAGAGTTTGATAGAATTAGCGTAGGCAATAGTAAGTCATTAGATGGGGTCAGAGCAAGGGGGAAGTGAAAAAAGCCTAAATCAGGATTAATTGTCATGTATGTGAATGCATGGAGTGTGCTTAATAAGGTTGGTGAACTACAGGCACAGGTTGAGAAATGGAATTATGATATTATTACCATGGCAGAGACCTGGTTCAAAGAAGGGCAGGACTGGGCAATAAATATTCCCGGGTACAAGGTGTTTAGGAGAGACAGGAAAGGAAGAAAAGGAACGGGGGGAGAGGCAGTATTGATTAAAGATGGCATTGCAGTACTGGAGAGAGAATGTTCCAGAGGGGTCAAGGACAGAATCTGTCTGGCTGGAGGTAAAGAATTAAAAAGGTGAAATAACATTGTTCAGTGTAGTATATAGACCATCAACTAATAGAATCTGCAAAGAAATTACAGACAGGTGCAAGAATTATAGAGTAATTATAATGGGCGACTTCAGTTATCCAAATATTGACTGGGATAAGAATAGTGCAAAGGGACAAGAGGGGCGAGAGTTCCTGGAATGTGTTCAGGATAATTTTCTGCAGCAGTATGTTTCCAGTCCAATAAGAGGGCAGGCACTGATGGTCCTGGTTCTGGTGAATGAGTTGGACAAAGTGGATCAAATATCAGTGGGAGAGCATTTATAGCGGACAGTGACCATTGTATTATAAGGTTTAGGTTGGCCATGGGAAAGGACAAGGAACAATCCAGAGCAGGGAGACTTAATTGGGGGAAAGCCAACTTTGATGGGATGAGAATGCATCTGAGTTGAGTGAGTTGGAATCAAATGTTGGCAGAAAAGACAGTGGCTGAACAATGGGCTACCTTCAACGAAAAAGTATTGCAGGCAATGTCAAGGTATATTCCCTTGAAAGGGAAAGGTAGGACAAATAAATCCAGAGCACCCTGGATGATAAGAGAGATAGAGGTGAAGATGAAAAGGAAGAATTGCAAGTGATGTCACCCCGGGATCACTCACTGGGATCTCTCTCTCCCTGTGTTCTCTCTCTCTCGCTCTCTCTCAGGAATCACTCACCAGGATATCTCTCTCCCTGGGATCACACACTGGGACCCTTCTCTCCCCAGAATAACTCACTGGGATCTCTCTCCCTGGGATCACTCACCAGGATCTCTCTCTCCCCGGCATCACTCACCAGGATCTCTCCCTCACCCCTTGGGATCACTCACTGGGATCTTTCTCTCTGCCCGGGATTACTCACCAGGATCTCTGTCTCTCTCTCTCCCAGGATCACACACTGGGATCTCTCTCTCTTTCTCGGGATCACTCACCAGGATCTCTCTCTCCCTCCACAGGGTCAATCACCATGATCTCTCTCCCAGGCTCACTTGCCAGGATCTCCCTCTCTCACCCCAGGGTCAATCACCATGATCTCTCTCCCAGGCTCATTCACCTGGATCTCTCCCTGGGATCACTCACTGGGATCTCTCTCTCTACCCAGGATCACTCATCTGGGTCTCTCTCTCTCTGGGATCACTCACCGCGATCTCTATCTCTCATTCAAACTAGCAGGAGTAGGCCACTCGGCCCCTCGAGCCTGCTGCACCATTCAATAAGATACTAGCTGTTCTGATTGTCACCTCAACCCCACATTCATGCCTACCCCCGATAACCTTTCACCCCGTTGTTAATCAAGAATCTATCTAGCTCTGCCTTAAAAATATTCTAAGATCCTGTTTCCACTGCTTTTTGAGGAAGAGAGTTCCAAAGACACATGACACACAAGAGAAAAAAATTCTCCTCATCGCCGTCTTAAATGGGTGACCCTTTATTTTTAAATAGTGACCCCTAGTTCTAGGTTCTCCCACAAGCAGAAACATCCTTTCCACATTCACTCTGTCAAGACTGCTCAGGATTTCAAGGGCAGAATTTTACCTCCCACGGGCGGGCACGTGCCCGGCCTGATTGGGCGTAAAATCACACAAGACAATGTTGGGCAAGCGTCCTGACGTCATCGCGCACTTGAGTGATATTTCGCTCGGCGGACACATGCAGATGTCAGGACCTCGCCCACCGACAATTAAGAGGATAATTAAGCCCATTAATGGCGCAATTGTCTGCGATTTTACGTGGCCCATGCGACCTTACAGTTGGCAGACAGGCGAATTGGCCAGGTGGACTTTACATTTGTCATGAAGCCTCATCCAAGGGCGGGATGAAATCTCCATTAGGAACTAAAATAAAAAAAAATATCTGGGAACAGCATTTTTATGAAGTGTGCTTTCAGGTGCTGGATTGTGATGCATGGACATTTTTTTGCTGAATTTTAGTGCTTCATTTCATTATTTGCAGGTCTGCAGCTCCCTGAGGCAGCAGTCTGCCTTTAGAGAGCTCTCTCCAACCCTCGCCCATGCCCGCAGTGATGTCTTTGCCCCCACCCCGGCAGTGCTGAGCATTTCAGCGCGCGTTTCACGCTGACTGAGCGGGTTTAAAAACGGCACAGGCAGCTCCTTGAAGGCTGCCAAGGAAGGACATATTTGCAGCATTGTGATCAGCGAAGTTATGGCCTCAAGTGCAGCTTGATCCCTGGGATCACGCATCAGAATCTCCCTCTCTCTCCCCGGGATCACTCAGGGGATTTCTCTCGCTCGGATCACCTGCCAGGATTTCTCTCTCTCCTGGGACCGCTCATCGTGATCTCTCCTACCTCATGATCACTCACCAGGGTCTCTCTCACTCGCTGGGATCTCTCTCTCTCACTGGGATCACTCACCAGGACCTCTCCTCTCTCTCCCAGAATCACTAACTGGGATCTCACTCTCTCATACAAATTAGGAGCAGGATTAGGCCACCCAGCCGCTCGAGCCTGCTCTGCCACTCAATAAGATCATGGCTGATCTGACTGTAATCTCAACTCCACATTCCTACCTACCCCTGATAACATTTCACCTCCTTGCTTATCAAGAATCTATCTACTTCTGCTTCCACTACCATCTGAGGAAGAGAGTTCCAAAGCCTCACAACCCTCTGAGAGAAAATAATTCTCTTCATCTCTATCTTAAATGGTCGACCCCATATTTTTAAACAGTGATTCCTAGTTCTAGATTCTCCCACAAGTGGAAATATCCTTTCCAAATCCACCCTGTCAAGACCCCTCAGGATCTTACACGTTTCAATCAAATCGCTTCTTACTCTTCTAAACTCCAGTGGGTACAGTCGTAGCCTGTCCAACCTCTCCCCATATGACAACCCGCCCCAATCCAGGTATTAGTCTGGTAATCCTTCTCTGAACCGCTTCTAACACATTTACATTCTTCCTTAAATAAGGAGGCTAAAACAATACACAGTACTCCAGACATCACTGACCGAGATCTCTCCCTTCCCCCAGGACCACTCACCAGAATCTCTCTCTCTCCCTCGGAATCACTCATTGGGATCTATCTCTCTCACGGACAGCTCAACGGAATCTCTCTCTTAGGGATCACTCAACAGGATCTCTCCCTCCAGTATCATTCACCAGGATTTCTCTCTCAAGGATCACTCACCGGGATTTCTCTCTCTCTCTCTCTCTCTCTCTCTCTCTCAGGGATTACTCACAGGGACCTCTCTCTCTCTCTGTCAGGGATCACTCACTGGGATCTCTCTCTCAGGGATCACTCAATAGGATCTCACTCTCATGGGTCATTCACCGGGATATCTCTATTTCTCCGTCTCTCTGGGATCACTCACTAGGATCTCTACTCACTCAGAGATCACTCATCAGAAGCTCTCTCTCTCTCAAGGATCGCTCACCAGGATCTCTCTCTCAGGGATCGCTCACCAGGATCACTCCTCTCTCTCTCAGGGATCACTCACTGGGGTCTCTCTCAGGGATCTCATACTGGGATCTCTCTCTTTCAGGGATCACCCACTGGGATCTTCCTCTCTGTGATTGCTCACTGGGATCTCTCCCTCTCAGGGATCATTCACTGGGATCTCCATCTCTCTCAGGGATCATACACTGGAAACTCTCTCACTGGGATCTCTCTGAAGGATCACTCACCAGGATCACTCAGAGGGATCACTAACTGGGATCTCTCTCTATCTCAGGGATCACTCACTGGGACCCATCTCTCTCATGGATAGTTCAACAGGATCTCTCTCTTAGGGATCACTCACCGGGATCTCTCTCTCCCTCAGGGATCACTCACCGGGGTCTCTCTCTCTCAGGGAGCACTCACCGGGATCTCTCTCTCCATCAGAGATCAGTTACCGGGATCGCTCTCTCAGGATTCACTCACCGGGATCTCTCTCTTCCTCAGGGATCACTCACCGGGATCTCACTCGCTCTCAGGGATCACTCACCACGATTCTCTCTCTCAGGGATCACTAACCAGGATCTCTCTCTCCCTTAGGCATCACACACCGGGATCTCCCTCTCCCTCAGGGATCACTCGCCGGGATCTCTCTCTCCCTCAGGGATCACTCACCGGGATCTCTCTCACAGTGATCACTCACTGGGATCTCTCTTTCAGGGATCACTCACCGGGATCTTTCTCTCCCTCAGGGATCACTCACCAGCATATCACTCTCCCTCAGGGATCACTCACCGGGATCTCTCTCTCTCTCAGGGATCACTCACTGGGATCTCTCTCTCCCTCAGGGATCACTCACCGGAATCTCTCTCTCTCAGGATCACTCACCAGGATCTTTCCCTTCCTCAGGGATCATTCACCGGGATATCTCCCTCCCTCAGGGATGACTCACCGAGATCTCTCCCTCAGGGATCACTCACCGGGATCTCTCTCTCCCTCAGGGATCACTCACTGGGATCTCTCTCCCTCAGGGATCACTCACCGGGATCTCTCTCCCTCAGGGATCATCACCGGGATCTCTCCGCCTCAGGGATCACTCACCGGAAATTCTCTCCCTAAGGGATCGCTCACCGGGATCTCTCTCTCCCTCAGGCATCACTCACCGGGATCTCTCTCTCTCACGGAGCACTCACCAGGATCTCTCTCACTCAGGGAGCACTCACCAGGATCTCTCTCTCTCAGGGATCACACACCGGGATATCTCTCAAGGTATCACTCACCGGGATCTCTCTCTCTCTCTCTCAGGGATCACACACTAGGATCGCTCTCTCTCAGGGATCACTCACCAGGATCTCTCTCTCAGGGATCACTCACCGGGATCTCTCTCTCTCAGGGATCACTCACCTGGATCTCTCTCAGGGATCACTCACCGGGATCTCTCCCTCATGGAGCACTCACCAAAATCTCTCTCTCTCTCAGGGATTACTCACCGGGATCTCTCTCTATCTCACAGGGATCACTCACCAGGATCTCTCTCTCTCAGGGATCACTCACCTGGATCTCTCTCAGGGAGCACTCTCCGGGATCTCCTCTCAGGGATCACTCACCGCAATCTCTCTCTCTCAGGGATCACTCACCGGGATCTCTCTCTATCTCACAGGGATCACTCACCAGGATCTCTCTCTCTCAGGGATCACTCACCTGGATCTCTCTCAGGGAGCACTCTCCGGGATCTCTCCCTCACTCAGAGATCACTCACCGGGATGTCTTTCTCAGGGATCACTCAAAGTGATCTCTTTCTCTCTGTCAGGGATCACTCACCGGGATCTCTCTCCCTTAGGGATCACTCACTGGGATCTCTCCGCCTCAGGATTCACTCACCGGAATTTCTCTCCCTCAGGGATCTCTCATCGGGATCTCTCTCTCCCTCAGGCATCACTCACCGGGATCTCTCTCTCGCAGGGATCAGTCACCAGGATCTCTCTCACTCAGGGAGCACTCACTGGGATCTCTCTCTCTCTCAGAGATCACACACCGGGATATCTCTCAGGGTGTCACTCACCGGGATCTCTCTCTCTCTCTCTCTCTCTCTCAGGGATCACACACTGGGATCGCTCTCTCTCAGGGATCACTCACCAGGATCTCTCTCTCAGGGATCACTCACCGGGATCTCTCTCTCTCAGGGATCACTCACCGGGATCTCTCTCAGGGATCACTCACCGGGATCTCTCTCTCAGGGAGCACTCACCAAAATCTCTCTCTATCTCAGGGATTACTCACCGAGATCTCTCTCTATCGCACAGGGATCACTCACCAGGATCTCTCTCTCTCAGGGATCACTCACCTGGATCTCTCTCAGGGAGCACTCTCCGGGATCTCTCTCAGGGATCACTCACCGAAATCTCTCTCGGGATCTCTCTCTATCTCTCTGGGATAACTCACCGGGATATCTCTCTCCCTCAGGGATCACTCACCAGCATATCACTCTCCCTCAGGGATCACTCACCGGGATCTCTCTCAGGGATCACTCACTGGGATCTCTCTCTCCCTCAGGGATCACTCACCGGGATCTCTCTCTCTCAGGGATCACTCACCAGGATCTTTCCCTCTCTCAGGGATCACTCACCTGGATCTCTCTCAGGGAGCACTCTCCGGGATCTCTCTCTCAGGGATCACTCACCGAAATCTCTCTCTCTCAGGGATCACTCACCGGGATCTCTCTCTATCTCTCTGGGATCACTCACAGGGATCTCTCTCTTACACAGAGATCACTCACCGGGATCTCTTTCTCAGGGATCACTCAAAGGGATCTCTTTCTCTCTCTCAGGGATCACCCACCGGGATCTCTCTCCCTCAGGGATCACTCACCGGGATCTCTCCACCTCAGGGATCACTCACCGGAATTTCTCTCCCTCAGGGATCGCTCACCGGGATCTCTCTCTCCCTCAGGCAGCACTCACCGGGATCTCTCTCTCGCAGGGATCACTCACCAGGATCTCTCTCACTCAGGGAGCACTCACTGGGATCTCTCTCTCTCAGGGATCACTCACCAGGATCTCTCTCTCAGGGATCACTCACTGGGATCTCTCTCTCTCAGGGATCACTCACAGGGATCTCTCTCAGGGATCACTCACCGGGATCTCTCTCTCAGGGATCACTCACCAAAATCTCTCTCTATATCAGGGATTACTCACCGGGATCTCTCTCTATCTCACAGGGATCACTCACCAGGATCTCTCTCCCTCAGGGATCACTCACCGGGATCTCTCTCTACCTCAGGCATCACTCACCGGGATCTCTCTCTCGCAGGGATCACTCACCGGGATCTCTCTCACTCAGGGAGCACTCACTGGGATCTCTCTCTCTCTCTCTCTCAGGGATCACACACTGGGATCTCTCTCTCTCAGGGATCACTCACCAGGATCTCTCTCTCAGGGAGCACTCACCAAAATCTCTCTCTATCTCAGGGATTACTCACCGGGATCTTTCTCTATCTCACAGGGATCACTCACCAGGATCTCTCTCTCTCAGGGATCACTCACCTGGATCTCTCTCAGGGAGCACTCTCCGGGATATCTCTCTCTCAGGGAGCACTCACCGAAATCTCTCTCGGGATCTCTCTCTATCTCTCTGGGATCACTCACCGTGATCTCTCTCTCACTCAGAGATCACTCACCGGCTTCTCTTTCTCAGGGATCACTCAAAGGGATCTCTTTCTCTCTCTCAGGGATCACTCAAAGGGATCTCTTTCTCTCTCTCAGGGATCGCTCACCGGGATATATCTCTCTCTCAAAGCTCACTCACCGGGATCTCTCTCTCTCAGGGATCACCCACCGGGATTTCTCTCTCTCTCTCTCTCTCAGGGATTACTCACAGGGACCTCTCTCTCTCTGTCAGGGATCACTCACTGGGATCTCTCTCTCAGGGATCACTCAATAGGATCTCACTCTCATGGGTCATTCACCGGGATATCTCTATTTCTCCCTCTCTCTGGGATCACTCACTAGGATCTCTACTCTCTCAGGGATCACTCATCAGAACCTCTCTCTCTCTCAGGGATCGCTCACCAGGATCTCTCTCTCAGGGATCGCTCACCAGGATCACTCCTCTCTCTCTCAGGGATCACTCACTGGGGTCTCTCTCAGGGATCTCATACTGGGATCTCTCTCTTTCAGGGATCACCCACTGGGATCTTCCTCTCTGTAATTGCTCACTGGGCTCTCTCCCTCTCAGGGATCATTCACTGGGATCTCCATCTCTCTCAGGGATCATACACTGGAAACTCTCTCACTGGGATCTCTCTGAAGGATCACTCACCAGGATCACTCACCGGGATCTCTCTCTATCTCAGGGACCACTCACTGGAACCTATCTCTCTCATGGATAGTTCAACAGGATCTCTCTCTTAGGGATCACTCACCGGGATCTCTCTCTCCCTCAGGGATCACTCACCGGGGTCTCTCTCAGGGATCACTCACCGGGATCTCTCTCTCAGGGAGCACTCACCAAAATCTCTCTCTATCTCAGGGATTACTCACCGGGATCTCTCTCTATATCACAGGGATCACTCACCAGGATCTCTCTCCCTCAGGGATCACTCACCGGGATCTCTCTCTCCCTCATGCATCACACACCGGGATCTCCCTCTCCCTCAGGGATCACTCACCGGGATCTCTCTCACTCAGGGAGCACTCACCGGGATCTGTCTCTCACAGGGATCACTCACCAGGATCTCTCTCACTCAAGAAGCACTCACTGGGATCTCTCTCTCTCTCTCAGGGATCACACACTGGGATCTCTCTCTCTCAGGGATCACTCACCAGGATCTCTCTCTCAGGGATCACTCACCGGGATCTCTCTCTCTCGGGTCTCTCACCGGGATCTCTCTCTCAGGGAGCACTCACCAAAATCTCTCTCTATCTCAGGGATTACTCACCGGGATCTCTCTCTATCTCACAGGGATCACTCACCAGGATCTCTCTCTCTCTCAGGGATCACTCACCTGGATCTCTCTCAGGGAGCACTCTCCGGGATATCTCTCTCTCAGGGAGCACTCTCGGAAATCTCTCTCGGGATCTCTCTCTATCTCTCTGGGATCACTCACCGTGATCTCTCTCTCACTCAGAGATAACTCACCGGCTTCTCTTTCTCAGGGATCACTCAAAGGGATCTCTTTCTCTCTCTCAGGGATCACTCACCGGGATATATCTCTCTCTCAAAGCTCACTCACCGGGATCTCTCTCTCTCAGGGATCACCCACCGGGATTTCTCTCTCTCTCTCTCTCTCAGGGATTACTCACAGGGACCTCTCTCTCTCTGTCAGGGATCACTCACTGGGATCTCTCTCTCAGGGATCACTCAATAGGATCTCACTCTCATGGGTCATTCACCGGGATATCTCTATTTCTCCCTCTCTCTGGGATCACTCACTAGGATCTCTACTCTCTCAGGGATCACTCATCAGAACCTCTCTCTCTCTCAGGGATCGCTCACCAGGATCTCTCTCTCAGGGATCGCTCACCAGGATCACTCCTCTCTCTCTCAGGGATCACTCACTGGGGTCTCTCTCAGGGATCTCATACTGGGATCTCTCTCTTTCAGGGATCACCCACTGGGATCTTCCTCTCTGTAATTGCTCACTGGGCTCTCTCCCTCTCAGGGATCATTCACTGGGATCTCCATCTCTCTCAGGGATCATACACTGGAAACTCTCTCACTGGGATCTCTCTGAAGGATCACTCACCAGGATCACTCACTGGGATCTCTCTCTATCTCAGGGACCACTCACTGGAACCTATCTCTCTCATGGATAGTTCAACAGGATCTCTCTCTTAGGGATCACTCACCGGGATCTCTCTCTCCCTCAGGGATCACTCACCGGGGTCTCTCTCTCTCAGGGAGCACTCACCGGGATCTCTCTCTCCATCAGAGATCAGTTACCGGGATCGCTCTCTCAGGATTCACTCACCGGGATCTCTCTCTTCCTCAGGGATCACTCACCGGGATCTCACTCGCTCTCAGGGATCACTCACCGCGATTCTCTCTCTCAGGGATCACTAACCAGGATCTCTCTCTCCCTTAGGCATCACACACCGGGATCTCCCTCTCCCTCAGGGATAACTCACCGGGATCTCTCTCTCCCTCAGGGATCACTCACCGGGATCTCTCTCACAGGGATCACTCACTGGGATCTCTCTATCAGGGATCACTCACCGGGATCTCTCTCTCCCTCAGGGATCACTCACCGGCATATCACTCTCCCTCAGGGATCACTCACCGGGTTCTCTCTCAGGGATCACTCACTGGGATCCCTCTCTCCCTCAGGGATCACTCACCGGGATCTCTCTCTCTCAGGGAGCACTCACCAGGATCTCTCTCTCTCAGGGATCACACACCGTGATATCTCTCAGGGTATCACTCACCGGGATCTCTCTCTCTCTCTCTCAGGGATCACACACTGGGATCTCTCTCTCTCAGGGATCACTAACCAGGATCTCTCTCTCAGGGATCACTCACCAGGATCTCTCTCTCAGGGATCACTCACCGGGATCTCTCTCTCTCAGGGATCACACACCGGGATCTCTCTCGGGGATCACTCACCGAGATCTCTCTCTCATGGAGCACTCACCAAAATCTCTCTCTCTCTCTCAGGGATTACTCACCGGGATCTCTCTCTCTATCTCACAGGATTCACTCACCAGGATCTCTCTCTCTCTCAGGGATCACTCACCTGGATCTCTCTCAGGGAGCACTCTCCGGGATCTCTCTCTCAGGGATCACTCACCGAAATCTCTCTCGGGATCTCTCTCTATCTCTCTGGGATCACTCACCGGGATCTCTCTCTCACTCAGAGATCACTCACCGGGATCTCTTTCTCAGGGATCACTCAAATGGATCTCTTTCTCTCTCAGGGATCACTCACCTGGATCTCTCTCAGAGAGCACTCTCCGGGATCTCTCTCTCAGGGATCACTCACCGAAATATCTCTTAGGATCTCTCTCTATCTCTCAGGGATCAGTCACTGGGATCTCTCTCTCACTCAGGGATCACTCATCGGGATCTATCTCCCTCTCAGGGATCACTCACCGGGATGTCTATCTCAGCAATCACTGACTGGGATCTCTCTCTCCCTCAGGGAGCACTCACTGGGATCTCTATCTCTCTCAGGGAGCACTCATTGGGATCTCTATCTAACTCAGGGATCACTCACAGGGATCTCTCTCTCCCTCAGCGATCACTCACCGGCATATCACTCTCCCTAGGGATCACTCACCAGGATCTCTCTCTCTCAGGGAGGGCTCACCAGGATCTCTCTCTCTCTTAGGGATCACTCACCTGGATCCTTCTCTCTCAGGGATCACTCACCGGGATCTCTCTCTCAAAGATCATTCAACTGGATCTTTCTCTCCATCAGGGATCACTTACCGGGATCTCTCTCTCCCCCCACGGATCACTCACCGGGATCTCTCTTTCACTCAGGGATCACTCACCGGGATCTCTCTCTCCCTCAGGGATAACTCACCGGGGTCTCTCTCTCTCTCTCAGGGAGCATTCGCCGGGATCTCTCGCTCCCTCAAACATCACTCACCGGGATCTCTCTCTCGCTCAGGGAACACTCACCGGGATATCACTCCCTCTCACGGGTCACTCACCGGGATCTCTACCCCTCTCAGGGATCAGTCACTGGGATCTCTCTCTCCCTCGGGGATCACTCACCGGGATCTCTCTCCCTCTCAGGGATCACTCACCGGGATCTCTCTCTCTCAGGGATCACTCAACGGGTTCTCTCTCTCTCTCAGGGATCACTCACCAGGATCTCTCGGTCTCTCTCAGGGATCACTCTCTCCCTCAACCATCACTCACCGGGATCTCTCTCTCTGAAGGATCACTCACCGGGGTCTCTCTCTCTCAGGGATCACTCAATGGGATCTCTCTCTCTCTCTCAGGGATCACTCACCAGGATCTCTCGCAGGGAGCACTCTCTGGGATCTCTCTCTCAGGGATCACTCACCGAAATCTCTCTCTCTCAAGGAACACTCACCGGGATATCAGTCTCTCTCATGGGTCACTCACCGGGATCTCTACCCCTCTCAGGGATCAGTCACTGGGATCTCTCTCTCCCTCAGGGATCACTCACCAGGATCCCTCTCCCTCTCAGGGATCACTCAACAGGATCTCTCTCTCCCTCAACCATCACTCACCGGGATCTCTCTCTCTCAGGGATCACTCACTGGGGACTCTCTCTCCATCAGGGATCACTCACCGGTGTCTCCATCTTTCTCAGGGAGCATTCACCGGGATCTCTTGCTCCCTCAAGCATCACTCACCGGGATCTCTCTCTCGCTCAGAGATCACTTACTGGGATATCACTCTCTCTCATGGGTCACTCACCGGGATCTCTACCCCTCTCAGGGATCACTCACCGGGATCTCTCTCTATCTCTCTGGGATCACTCACCGGGATATCTCTCTCCCTCAGAGATCACTCACCAGGATCTCTCTTTCTCAGGGATCACTCACAGGGATCTCTTTCTCTCTCTCAGTGATCACCCACCGGAACCTCTCTCGCTCTCTCTTTCTAACTCTCAGGGATCGCTTACCAGGATCTATTCCTCTCAGGGTTCACCCACCGGGATCTGTCTCTCTCAGGGATCACCCACCGGGATCTCGCTCTCTCAGGGAGCACTCACTGGGATCTCTGTCTCCCTGAGGGATCACTCACCGGGATCTCTCTCTCTCAGGGATCACCCACCGGGATCTCACTCTCTCAGGGATCAGTCACCGGAAGCTCTCTCTCAGGATTCACTCACCGGGATCTCTCTCTTCCTCAGGGATCACTCACCGGGATCTCACTCTCTCTCTGGGATCAATCACCGTGATTCTCTCTCTCAGGGATCACTAACCGGGATCTCTCTCTAGCCTCAGGGACCACTCACCGGGATCTCTCTCTCTTAGAGGGCTCACTGGGATCTCTCTCTCAGGGATCACTCACCAGGATCTCTCTCTCTCAGAGATCACTCACCGGGACCTCTCTCTCAGGGATGACTCACCGGGATCTCTCTCCCTCTCAGGGATCAGTCACCAGGATCTCTCTACCTCAGGCATCACTCACCGGGATCTCTCTCTCGCAGGGATCACTCACTGGGATCTCTATCACTCAGGGAGCACTCACTGGGATCTCTCTCTCTCTCAGGGATCACACACTGGGATCTCTCTCTCTCAGGGATCACTCACCAGGATCTCTCTCTCAGGGAGCACTCACCAAAATCTCTCTCTATCTCAGGGATTACTCACCGGGATCTTTCTCTATCTCACAGGGATCACTCACCAGGATCTCTCTCTCTCAGGGATCACTCACCTGGATCTCTCTCAGGGAGCACTCTCCGGGATATCTCTCTCTCAGGGAGCACTCACCGAAATCTCTCTCGGGATCTCTCTCTATCTCTCTGGGATCACTCACCGTGATCTCTCTCTCACTCAGAGATCACTCACCGGCTTCTCTTTCTCAGGGATCACTCAAAGGGATCTCTTTCTCTCTCTCAGGGATCACTCACCGGGATATATCTCTCTCTCAAAGCTCACTCACCGGGATCTCTCTCTCTCAGGGATCACCCACCGGGATTTCTCTCTCTCTCTCTCTCTCAGGGATTACTCACAGGGACCTCTCTCTCTCTGTCAGGGATCACTCACTGGGATCTCTCTCTCAGGGATCACTCAATAGGATCTCACTCTCATGGGTCATTCACCGGGATATCTCTATTTCTCCCTCTCTCTGGGATCACTCACTAGGATCTCTACTCTCTCAGGGATCACTCATCAGAACCTCTCTCTCTCTCAGGGATCGCTCACCAGGATCTCTCTCTCAGGGATCGCTCACCAGGATCACTCCTCTCTCTCTCAGGGATCACTCACTGGGGTCTCTCTCAGGGATCTCATACTGGGATCTCTCTCTTTCAGGGATCACCCACTGGGATCTTCCTCTCTGTAATTGCTCACTGGGCTCTCTCCCTCTCAGGGATCATTCACTGGGATCTCCATCTCTCTCAGGGATCATACACTGGAAACTCTCTCACTGGGATCTCTCTGAAGGATCACTCACCAGGATCACTCACCGGGATCTCTCTCTATCTCAGGGACCACTCACTGGAACCTATCTCTCTCATGGATAGTTCAACAGGATCTCTCTCTTAGGGATCACTCACCGGGATCTCTCTCTCCCTCAGGGATCACTCACCGGGGTCTCTCTCTCTCAGGGAGCACTCACCGGGATCTCTCTCTCCATCAGAGATCAGTTACCGGGATCGCTCTCTCAGGATTCACTCACCGGGATCTCTCTCTTCCTCAGGGATCACTCACCGGGATCTCACTCGTTCTCAGGGATCACTCACCGCGATTCTCTCTCTCAGGGATCACTAACCAGGATCTCTCTCTCTCTTAGGCATCACACACCGGGATCTCCCTCTCCCTCAGGGATAACTCACCGGGATCTCTCTCTCCCTCAGGGATCACTCACCGGGATCTCTCTCACAGGGATCACTCACTGGGATCTCTCTATCAGGGATCACTCACCGGGATCTCTCTCTCCCTCAGGGATCACTCACCGGCATATCACTCTCCCTCAGGGATCACTCACCGGGTTCTCTCTCAGGGATCACTCACTGGGATCTCTCTCTCCCTCAGGGATCACTCACCGGGATCTCTCTCTCTCAGGGAGCACTCACCAGGATCTCTCTCTCTCAGGGATCACTAACCAGGATCTCTCTCAGGGATCACTCACCGGGATCTCTCTCTCTCAGGGATCACTCACCGGGATCTCTCTCTCTCTCAGGGATCACTCACCGGGATCTCTCTCAGGGATCACTCACCGAGATCTCTCTCTCATGGAGCACTCACCAAAATCTCTCTCTCTCTCTCTCTCTCAGGGTTTACTCACCGGGATCTCTCTCTCTGTCTCACAGGATTCACTCACCAGGATCTCTCTCTCTCTCAGGGATCACTCACCTGGATCTCTCTCAGGGATCACTCACCGAAATCTCTCTCGGGATCTCTCTATATCTCTCTGGGATCACTCACCGGGATCTCTCTCTCACTCAGAGATCACTCACCGGGATCTCTTTCTCAGGGATCACTCAAATGGATCTCTTTCTCTCTCAGGGATCACTCACCTGGATCTCTCTCAGAGAGCACTCTCCGGGATCTCTTTCTCAGGGATCACTCACCGAAATATCTCTCAGGATCTCTCTCTATCTCTCAGGGATCAGTCACTGGGATCTCTCTCTCACTCAGGGATCACTCATCGAGATCTATCTCCCTCTCAGGGATCACTCACCGGGATGTCTATCTCAGCAATCACTGACTGGGATCTCTCTCTCCCTCAGGGAGCACTCACTGGGATCTCTATCTCCCTCAGGGAGCACTCACTGGGATCTCTATCTCCCTCAGGGAGCACTCATTGGGATCTCTATCTAACTCAGGGATCACTCACAGGGATCTCTCTCTCCCTCAGCGATCACTCACCGGCATATCACTCTCCCTAGGGATCACTCACCAGGATCTCTCTCTCTCAGGGAGGGCTCACCAGGATCTCTCTCTCTCAGGGATCACTCACCTGGATCCTTCTCTCTCAGGGATCACTCACCGGGATCTCTCTCTCAAAGATCATTCAACTGGATCTTTCTCTCCATCAGGGATCACTTACCGGGATCTCTCTCTCCCCCCACGGATCACTCACCGGGATCTCTCTTTCACTCAGGGATCACTCACCGGGATCTCTCTCTCCCTCAGGGATAACTCACCGGGGTCTCTCTCTCTCTCTCAGGGAGCATTCGCCGGGATCTCCCGCTCCCTCAAACATCACTCACCGGGATCTCTCTCTCGCTCAGGGAACACTCACCGGGATATCACTCCCTCTCACGGGTCACTCACCGGGATCTCTACTCCTCTCAGGGATCAGTCACTGGGATCTCTCTCTCCCTCGGGGATCACTCACCGGGATCTCTCTCCCTCTCAGGGATCACTCACCGGGATCTCTCTCTCTCAGGGATCACTCAACGGGTTCTCTCTCTCTCTCACTCAGGGATCACTCACCAGGATCTCTCGGTCTCTCTCAGGGATCACTCACCAGGATCTCTCTCTCCCTCAACCATCACTCACCGGGATCTCTCTCTCTCTGAAGGATCACTCACCGGGGTCTCTCCCTCTCAGGGATCACTCAACGGGATCTCTCTCTCTCTCTCAGGGATCACTCACCAGGATCTCTCGCAGGGAGCACTCTCTGGGATCTCTCTCTCAGGGATCACTCACCGAAATCTCTCTCTCTCAAGGAACACTCACCGGGATATCAGTCTCTCTCATGGGTCACTCACCGGGATCTCTACCCCTCTCAGGGATCAGTCACTGGGATCTCTCTCTCCCTCAGGGATCACTCACCAGGATCCCTCTCCCTCTCAGGGATCACTCACCGGGATA
Organism: Cetorhinus maximus; assembly: GCF_964194155.1. NCBI lineage: Eukaryota > Metazoa > Chordata > Chondrichthyes > Lamniformes > Cetorhinidae > Cetorhinus > Cetorhinus maximus. The sequence goes on from NC_135885.1 coordinate 2,306,930, forward strand.
TCAGTCTCTCTCATGGGTCACTCAACGGGTTCTCTCTCGCTCTCAGGGATCATTCACCAGGATCTCTCGGTCTCTCTCAGGGATCACTCACCAGGATCTCTCTCTCCCTCAACCATCACTCACCGGGATCTCTCTCTCTCAGGGATCACTCACTGGGGACTCTCTCTCCATCAGGGATCACTCACCGGTGTCTCCATCTTTCTCAGGGAGCATTCACCGGGATCTCTTGCTCCCTCAAGCATCACTCACCGGGATCTCTCTCTCGCTCAGAGATCACTTACTGGGATATCACTCTCTCTCATGGGTCACTCACTGGGATCTCTACCCCTCGCAGGGATCACTCACCGGGATCTCTCTCTATCTCTCTGGGATCACTCATCGGGATCTCTCTCTCCCTCAGAGATCACTCACCAGGATCTCTCTTTCTCAGGGATCACTCACAGGGATCTCTTTCTCTCTCTCAGTGATCACCCACCGGAACCTCTCTCTCTCTCTCTCTTTCTAACTCTCAGGGATCGCTTACCAGGATCTATTCCTCTCAGGGTTCACCCACCGGGATCTGTCTCTCTCAGGGATCACCCACCGGGATCTCGCTCTCTCAGGGAGCACTCACTGGGATCTCTGTCTCCCTGAGGGATCACTCACCGGGATCTCTCTCTCTCAGGGATCACCCATCGGGATCTCACTCTCTCAGGGATCAGTCACCGGAAGCTCTCTCTCAGGATTCACTCACCGGGATCTCTCTCTTCCTCAGGGATCACTCACTGGGATCTCACTCTCTCTCTGGGATCAATCACCGCGATTCTCTCTCTCAGGGATCACTAACCGGGATCTCTCTCTAGCCTCAGGGACCACTCACCGGGATCTCTCTCTCTTAGAGGGCTCACCGGGACCTCTCTCTCAGGGATGACTCACCGGGATCTCTCTCCCTCTCAGGGATCAGTCACCAGGATCTCTCTCTCAGGGATCACTCACCGGGATCTCTCTCTCGCTCAGTGATCACTCGTCGGGATCTCTCTCTCTCAGGGATCACTCACAGGGATCTCTTACTCTCTCAGGGATCACTCACCGGGATCTCTCTCTCTCAGGGATCACTCACCGGGATCTCTCTCTCTCAGGGATCACTCACCGGGATATCTCTCTCTCTCTCAGGGATCACCCACCGAGATCTTGCTCTCTCAGGGATCGCTCACAGGGATCTCTCTCTCAGGATTCACTCAACGGGATATCTCTCTTCATCAGGGATCACTCACCGGGATCTCACTCTCTCTCAGGGATCACTCACCGCGATTCTCTCTCTCAGGGATCACTGACTGGGATCTCTCTCTCCCTCAGGGAGCACTCACTGGGATCGCTATCTAACTCAGGGATCACTCACAGGGATCTCTCTCTCCCTCAGCGATCACTCACCGGCATATCACTCTCCCTCAGGGATCACTCACCAGGATCCCTCTCTCTCAGGGAGGGCTTACCGGTATCTCTCTCTCTCTCAGGGATCACTCACCGGGAACTCTCCCTCTAAGGGATCACTTACCAGGATCTCTCTTTCACTCAGGGATCACTCACTGTGATCTCTCTCTCCCTCACGGATCACTCACCGGGGTCTCTCTCTCTCTCAGGGAGCATTCGCCAGGATCTCTCGCTCCCTCAAGCATCGTTCACTGGGATCTCTCTCTCGCTCAGGGAACACTCACCGGGATATCACTCTCTCTCATGGGTCACTCACCGGGATCTCTACCCCTCTCAGGGATCAGTCACTGGGATCTCTCTCTCCCTCAGGGATCACTCACTGGGATCTCTCTCTCTCAGGGATCACCCACCGGGATCTCGCTCTCTCAGGGAGCACTCACTGGGATCTCTGTCTCCCTGAGGGATCACTCACCGGGATCTCTCTCTCCCTCAGGGATCACTAACCGGGGTCTCTCTCTCTCTCAGGGAGCATTCGCCGGGATCTCTCGCTCCCTCAAACATCACTCACCGGGATCTCTCTCTCGCTCAGGGAACACTCATCAGGATCTCTCTTTCTCAGGGATCACTCACAGGGATCTCTTTCTCTCTCTCAGTGATCACCCACCGGAACCTCTCTCTCTCTCTTTCTAACTCTCAGGGATCGCTTACCAGGATCTATTTCTCTCAGGGTTCACCCACCGGGACCTCGCTCTCTCAGGGAGCACTCATTGGGATCTCTGTCTCCCTGAGGGATCACTCACCGGGATCTCTCTCTCTCAGGGATCACCCACCGGGATCTCGCTCTCTCTCTGGGATCAATCACCGCGATTCTCTCTCTCAGGGATCACTAACCGGGATCTCTCTCTAGCCTCAGGGACCACTCACCGGGATCTCCCTCTCCCTCAGGGAGCACTCACTGGGATCTCTATCTCTCTCAGGGATCACTCACAGGGATCTCTCTCTCCCTCAGGGATTACTCACCGGCATATCACTCTCCCTCAGGGATCACTCACCAGGATCTCTCTCTCTTAGAGGGCTCACCGGGATCTCTCTCTCAGGGATCACTCACCAGGATCTCCCTCTCTCTCAGAGATCACTCACCGGGACCTCTCTCTCAGGGATGACTCACCGGGATCTCTCTCCCTCTCAGGGATCAGTCACCAGGATCTCTCTCTCAGGGATCACTCACCGGGATCTCTCTCTCGCTCAGTGATCACTCGTCAGGATCTCTCTCTCTCAGGGATCACCCACAGGTATCTCTTTCTCTCTCTCAGGGATCACTCACCGGGATCTCCCCCTCTCAGGGATGACTCACTGGGATCTCTCTCCCTCTCAGGGATCAGTCACCAGGATCTCTCTCTCTCAGGGATCACTCACCGGGATCTCTCTTTCGCTCAGGGATCACTCGCCGGGATCTCTCTCTCTCAGAATTCACTCACAGGGATCTCTTACTCTCTCTCAGGGCTCACTCACCGGGATCTCTCTCTCTCAGGGATCACCCACCGAGATCTCGCTCTCTCAGGGATCGCTCACAGGGATCTCTCTCTCAGGATTCACTCACCGGGATATCTCTCTTCATCAGGGATCACTCACCGGGATCTCACTCTCTCTCAGGCATCACTCAACGCGATTCTCTCTCAGGGATCACTCACTGGGATCGCTATCTAACTCAGGGATCACTCACAGGGATCTCTCTCTCCCTCAGCGATCACTCACCGGCATATCACTCTCCCTCAGGGATCACTCACCAGGATCTCTCTCTCTCAGGGAGGGCTCACCGGGATCTCGCTCTCTCTCTCAGGGATCACTCACCGGGAACTCTCCCTCTCAGGGATCACTTACCAGGATCTCTCTCTCAAAGATCACTCAACTGGATCTATCTCTCCATCAGGGATCACTTAGCAGGATCTCTCCCTCCCTCACGGATCACTCACCGGGATCTCTCTTTCACTCAGGGATCACTCACTGTGATCTCTCTCTCCCTCACGGATCACTCAACGGGGTCTCTCTCTCTCTCAGGGAGCATTCGCCGGGATCTCTCGCTCCCTCAAGCATCGTTCACTGGGATCTCTCTCTCGCTCAGGGAACACTCACCGGGATATCACTCTCTCTCATGAGTCACTCACCGGGATCTCTACCCCTCTCAGGGATCAGTCACTGGGATCTCTCTCTCCCTCAGGGATCACTCACCGGCATATCACTCTCCCTCAGGGATCACTCACCAGGATCTCTCTCTCTTAGAGGGCTCACCGGGATCTCTCTCTCAGGGATCACTCACCAGGATCTCTCTCTCTCAGAGATCACTCACCGGGACCTCTCTCTCTCACTGGCATATCACTCTCTCTCAGGGATCACCCACCGGGATCTCGCTCTCTCAGGGAGCACTTACTGGGATCTCTGTCTCCCTGAGGGATCACTCACCGGGATCTCTCTCTCCCTCAGGGATCACTCACCGGGGTCTCTCTCTCTCTCAGGGAGCATTCGCCGGGATCTCTCGCTCCCTCAAACATCACTCACCGGGATCTCTCTCTTGCTCATGGAACACTCATCAGGATCTCTCTTTCTCAGGGATCACTCACAGGGATCTATTTCTCTCTCTCAGTGATCACCCACCGGAACCTCTCTCTCTCTCTTTCTAACTCTCAGGGATCGCTTACCAGGATCTATTTCTCTCAGGGTTCACCCACCGGGATCTGTCACTCTCAGGGATCACCCACCAGGATCTCGCTCTCTCAGGGAGCACTCACTGGGATCTCTGTCTCCCTTAGGGATCACTCACCGGAATCTCTCTCTCAGGATTCACTCACCGGGATCTCTCTCTTCATCAGGGATCACTCACCGGGATCTCAGTCTCTCTCTGGGATCAGTCACCGCGATTCTCTCTCTCAGGGATCACTAACCGGGATCTCTCTCTAGCCGCAGGGACCACACACCGGGATCTCCCTCTCCCTCAGGGAGCACTGACTGGGATCTCTACCTCTCTCAGGGATCACTCACAGGGATCTCTCTCTCCCTCAGGGATCACTCACCGGCATATCACTCTCCCTCAGGGATCACTCACCAGGATCTCTCTCTCTTAGAGGGCTCACCGGGATCTCTCTCTCTCAGGGATCACTCACCAGGATCTCTCTCTCAGAGATCACTCACCGGGACCTCTCTCTCAGGGATGTCTCACCGGGATCTCTCTCCCTCTCAGGGATCAGTCACCAGGATCTCTCTCAGGGATCACTCACCGGGATCTCTCGCTCGCTCAGTGATCACTCGTCGGGATCTCTCTCTCAGGGGTCACCCACAGGGATCTCTTTCTCTCTCTCAGGGATCACCCACCGGGATCTCTCCCTCTCAGGGATGACTCACTGGGATCTCTCTCCCTCTCAGGGATCAGTCACCAGGATCTCTCTCTCTCAGGGATCACTCACCGGGATCTCTCTTTCGCTCAGGGATCACTCGCCGGGATCTCTCTCTCTCTCAGGGATCACTCACAGGGATCTCTTACTCTCTCTCAGGGATCACTCACCGGGATCTCTCTCTCTCAGGGGTCACTCACCGGGATCTCTCTCTCTCAGGGCTCACTCACCGGGATCTTTCTCTCTCTCTCAGGGATCACCCACCGAGATCTCACTCTCTCAGGGATCGCTCACAGGGATCTCTCTCTCAGGATTCACTCACCGGGATATCTCTCTTCATCAGGGATCACTCACCGGGATCTCACTCTCTCTCCGGGATCACTCACCGCGATTCTCTCTCAGGGATCACTCACTGGGATCGCTATCTAACTCAGGGATCACTCACAGGGATCTCTCTCTCCCTCAGCGATCACTCACCGGCATATCACTCTCCCTCAGGGATCACTCACCAGGATCTCTCTCTCTCAGGGAGGGCTCACCGGGATCTCTCTCTCTCTCTCAGGGATCACTCACCGGGATCTCTCCCTCTCAGGGATCACTTACCAGGATCTCTCTCTCAAAGATCACTCAACTGGATCTATCTCTCCATCAGGGATCACTTACCGGGATCTCCCCCTCCCTCACGGATCACTCACCAGGATCTCTCTTTCACTCAGGGATCACTCACTGTGATCTCTCTCTCCCTCACGGATCACTCACCGGGGTCTCTCTCTCTCTCTCAGGGAGCATTCGCCGGGATCTCTCGCTCCCTCAAGCATCGTTCACCGGGATCTCTCTCTCGCTCAGGGAACACTCACCGGGATATCACTCTCTCTCATGGGTCACTCACCGGGATCTCTAACCCTCTCAGGGATCAGTCACTGGGATCTCTCTCTCCCTCAGGGATCACTCACTGGGATCTCTCTTTCTCAGGGATCACCCACCGGGATCTCGCTCTCTCAGGGAGCACTCACTGGGATCTCTGTCTCCCTGAGGGATCACTCACCGGGATCTCTCTCTCCCTCAGGGATCACTCACCGGGGTCGCTCTCTCTCTCGGGGAGCATTCGCCGGGATCTCTCGCTCCCTCAAACATCACTCACCGGGATCTCTCTCTCGCTCAGGGAACACTCACCGGGATATCACTCCCTCTCATGGGTCACTCACCGGGATCTCTACCCCTCTCAGGGATCAGTCACTGGGATCTCTCTCTCCCTCGGGGATCACTCACCGGGATCTCTCTCCCTCTCAGGGATCACTCACCGGGATCTCTCTCCCTCTCAGGGATCACTCAACGGGTTCTCTCTCTCTCTCTCTCAGGGATCACTCACCAGGATCTCTCGGTCTCTCTCAGGGATCACTCACCGGGATCTCTCTCTCCCTCAACCATCACTCACCGGGATCTCTCTCTCTGAAGGATCACTCACCGGGGTCTCTCTCTCTCTCTCAGGGATCACTCAATGGGTTCTCTCTCTCTCTCAGGGATCACTCACCAGGATCTCTCGCAGGGAGCACTCTCGGGGATCTCTCTCTCAGGGGTCACTCACCGAAATCTCTCTCTCTCAGGGAACACTCACCGGGATATCAGTCTCTCTCATGGGTCACTCACCGGGATCTCTACCCCTCTCAGGGATCAGTCACTGGGATCTCTCTCTCCCTCAGGGATCACTCACCAGGATCTCTCTCCCTCTCAGGGATCACTTACCGGGATCTCTCTCTCTCAGGGATCACTCAACAGGTTCTCTCTCTCTCTCAGGGATCACTCACCAGGATCTCTCGGCCTCTCTCAGGGATCACTCACCAGGATCTCTCTCTCCCTCAACCATCACTCACCGGGATCTCTCTCTCTCAAGGATCACTCACCGGTGTCTCCCTCTTTCTCAGGGAGCATTCACCGGGATCTATCGCTCCCTCAAGCATCACTCACCAGGATCGCTCTCTCGCTCAGAGATCACTTACTGGGATATCACTCTCTCTCATGGGTCACTCACCAGGATCTCTACCCCTCTCAGGGATCACTCACCGGGATCTCTCTCTATCTCTCTGGGATCACTCACTGGGATCTCTCTCTCCCTCAGAGATCACTCACCAGGATCTCTCTTTCTCAGGGATCACTCACAAGGATCTCTTTCTCTCTCTCAGTGATCACCCACCGGAACCTCTCTCTCTCTCTCTTTCTAACTCTCAGGGATCGCTTACCAGGATCTATTTCTCTCAGGGTTCACCCACCGGGATCTGTCTCTCTCAGGGATCACCCACCGGGATCTCGCTCTCTCAGGGAGCACTCACTGGGATCTCTGTCTCCCTGAGGGATCACTCACCGGGATCTCTCTCTCTCAGGGAACACCCACCGGGATCTCGCTCTCTCAGGGATCACTCACCGGAATCTCTCTCTTAGGATTCACTCACCAGGATCGCTCTCTTCCTCGGGGATCACTCACCGGGATCTCACTCTCTCTCTGGGATCAATCACCGCGATTCTCTCTCTCAGGGATCACTAACCGGGATCTCTCTCTAGCCTCAGGGATCACTCACCGGGATCTCCCTCTCCATCAGGGAGCACTCACTGGGATCTCTATCTCTCTCAGGGATCACTCACAGGGATCTCTCTCTCCTTCAGGGATCACGCACCGGCATATCACTCTCCTTCAGGGATCACTCACCAGGATCTCTCTCTCTCGGAGGGCTCACCGGGATCTCTCTCTCTCAGGGATCACTCACCGGGATCACTCTCTCTCAGGGATCACTCACCGGGACCTCTCTCTCAGGGATGACTCACCGGGATCTCTCTCCCTCTCAGGGATCAGTCACCAGGATCTCTCTCTCAGGGATCACTCACCGGGATCTCTCTCTCGCTCAGTGATCACTCGTCGGGATCTCTCTCTCTCTCAGGGATCACCCACAGGGATCTCTTTCTCTCTCTCAGGGATCACTCACCGGGATCTCTCCCTCTCAGGAATGACTCACTGGGATCTCTCTCCCTCTCAGGGATCAGTCACCAGGATCTCTCTCTCTCTCAGGGATCACTCACCGGGATCTCTCTTTCGCTCAGGGATCACTCGCCGGGATCTCTCTCTCAGGGATCACTCACAGGGATCTCTTACTCTCTCAGGGATCGCTCACCGGGATCTCTCTCTCTCAGGGATCACTCTCCGGGCTCCCTCTCCCTCATGAATCGCTCACCGGGATCTCAATCCCTCAGGGATCACTCACCGGGATTTCTCTCCCTCAGGGATCACTCCTGGGATCTATGCTACTCAGGGATCACTTACCGGAATCTCTCTCCCTCAGGGATCAATCACCGGGATCTCTCCCTGCCTCACATATCACTGACCGGGATCTCTCTCTCCCTCAGCGATCACTCACCGGGATCTATTTTTCCCGCAGGGATCACACACCGGGATCGCTCTCCCTCAGGGATCACTCACCGGGATCTCTCTCCCTCAGGGATCACACACCGGGATCGCTCTCCCTCAGGGATCACACACCGGGATCTCTCTCCCTCAGGGATCACTCACCGGGATCTCTCTCCCTCAGGGATCACTCACCGGGATCTCCCTCTCCCTCAGGGATCACTCACCGGGATCTCTCTCCCTCAGGGATCACTCACCGGGATCTCCCTCTCCCTCAGGGATCACTCACCGGGATCTCTCTCCCTCAGGGATCACTCACCGGGATCTCTCCCTCCCTCAGGGATCACTCACCGGGATCTCCCTCTCCCTCAGGGATCACTCACCGGGATCTCTCTCCCTCAGGGATCACTCACCGGGATCTCCCTCTCCCTCAGGGATCACTCACCGGGATCTCTCTCCCTCAGGGATCACACACCGGGATCTCTCTCCCTCAGGGATCACTCACCGGGATCTCCCTCTCCCTCAGGGATCACTCACCGGGATCTCTCCCTCCCTCAGGGACTCACTCATCGGGATCTCTCTCTCTCCCTCATGAATCGCTCACCGGGATCTCGCTCCCTCAGGGATCACTCACTGGGATCTCCCTCTCCCTCAGGGATCACTTACCGGGATCTGTCTCTGTTTCTGTTTTTCTCTCTCGGTCCCGCCGCCATTTACAGCCCATGACGTCATCACGCATCTGGCGCATGCGCCTCTTCCGCCAATTGCGCCTCCTCCGGTCGAGAGAAACACTGCAGGAACCCCGAGTGGATTCCACTCCCCTGAGTGGATCGCTGTGACCCCCGATTGGATTCCACTCCCCCGAGTGGATCGCGATGACCCCGAGTGGATTCCACTCCCTGAGTAGATCGCGGTGACCCCGAGTGGATCCCACTCATATGAGTGGATCGTGGTGACCCTGAGTGGATACCACTGGCCCTCAGTTGATCCCACTTCCCCCAGCAGATTGCACCGTCCATCAATGTATCCTCTTAGCTCAAGGTCAAAACCGAGCGGGCGCCGCTGGGGTTGAGTCGATCCCAATGACCCCGAACGGACCTCACTGTCCCAAGCAGATCTTTCTGTCTCCGAGTGGATCCCACTTGCCCGGAGATGATACCTTTTGCCCAGAGTGGATCCCACTGTACAAAAAGTGCATTTCCCTGACCCTGAGTGGATCCCACTGGCCCGGAGTGAATCCTCCTGATCCAGGTGCGTCCTATTGGTCCAGATTACAAACATACAAATTCGTGCAGGCGTCGGCCATTCAGCCCCTCGAGCCTGCTCTCCCATTCGATAAGATCGTAGATGATCTGATTGTGTCCTCAACACCCTGAATTTTCTTGGACCAGGTCTCACTTGCCCACTGAGGATCCACTGAACAATCCCACTAACCCTTTGAGTGTTCACATGGCCCAGTGAATCCCTGAGTGGGCCCCACTTTCAAGACTGGATCTCACTGACATAGTGTGGATCAGTAAACCCACCCTGAGTGGGTCTCACTGACTCAGAGTATATTGCACTGGTCTGGAGTAAAACAGATGTACCCCTGACACAGGGTGGTTCTCACTAGCCTAGAGTGGAACAATGGTCTCACTGGCCCAATGTGAGTTCCACTGACCTAGAATGGATTCCACTGATCCAGAGCGGCACTGTTATCCCACTGGCCTGATTTGGATCTCACTGCCCTAGAGTGGAGCCATGATCCCACTGGTCCAGGGTGCAGCTGTTATTTCACTGGCTCGGAATTGATTGCACTGGCCTGGAGTGGAACAGTGAGCCAATGATCCACATGGATCCCAGTGGACCAGAATGGGGTGGTGGTCTCACCAGCTCAGAGTCAATTCTGGTACCCCAAAGGTGGATCCCACTAACCAAGAGTGGATCCCATTGACGTGGTGTGAAGCAATGATCCCACAAACACAGAGTTGATCCCACTGGCCCAGTTTCAAACCTTTGCCTTAATCTCTGCTACCATGTTATATTCTGGAAAGCTAGGTGGTGAAGGATAGAACTGGAACCAAACTTTATACACTTATATAAGCATTTATTAGAGCACTACAGCACAGAAAACAGGCCATTCGGCACTTCTAGCCTGTGCCGAAACATTATTCCGCTAGTCCCATTGACCTGCACCTAGTCCATAACCCTCCAGACCTCTCCCATCCATGTATCTATCTAAGTTATTCTTAAAACTTAAGAGTGAGCCCGCATTTACCACGTCAGATGGTAGCTCGTTCCACACTCTCTCCACTCTCTGAGTGAAGAAGTTCCCCCTAATGTTCCCCTAAATCTTTCCCCTTTCACCCTAAAGCCATGTCCTCTCGTGTTTATTTCTCCTAATCTAAGTGGAAAGAGCCTACTCGCATTTACTCTGTCTATACCCCTCACAATTTTGTAAACTTCTATCAAATCTCCCCTCATTCTTCTACGCTCCAAGGAATAAAGTCCTAACCTGTTTAATCTTTCCCTGTAACTCAACTCCTTAAGACCCGGCAACATCCTAGTAAATCTTCTCTGCACTCTCTCAATCTTACTGATATCCTTCCTGTAGTTAGACAACCAGAACTGCACACAATACTCCAAGGTTGGCCTCACCAATGTCTTATACAACCTCACCATAACATCCCAACTCCTATACTCAATATAAAAACAAAAAGCTAAAAGCTACTGCGGATGCTGGAAATCCAAAACAAAAACAGAATTACCTGGAAAAACTCAGCAGGTCTGGCAGCATTGGTGGAGAAGAAATCAGTTAACGTTTCGAGTCTTCATGACCCTTCGGCAGAACTGAAGCATAGTTAGGAGAAAGGTGAAATATAAGCTGGTTTAAGGTGGGGGAGCGGGGGGAGAGAGAAGTTGAGGGTGTGGTGATTGTGGAGATAAGCAAGCAGTGATAGGAGCAGATAATCAATACTTAGAGTCACACAATCCTATACTCAATACTTTGATTTATGAAGGCCAGTATGCCAAAAGCTTTCTTTACAACCCTGTCTACCTGTGACGCCACTTTCAGGGAATTAAGTATCTGAACTCCCAGATCCCTTTGTTCCTCCGCACTCCTCAGTGCCCTGCCATTTACTGTGTATGTCCTACCTTGGTTTGACCTTCCAAAATGTAACACCTCACACTTTTCTGCATTAAATTCCATCTGCCATTTTCTGGCCCATTTTTCCAGTTGGTTCAGATCTCTCTGCAAGCTTTGAAAGCCTTCCTCACTGTCCATAACGCCTCCAATCTTAGTGTCATCAGCAAACTTGCTGATCCAATTCACCACATTATCATCCAAATCATTGATATAGACAACAAACAACAATGGTCCCAGTACAGATCCCTGAGGCACACCACTAGTCACAGACCTCCAGTCTGAGAAGCAATCATCCACTACCACTCTCTGTCTTCTCCCATACAGCCAATTTCGAATCCAGTTTACAACCTCTCCATGGATACCAAGAATCTGAACCTTCTGAACTAACCTCCCATGTGGGACCTTGTCAAAGGCCTTACTAAAGTCCATGTAGACAACATCCACAGCCTTTCTACTTTCATCTCATACTCAGTGAGAGTCATACTCATCTACTTTCCTGGTACCCTCCTCGAAAAACTCTACAAGGTTCGTTAAACACGACCTACCACGCACAAAGCCATACTGACTATCTTTAATCAGCCCTTGGCTGTCCAAATAATTATATATCCGATAATAATTACAGAGATACACATTACAAACATGCACCTCCTTACAGAACAGTCACCATTTCAGTCTGTTCATTTTTAAATGAGCACGAGTGAATTGTAAGTTAATGTCCACCACCTGCATGCAATCAAACACAATTAATATATAATTATTACAAAGCACTGGGGCAACAACGAGGAGTTGCCATCATGCTTATGACAGTTTAAGACCACATGCAACAGATATGTTGGTTGTAATCTTCCAAAATTCCCAAGATTCTTGAAAGATCCCTTTGGACTGAAAGCCGCAAATGTGGCAACACTCTTCAAGAAATGATGGAGACAGAAAGCAGGAAATGATAGGCCTGTTAGCCTATGGCTTGTGATTGGGAAAATGCTGCAATCCATTGTCAAACACAATGACAAATTTATTAAAGTTCTTTGAGGATGTAACAAAGAGGGTGGATAAAGGTGAACCAGTAGATGTTGTGTATTTGGATTTCCAAAAGGAATTCAAGAAGTTGCCACCTAAAAGGTGTCTACACACGATAAGAGCTCATGGTATTGTGACGAAATATTAGCAGGGATGGAGGGTTGGCTAACTAACAGGAAGCAGTGAGTCTGATAAATGTTTTATTTTCAGGATGAAAAACTGTAACTAAGGGAGGATTGGCCACAAGGAACAGTACTCAAGTATTAACTTTAAACATCAGATCATGATCTTATTGAATGACAAAGTTGGTTTACTCCTGTTCATATTTCTTGTGTTCTTATGTTTGGTGCACTCCCAAAAGGTTTTGGGTCCCTCACACACTGACTCTCACTGGGGTATGGGTTCCACACACACTGACTCTCACGAGGTTTTGGGTCCCTCACACACTGACTTTCACTGGGGTATGGGTTCCACACACGCTGACCCTCACTGGGGTATGGGTTCCACACACACTGACTCTCACTAGGTTTTGGGTCCCTCGCACACTGACTCTCACTGCGGTATGGTTTCCACACACACTGACTCTCACTGGGGTACGGGGTCCCACACACACTGACTCTCACTGGGGTACGGGTCACACACACTAACTTTCACTGGGGTATGGGGCCCACACACACTGACTCTCACTAGGGTATGGGTTCCACACACACTGATTCTCACTGGGGTACGGGTCCCACACACACTGACTCTCACTGGGGTACGGGTCCCACACACACTGACTTTCGGTGGGATACAGGTCCCACACACACTGACTCTCACTGGGGTACGGGTTCCACACACACTGACTCTCACTGGGGTACGGGTCCCACACTCACTGACTCTCACTGGGTTACAGGTTTCCACACTCACTGACTCTCACTGGGATACGGGTCCCACACACACTGACTCTCACTGGGTACGGGTCCCACACACACTGACTCTCACTTGGGTACGGGTCCCACATGCACTGACTCTCACTGGGGTAAGGGTCCCACACACACTGACTCTCAGTGGGATACAGGTCCCACACACACTGACTCTCACTGGGGTGCAGATTTCCACATTCACTGACTCTCACTGGGGTACGGGTCCCACACACACTGACTCTCACTGGGGTACAGGTCCCACACACACTGACTCTCACTGGGGTACGGGTCCCACACGCACTGACTCTTACTGGGGTACGGGTCCCACACCCACTGACTCTCACTGGGGTACGGGTCCCACACACACTGACTCTCAGTGGGATACAGGTCCCACACACACTGACTCTCACTGGGGTACGGGTCCCACACACACTGACTCTCACTGGGGTACGGGTCCCACACACACTGACTCTCACTGGGGTGCAGATTTCCACATTTACTGACTCTCACTGGGGTACGGGTCCCACACACACTGACTCTCACTGGGGTACGGGTCCCACACACACTGACTCCCACTGGGGTACGGGTTCCACACACAATGACTCTCACTGGGGTACGGGTCCCACACACACTGACTCTCACTGGGGTACTGGTCCCACACACACTGACTCTCACTGGGATATGGGTTCCACACACACTGACTCTCACTGGGGTACGGGTTTCACACACACTGACTCTCACTGGGATATGGGTTCCACACACACTGACTCTCACGAGGTTTTGGGTCCCTCACACACTGACTTTCGCTGGGGTATGGGTTCCACACACGCTGACCCTCACTGGGGTATGGGTTCCACACACACTGACTCTCACTAGGTTTTGGGTCCCACACACACTGACTCTCACTGGGGTACGGGTCCCACACACAATGACTCTCACTGGGGTATGGGTCCCACACACACTGACTCTCACTGGGGTACGGGTCCCACACACACTGACTCTCACTGGAGTACGGGTTCCACACACAATGACTCTCACTGGAGTACGGGTCCCACACACACTGCCTCTCACTGGGGTACGGGTCCCACACACACTGATTCTCATTGGGGTACAGGTTCCACACATACTGACTCTCACTGGAGTACGGGTCCCACACACACTGCCTCTCACTGGGGTACGGGTCCCACACACACTGACTCTCACTGGGGTACAGGTTCCACACGCACTGACTCTCACTGGGGTACGGGTCCCACACACACTGACTCTCACTGGGGTATGGGTTCCACACACACTGATTCTCATTGGGGTACAGGTTCCACACACACTGACTCTCACTGGGGTACAGGTTCCACACACACTGACTCTCACTGGGGTACGGGTCCCACACCCACTGACTCTCACTGGGGCACGGGTCCCACACACACTGACTATCACTGGGGTACCGGTCCCACACGCACTGACTCTCACAGGGGTACGGGTCCCACACACACTGACTCTCACTGGGGTACGGGTCCCACACCCACTGACTCTCACTGGGGTACGGGTCCCACACCCACTGACTCTCACTGGGGCACGGGTCCCACACACACTGACTATCACTGGGGTACGGGTCCCACACACACTGACTCTCACTGGGGTACGGGTCCCATACACACTGACTCTCAGTGGGATACAGGTCCCACACCCACTGACTCTCACTGGGGTGCAGATTTCCACATTCACTGACTCTCACTGGGGTACGGGTCTCACACACACTGACTCTCACTGGGGTACGGGTTCCACACACAATGACTCTCACTGGGGTATGGGTCCCACACACACTGACTCTCACTGGAGTACGGGTTCCACACACAATGACTCTCACTGGAGTACGGGTCCCACACACACTGCCTCTCACTGGGGTACGGGTCCCACACACACTGACTCTCACTGGGGTACCGGTCCCACACGCACTGACTCTCACAGGGGTATGGGTCCCACAAACACTGACTCTCACTGGGGTATGGGTCCCACACACACTGACTCTCACTGGGGTACGGGTCCCACACGCACTGACTCTCACTGGGGTACGGGTCCCACACGCACTGACTCTCACTGGGGTACGGGTCCCACACACACTGACTCTCAGTGGGATACAGGTCCCACACACACTAACTCTCACTGGGGTGCAGGTCCCACACACACTGACTCTCACTGGGGTACGGGTCCCACACGCACTGACTCTCAGTGGGATACGGTTTCCACACACACTGACTCTCATTGGGGTACAGGTTCCACACACACTGACTCTCACTGGGGTATGGGTACCACACACACTGACTCTCATTGGGGTACTGGTTCCACACACAGTGACTCTCACTGGGGTACAGGTCCCACACACACTGACTCTCACTGGGATACGGGTCCCACACCCACTGACTCTCACTGGGGTACGGGTCCCACACCCACTGTCTCTCACTGTGGCACGGGTCCCACACACACTGACTCTCACTGGGGTACGGGTCCCAAACACACTGACTCTCAGTGGGG
The DNA here is from genome assembly GCF_964194155.1 of Cetorhinus maximus. NCBI lineage: Eukaryota > Metazoa > Chordata > Chondrichthyes > Lamniformes > Cetorhinidae > Cetorhinus > Cetorhinus maximus. The sequence goes on from NC_135885.1 coordinate 2,322,695, forward strand.
TATGGGTACCACACACACTGACTCTCATTGGGGTACAGGTTCCACACACACTGACTCTCACTGGGGTATGGGTTCCACACACACTGACTCTCAATGAGGTACGAGTCTCACACACACTGACTCTCACTGGGGTACGGGTCCCACACACACTGACTCTCACTGGGGTACGAGTCCCACACCCACTGACTCTCACTGGGGTACGGGTCCCACACCCACTGACTCTCACTGGGGCACGGGTCCCATACACACTGACTATCACTGGGGTACGGGTCCCACACCCACTGACTCTCACTGGGGTACGTGTCCCACACCCACTGACTCTCACTGGGGTACAGGTCCCACACACACTGACTCTCACTGGGGCACGGGTCCCACACACACTGACTCTCACTGGGGTACGGGTCCCACACCCACTGACTCTCACTGGGGTACGGGTCCCACACACACTGACTCTCACTGGGGTACGGGTCCCACACACACTGACTCTCACTGGGGTACGGGTCCCACACACACTGACTCTCACTGGGGTACGGGTCCCACACACACTGACTCTCACTGGGGTACGGGTCCCACACCCACTGACTCTCACTGGGGTACGGGTCCCACACCCACTGACTCTCACTGGGGCACGGGTCCCATACACACTGACTATCACTGGGGTACGGGTCCCACACCCACTGACTCTCACTGGGGTACGTGTCCCACACCCACTGACTCTCACTGGGGTACAGGTCCCACACACACTGACTCTCACTGGGGCACGGGTCCCACACACACTGACTCTCACTGGGGTACGGGTCCCACACCCACTGACTCTCACTGGGGTACGGGTCCCACACACACTGACTCTCACTGGGGTACGGGTCCCACACACACTGACTCTCACTGGGGTACGGGTCCCACACACACTGACTCTCACTGGGGTACGGGTCCCACACACACTGACTCTCACTGGGGTACGGGTCCCACACACACTGACTCTCACTGGGGTACGGGTCCCACACACACTGACTCTCACTGGGGCACGGGTCCCATACACACTGACTATCACTGGGGTACGGGTCCCACACCCACTGAATCTCACTGGGGTACGGGTCCCACACCCACTGACTCTCACTGGGGCACGGGTCCCATACACACTGACTCTCACTGGGGTACGGGTCCCACACCCACTGACTCTCACTGGGGTACGGGTCCCACACCCACTGACTCTCACTGGGGTACGGGTCCCATACACACTGACTCTCACTGGGGTATGGGTCCAACACACACTGACCCTCACTGTGGTACGTGTTTGAAGTGTGCTAACTTTTACTTCACATTATCTCCAAAACGTTGCCCAAATTGGCATTTTATATGCATCAGCTTCATCAAGGATTGTCACTATAGCCCCCCAGACACATGCAGTGAGGGGCAATGTGGATAAATCTGGGCTCCCAGTATCTGTTCAAAGTGGGCTGCTGTGTGGGTTTATCACACAATGCAGTGGATTAGCCCAATACCGTGGTCAAGGGCCATCTGACAATTTTTTTTCTTTATCCACTCATGAGACGTGGGTATTGCCGGAAGGTCAGCATTCGTTGACCATGTTGCTGTGGGTCTGGAGTCATATGTAGGCCAGACCAGGTAAGGATGGTAGATTTCCTTCCCTAAAGGGCCATATGTTAATTGATGGTGGTTTCATGTTCATCATTACTGAGATTAGATTTTTAATTCCAGGTTTATTAATTGAATTTAAATTCCCCCAGCCGCAATGGTTGGATTTGAACCCATGTCCCCAGGATGTTAGCCTGGGCCTCTGGATTACTAGTCCAGTGACATTCTCACTGTGCCACCACCTCCCCCTGATTGCCTCATCATCAGGCACAGTTCCCTGTTAGATCTACAATATGATCGTACGTACAAAGATACGATTTAGGAGTAGGGGCAGGCCACTCAGCCCCTTGAGCCTGTTCCGCCAATCACCCCTAATTCTAGGCTCTCTCACAAGAGGAAACATCCTCTCCACATCCACCCTGTCAAAGACCCTTCAAGGTCTTAAAGGTTTCAGTCAAGTTGCCTCTTACTCTTCTAAATTCCAGTGGATACAAGCCTAACCCGCCCAACCTCTCCTCATAGGACAACTTGCTCAATCCTGATCTTAGTCTAGTAAACCTTCCCTGAACTGATTCAAACACATCTTTTTCTTAAATAAGGAAACCAGTACTGTACACAAGTACAGACTTTAGCAGACAGCTGATGGTGGGATGGAGATGGGAGCTGAGCTGATCTTTAGTCGTGTCTACCAAACGGAATTGAGACCAGTCCCAGGTATCAGCATCACGATGGAGATCATCAAAATGGGAAATGTTCACTCTCCTCCTCTCACTTCCCTTCGCCTTCCCTCCCCTCCCCTCCCCTCCCCTCCCATTCCCTCCCCTCCCCTCCCCTCCCCTCATCTCCTCTCCTCTCTTCTCCTCTCCCCTCCTCTCCTTTCCCCTCTCTTTTACTGCTAGTCCCTCCCCTCCACCCTCCTTTACTTCCCCTTCCTACCTCACCCTCCATTGACATTCCATCTTCCCCCCCTTCCTCCTCTTTTCTCCTCCTGTCTCTCCACCTCCATTCCTCCAGTTTTTTTTATTTTATCTTTCTCCTCCTGTTCTCCTTTCAATCTCTCCCTTTCTGTTTCATTGACCCTCTTTCTGCCTTGCTCACTTCCTCTCTCTCTCTCTCTCTCCCTCTCTCCCTCTCCCTTGGGTACCAGGTCACTGATTGTTGAGTGGTGTCAGTTAAATTGCACTGATTGCTGCCCCTGGGTATTATGTTAGTGATACCTGAAGCCACTTTTCCAGGTATACTCTCTGATCTGAGACCAAGCACTGGTTGCTAAGATTCATTATGCAGCTGGTGTCTCTTGGGGCCTCGGCGAGTCTCGATGACAGGCTTGTGAGAAAGAATATTTGGAACAAATGCACTTTCAACCACCGAAGAGAGTGGAAATCATAGAGAGAGGCTGAAGTCACAGCACAACAACGCCATGCAGCACTGGGCTAGACAGATCCAACAGCTCACAGTGCAGACTAAATGCACAAATGGCCTGGTCAATACATGGGTCAGCACGAGTGAGAGGCAGCAGGGAGCTGATGGTGACACACAGAGGTGAGTCAGTATGGGTGAATGGTGATTGTTTAAATGTACCAGGTTCAGTGCAATCTCCTTGTTAGGGATAACACTAAATGCAAAACTCGCCTGTGTTTCTCAGTACCTGCCCATGCATGGGAGCTTTTCTCACCCAGTATCACTCTCCTCTCTCAGACATGAGGTAGGTGATTCAAACCTGCATTCCAGATGCTTGAGCCTCATGATTGAGGCAAACACTCCTGGGCAGCACGAGGATGTCGGAGGCTCAGTGCTGAGGGAGTGCTGCACTGTCAGAGGGTCAGTGCTGAGGGAATGCTGCACTGTCAGAGGGTCAGTACTGAGGGAGTGCTGCACTGTCAGAGGGTCAGTACTGAGGGAGTGCTGCACTGTCGGAGGGTCAGTACTGAGGGAGTGCAGCACTGTCAGAGGGTCAGTACTGAGGGAGTGCTGCATAGTCAGAGGGTCAGTACTGAGGGAGTGCTGCACTGTCAGAGGGTCAGTACTGAGGGAGTGCTGCACTGTCGGAGGGTCAGTACTGAGGGAGTGCTGCACTGTCAGAGGGTCAGTACTGAGGGAGTGCAGCACTGTCAGAGGGTCAGTACTGAGGGAGTGCTGCACTGTCGGAGGGTCAGTACTGAGGGAGTGCTGCACTGTCAGAGGGTCAGTACTGAGGGAGTGCTGCACTGTCAGAGGGTCAGTACTGATGGAACACTGCTCTATTAGAGAAGAGCGGGCAAGAGGAGGACCCTAAGATGGGCAGTCAGTCCGGTCTGTGTCTCCAGAATGGACCAACCACATTCTGAGAAAATCAAGTGTGATGTGATAGGAAAACACGGAGTTGATTGCCTTAAGGTTCTTCCAGCCTGTGTGGACACGAGCAGGGACTTACCTGGGAGTCGGAGAGGCAGCGGCCTGTGTGGAGCCAGTGTGGAGTGGAGGGTATATAGCAGGGCAAAGGCTTGAGGCCTACACCTACCTGGGAGTTGGAGAGGCACACTAGTCACCTGCTGGGATCAAAGTGCACTGAGTTTGAAGGTAGAGTGAAAAACAACTGACATCACAGCAAAGTCATAGGTTGATTGGTCAGTACCTATTGTAAAGGTCTTGTGCAAACAGTAATTAAATTAGTTCACTACTTTTAGGAAAGGTGTCTAAAGAGCTGGATTATAGAAAAACATAAAAGTTTTACATAAGCCCTAGGTACCTTATGGGAACAGGAGGAGGAGTAGGCTAGTGAGTAAAGTTGAATAATTCTATTTTCTACGTTCCAGTCCCCGGTTTACAGTAACCTTTTTTTTTATTCGTTCATAGGGTGTGGGCTTCGCTGGCTGGGCCAGCATTTATTGCCCATCCCTAGTTGCCCTTGAGGAGGTGGTTGTGAGCTGCCTTCTTGAGCTGCTGCAGTCCATGTGATGTAGGTACACCCACAGTGCTGTTAGGGAGGGAGTTCCAGATTTTGATCCAGTGACAGTGAAGGAACAGTGATATATTTCCAAGTCAGGATGGTGAGTGGCTTAGAGAGGAACTTGCAGATGGTGGTGTTCCCATCTATATGCAGCCCTTGTCCTTCTAGATAGAAGCAGTCGTGGGTTTAGAAGGTGCTGTCTAAGGAGCCTTGGTGAATTCCTGCAGTGCATCTTGTAGATGGTACACACTGCTGCTACTGTGCGTCGGTGGTGGAGGGAGTGAATGTTTGTGGATGTGGTGCCAATCAAGCGGGCTGCTTTGTGCTAGACGGTGTTGAGCTTCTTGAGTGTTGTGGGAGCTGCACTCATCCAGGCAAGTGGAGAGGATTCCTTTACACTCCTGACTTGTGCCTTGAAGATGGTGGACACCCTTTGGGGAGTCAGGAGGTGAGTTAGTCATCGCAGGATTCCTAATCTCTGACCTGCTCTTGTAGCCACAGTATTTATATGGCTAGTCCAGTTCAGTTTCTAGTCAATTGTAACCCCCAGGATGTTGATAGTGGGGGATTCAGTGATGGTAATGCCATTGCCATTGATGCCAAGGGGAGAAGCTTAGATTCTCCCTCTTTGGAGGTGGTTATTGTCTGACACTTGTGTGGCATGAATGTTTCTTGCCACTTGTCAGCCCAAGCCTGGATATTGTACAGGTCTTGCTGCATTTGGACATGGACTGCTTCAGTATCTGAGGAGTCGCGAATGGTGCTGAACATTGTGCAATCATCAGCGAACATCCCCACTTCTGACCTTATGATGGAAGGAAGGTCATTGATGAAGCAGCTGAAGATCTTTGGGCCGAGGACACTACCCTGAGGAACTCCTGCAGTGATGTCCTGGAGCTGAGATGACTGACCTCCAACAACCACAACCATCTTCCTTTGTGCTCGGTATGACTCCAACCAGTGCAGAGAGTTTTCTCCCCAATTCCCATTGACTCCAGTTTTGCTAGTGCTCCTTGATGCCACACTCGGTCAAATGCTGCCTTGGTGTCAAGGGCAGTTAATCTCACCTCACCACAAATAGTACAAAAGGAAGTTTAAGGTATGGCAGGGCAGGTCAGCCGCTTGGAACCTCAATCCTGTGGGATGTGAGGAACTGTGTACCCTACACATGGCCTCGAAGAACAGATGTGCAGTAAGTGTTACCAGCTGCAGAAACTCGAAGCTGTGGGTTTTGGAATTCGAGGGACAGCTGGAGTTACTGTGGTGCATCCATGAAGCTGAGGACTACATGGATAGCTCCTTTAAGGAAATGGTCATATCGCAGGTTAGGAGTTTGCAAGCTGAGGGGGAATGGGGACCACCAGACAGTCTAGGAGTAGCATGCAGGTAGGCTGGGAGCCCCCTGAGTTTATCTGGCTTGCTTGCTGATTTTCCATTTTGGATACTGCTGATGGTGATGCTTCCTCAGAGGAGTGCAGAAAGAGCCAAGTCCTTGGCACCTTAGGTGGCTCAGCTGCACAGGAGGGGAGGGAGAAGAGTGGAAGAGCTATAGTGATAGGGGGTTCATTGGTTAGAGGAGCAGACAGGTGTTTCTGTGGCCGTAGACGTGACTCCAGGATGCGATGTTGCCTCCCTGGTGCCTGGGTCAAGAATGTCACAGAGCAGCTGTAGACATTCTTCTGGGGGAGGGTGAACAGCCAGAGGTGGTGGTCCACATTGGGACCAATGATCTTGGTAGGAACAGGGCTGAGGTCCTGAATGCAGCTTTTAGGGAGTTAGGAAGGGAATTAAAAAGCAGGAGGTTATAACCCCAGGATCACTCCGAGTGCTACATGCTAGTGAGTACAGAAATGGGAAGATGAAGAAAATGAACACGTGGCTGGAGAAATGGAGTAGGAGGGAGGGCTTTAGATTTCTGAGGCATTGGGACTGGTCTTGGGGCAGGTGGGACCTGTACAAGCAGCACAGGTTACACCTTAACAGGACTGGGGCTAATGTCCTCAAGGGGAGATTTGCTAGTGCTGTTGGGGAGAGTTTAAACTAGCTTGTTAGGGTGCTGGGAACCTGAGGGGGAATTCATTTAAGGAGGGAAACATAGCTGAGAATGGGAAGTAGAAACATAGGGCAGAATTTTCTGCTCCAGTAATAAGTCCCACGGTGGGAGCAGGAAGTCGGACGTACTTTTGCTATTGAGCAGGCAGGTGATTACACACAACCATGTGCCCCCCACCTCATTGTCTATACATGCACACGGTTCACGTAGAGTCTCGGGGTGGGGCAGTCAGGAAGTCAGATGCCCCACCTTCTTGTCCGGGCGCCATGTTTAAAAGTCACCCGGACAGGCCTTCACTGACACCATTCGGACCCATGCAGGGAGACAGGAACTTCCAGCCCCACGATTAGCAAAGCCCCCTGGAGAATCTCCTCCAGGTCTTGAGGAAAGATGGCATGTCCTCTTTCCAAGGGATAGCAGGAGGACCCTCTCACCTGACCATGGTGGCCTGGGAGGAGGCTGCCAGGGTCGTCAGTGCTCCAAAGGAGGACTGGCCTGCAGTGTCAGAAACAGGTCAATCATCTAACCCACTCCGTTAGGGCAAGTGAACCTTCTACTCACTCCAAACTCATCACCGCTCATTCTGGGATGTGGGAGTCACTGTCTAGGCCAACACTTTTGTTGCCCCTCCCTAAATGCCCTTGAGAAGGCAGTGGGGTACTGCTTTGGTGAACCGCTGCAGCCTATGTGCTGTGCTGCTGGAGAGGCAGATGCAGGGTTATGATGCAGCCACAGGGAAGGGACAGCCATGGAGTGTGGAGTGCTGCTGTTCCCATACACCTGCTGCCCCTGCCATTTACCTGGTCAAGGTCGTGGGTTTGAAAGGCAATATCAAAGGATCCTTGGTCAGTTCCTGCAGTGCATCTTGTCGATGGTACACACTGCTGCTACTGGGTGTCACTGGTGGAGGGAGTGAATGTTGAAGGTGGTGGATGGGGTGCCAATCAAGGGGGCTGCTTTGTCCTGGAAACTGTCTAGCTTAAGCCTTTCTGGATCTGCATTCATACGAATATTCGAAATAGGAGCAGGAACAGGCTGTTCAGATTCAGCCCCTCGAGCCTGCTCTGCCATTCAATAAGATCCTGGCTGATCTGTTTATGTTTCAAATTCCCATCTACCCCTGATAACCTTTGATTCCCTTGCCTAACAAGAATCTATGTACCGCTGCCTTAAAAATATTCAATGACCCCACCTCCACCACCTTCTGAGGCAGAGATTTCCAAAGCCACACAACCCTCTGAGAGAAAAACATTCTCCTCATCTCTGTCCTAAAAGGGCGACCCCTAATTTTAAAACAGTGCCCCCTAGTTCTGGACTCACCTACAAGAGGAAACATCCTTTCCACATCCACCTTGTCAAGACCATTCAGGATCTTGTAAACTTCAATCAAATCACTCCTCACTCTTCTAAACTCCAGTGGAAACAAGCCCAGTCTGTCCAACCTTTCCTCATAAGACAACCCACTCATTCCAGGTATCAATCTAGTAAACCTCCTCTGAACCGCCTCCAATGCATTTACATCCTTCCTTAAATAAGGAGACCAAAACTGCACACAGTATTCGAGATGCGATCTCCCCAATGCCCTGTATAACTGAAGCATAACATCCTCACTTATATCATCTGTGGAGAGAGAAACAAAGTTAACGTTTCAAGTCTGTATGACCCATCTCCAGCTCTGAAGAAGAGTCATACGGACTCGAAACGTTAACTTTGTTTCTCTCTCCACAGATGCTGTCAGACCTGCTGAGGTTTTCCAGCATTTTCTGTTTTTGTTTCAGATTTCCAGCATCTGCAGTATTCTGCTTTTATCCTTACTTTTATGTTCAATCCCTCTCGTAATAAAGGATAACATTCCATTAGCCGCTTTAATTACTGGCTGTACCTACACACTAACTTTTTGCGACTCATGCAAGAAACTGGAGAGTTTTCCATCAGGCTCCTGACTTGGGCCTGTACATGGTGGTCAGGCTGTGGGGTGTCAGGAGGTCAGTTAGTGGCTGCAGGATTGGCAGTCTGTGATCTGCTCTTTCACCAAACTTACTCACAGTCCACCCAACTATTTTTATGCAGGAGAAGACCATCCACAACAGGAAGGAGAGAGAGGAAGTGGGAGGTGGGATGCGACCCCTCACTGCATTTGAGCAGGTAGGATAGAGACTGTGCCTGTGTCAAGGGCGAGGTCAGCCTCTCCCAAGAATCCAGTGAGGAAATGTGCATTATTCCAGAGCTTCGGAAATCCCAGGTGATCGATGTGGGCAATGTTTGAGCCAGCCCAGGCTCATTCTCTCCTTTCTCCATCCCAGGAGCCAGCACGAAGAGGGGGAGGCCAATGTCCCCCTCAGAGGACAGCCCCAGCCCCCAGACCACCTCAGAGGACAGCCCCAGCCCCCAGGCCACCTCAGAGGACAGCCCCAGCCCCCAGACCACCTCAGAGGGCAGCCCCAGCCCCCAGACCACCTCAGAGGGCAGCCCCAGCCCCCAGACCACCTCAGAGGACAGCCCCAGCCCCCAGGCCACCTCAGAGGGCAGCCCCAGCCCCCAGACCCCCTCAGAGGGCAGCCCCAGCCCCCAGACCTCTTCAGAGGACAGCCCCAGCCCCCAGACCACCTCAGAGGGCAGCCCCAGCCCCCAGACCACCTCAGAGGATAACCCCAGCCCCCAAACCACCTCAGAGGAAGACAACAACAACTTCACACCTGTACAGCCATCACAGTGTCCCCTGCACCCTCCACCAACACACAGGCTCAAACCTCAGTGGGTCATAGATCTAGTTTAGGCTTTGGGATCACACTCTGGTGATCACCTCACACACACAAATCCACAGCAGGTGGAGGCAGTGACAGCCAAGGTTTCTGGCACTTGCAGGACTGCTGGAGAACGGGCACCTGCTCGGTCTGAGACCAATGACAAGTCTCTGGAAGCAACCATAGAAAATATGGTGGAGATTCAGAGAGACGCCAGGGAACATCAGTCAGAGATGTAAAAGGCCCTCAACAGAGTGGTACGAGAGATTGAGGAGTCCGTCCACGTGCTCTCTGGTGCACTGGCTCCAGCATGTGAGCACATGGAGGTCTCCATGGGGAGGATGGCAGATGCCATGGAGGTCCAGGTCCAGCGGTTTCTGCTGGATATACGCTCAGACCTGCACACCATCACTGTAACCATGACTGTGTCCCAGCAGTGGCTACGCGAGAGGGGAATGGGGCATTTCGACCTCCCCCATGTGCCCCTTCTCCTCAAGGAGCCAAGGAGGGGCCCTTAGGCACTCAAAAGCAGGAGGTGCTATTCAGCTAGCACACTCCAAGCATGTCCAGCCTCTCCAAATCCCGTCTGCCTGTGGCCCCCATTAACTCCAGCTGCTCAGGCATAGGAGAGTGCACCTGCCCCACAACAGGGATCCTTAGCAGGTTTGGGCTGTCCAGGCCTTGGGCTATCAGAGGACACCCATCAAATCATCTCAGGAAACAGGGCATATCAGTCAGCAGGCTGCCTCCACTTCAGCTCCGGATGCCAGGGCTGTGCCCAGGAGTAGCGGTGGAGTGAGGAAAATTACGAAGTTCTCAATGCAAGCTCATGGCACGGGTGTACAATCATTGTAATCACTTGTAAATACCTGTTCACTTGCACAGTTTGGAAGTCTCTTGGATTCCTTCTTGCTACTAGTTGCTTCAGTGGTCGTGTACACTCCATCCCTTCCAACTGAAGAACATCCTGCGGGACAAAGGATGGGCATTCCTCCCCCCCCATACCAGCCTGCGCATGGAGGCATCACTCTAACCTGGGCGATGAGAGCCATGTGTGAGAAGCCGCCCACTCACACTATTCCACTTGCCTCCACTGCCCTCGAGACTCTAGTGAGAGACTTTTGTCTTGTCATGGTAGGAAGACTAACCACATGAGTCCTTGTCTGGCAGATCCATTCCCCCAGGAGGATGGGGGTTTGCAGTTGTGAGTTGGCTACCATTCACCAACATGCCCCGTGTAGGCATCCACCTCCCTCCCGCCCTTCACCCCGAGCTCTGACTGGAGCCGATGGCCAATGGATCAGAGTGAATGGCAGTTCTGCACCTTGCTGGGATCTCAATGTCCTGAGAACCCCATGGGCCAGACCTGCTGCCGTGTGGCCTTCACCAGACGGTGAGGATGTCAAAATAACACAGCCCCCTACAGTCTCCACATGATTATTAGTCTGTCCCTTCAGTTGTCCAGTTGTTCTGACCTTCAGCCCCACCCACCCGAGAAGACCCTCCTCCCACCTCGAGGTTTTGCAGTTGGGCATCGAGGGTGTTGCCTCGCTGCTGAGCTGTCTTCCTGTCGTGATGGTTCATGTCAGTTTTCAAACTCTCTCCACCACCTTTTACCTTCCCCCATCACCCCCCAACTTCCCCACATCACCATCGACCTCCCCCAGTCTCACCTTCACCCTCCCCTCTGCAACCCTTCAGCTTCCCCCCATCACCCTGGACCCTTTAACCATTGACCTGGAGATACCTTCCCTCCCTGACAAGCCCACACCAGTCACAGTGCCCATGCACACCCTGATCCTGCCCACTCCCATTGCCCCTGCCACCATTCCGGAACCCCCTCAATGACCCTCTCACTGAGAACTCCACCCACATACCCGCACCCTGATCCACCCACCCTACCACATACCCACACCCTGACCCACCCACCCTGCCACATATCCACACCCTGACCCACCCACCCTACCACATACCCACACCCTGACCCACCCACCCTGCCACATATCCACACCCTGATCCACACACCCTACCACATACCCACACTCTGACCGACCCACCTTACCACATACCCACACTCTGACCCACTTGCCCTACTACATATCCACACCCTGACCCACCCACCCTACCACATACCCACACCCTGACCCACCCACCCTGCCACATATCCACACCCTGATCCACACACCCTACCACATACCCACACTCTGACCGACCCACCTTACCACATACCCACACTCTGACCCACTTGCCCTACTATATACCCACACCCTGACCCACCAACCCTACCACATACCCACACCCTGACCCACCCACCCTGCCACATATCCACACCCTGACCCACCCATCCTACCACATACCCACACCCTGATCCACACATCCTACCACATACCCACACCCTGACCCACCCGCCCTACCACATACCCACACCCTGACCCACCCACCCTACCACATACCCACACCCTGACCCGCCCACCCTACCACATACCCACACCCTGACCCACCCACCCTACCACATACCCACACCCTGACCCACCCACCCTACCACATACCCACACCCTGACCCACTCACCCTACTGCTTCCCACTTCCCCCTCTTACTGTCACTGTCCCTTCCTTCCATCAACACCCTCAGTTCTACCCCAGGACTCCACTATTGACTCCACTGACCCCCACCGATAAGAAAAAACCTCTTCCCTGTTCACTCCCCCCTTTTCCCTGATCACACACCCACCCTTCCCTTTGATCCTTCAAACCCCACCTACCCTCAGTGCCTTCACCCCAACCCCTTTCTAGGAGCCTTCAACGCTCCCACCTCTATAAGTACCATTGCCTGCGCTGGTCACCAGTGGTGTAGGTAACGTTGACTGACCGGTACGGCCTGTCAGTCTCCCTTGCCCGGTCCATGCCATGTTTATCAACTTGGGTAAATGAGCGACACAAATACCCGCAGGAGGGGGCATAGGTTTGACGGTGGCGCTAGATTCCAGTCTGTTGCCCCGTTAATGAGCATTCATGAGATGCAAAATACGTTCCCGATTTTCACCAGCGGGAAAGGTGACCCACATGAACCCACCATAAAAATCAGGTAAGGAGGATTCCCACCTGATTTCCCAAAGTCAGGAACCTGATTTTTTGCCCCTGCCACATACCCTGCTCCTGTCTGCCACATACCCAACTCTTGGTGGGAGGGGAAGGTTCCGCCCATAGTCAAGGAAAGTGGAAGGCTAACATCAAATAGAGTCAAAATACAGAATAATGTTAAAAAGGCAGAATGAAAGTGAGGTAGCGGGCGGGATCCACACCACGTTTCCTGCTGGGCAGGGATGGTGGGAGATTGCAGGCGTGTGTCTCTCCAAACCACGTGGCCGATTGGGAACTGATTTGCCCGCTCCGCCATCACCTAATGGGGTCAAAGGTCTGGGTGCCATATTTAAGTGCGACCCTCACCCTCTCCAGCCCAGCTCGGAGAAAAAGATGTCCGGAAATGGCTGTGGCAAAGAGGAAAGCTGCTTTGAAGTTCAACAATGAGGCCCTCATAAGTGGTGTGCAGCAACATCGGGATATCCTTTACCACAGGATAGAGTCCAGGAAGCCCACCAGCCTCACCTCACCAGCCTGGGAGGCCATCGCGAGGGGGGTGAGCACATCGGGTAACCAATCTAGAAAAGCCATCCAGTGTAGGAAGAAGTCAACCTTCTCCTCAGTCCAATCTCACATCTCACAATGACATCATGCACTCAGAGGATTACACTGCCCCGGGGTCTCATGCAGTATTAATGGCGACACATCAGCACTGATTGTCTGACAGACACTTTAACATCACCAGCATCTCACCTATCCTGCTGCACAAACTCCATCCTCAGCCCTTACAGGGGAGGGCTCAGCACACACAGCGGGCAGGCATGCTTCCCAACCTCTCCTCCATCTCCTCTCATCACATTACATCCTTTTGTCTTCATCCAGGCCAAGCTGTCGCACAACAAGAGGGAGCGATCCCAGACCGGAGGAGGGAGGGCTGAGATTGTGGAGCTAGTGAAATTTGAGGAGGATGTTGCCGAGTTGGTGGGTGAGGACAGGGACCGATCCTGTGGGGAAGATTGGCTTCTCCCAGTGAGCCAGTCCTGATGAGGCCAGTCTGGATGAGGCCAGTCTGGATGAGGCCATGCCGGATGAGGCCAATCCGGATGGGGCCAGTCCGGATGAGGCCAGTCCGGATGAGGCCAGTCCGGATGAGGTCAGTCCGGATGAGGCCAGTCCGGATGAGGCCAGTCCGGATGAACCTTCCATTGGGTCATCACATCCTGACATTCACAGTGAGTGACTCACAAAGTTACATTCAGTCTGTTCCTGAGCTAAATCTACCTGCTCTCTCTTACAGGCAGCAGCAGGTCCACACACACCTCTGGATCCAACATAAGCCCCAGCCCCCAGGCCATCTCAGGTGATGAAGCTGAAGGTCCATTCGAGGAAGGCCCATCAATGCATTCACCTGTACCCTCCACTAGAGCAGAGACACACACCCCTGGTGGGTCATCGATCTAGATTAGGCTCGGGGTCACATTCTGAGGAACGCCTCACGGACACATCTCCACAGCAGCCGGAGGCAGTGACAGTCCAGGTCTCTGGCATTCAGGGGACTGCTGGAGATCAGGAACCTGCAGAGTTCAAGTCAGATGATGCGCCTGTGGAGGCAACCATGTCAAACATGCTGGAGGTGCAACAACAGGCAGCAGAAAATCAGACAGAATGCGAGAGGCAGTCAGCAGACGAGAGTGAAGGATGGAGGAGTCCGTCCGCTTTCTCTCTGATGTTGTGGCTGAGACATGCCAGTGTCTCGAAGTCTCCATGGGAAGGGCAGTATCCACCTTGGAGACCTTGGTCCAGCAGACCTTGCCGGATTTGCGCTCAGACCTGCACTCCATCGCTACAGGCATTGGTGGGGTCTATCAGTGGCTAGGTGAGAGGGGTGGGGCACCTCGACCTCCCTCCAGGTACCCCTTCTCCTCAGGGAGTCAGGCAGGGGCGCTCAGGCACCCACAGGGAGGGGGAGCATCAGCCGGACACCCCAGGGCCATCCACCCAGGTGACTCCAAGAGTGTCCAGTCGATCCCAATCCCCTCTGCCTGTGACCCCCATCATCTCCAGCTGTACAGGCTGAGGAGGGTGCACCTGCCCCACAGCAGGACACCCAAAGTAGGCCAGGGCCCTCCAGTTCCTGACCCTCTAGAGGATGCCCGCCAAAGTCATCAAAGACAACAGGGCGTAGCAGTCAGCAGGCGGCCTCCATCTCTGCTGTGGGTGTCGGTGATTCACCTAGATTTAGCAGTAGCGTTAGAAGATTACGAAGCTTTGAAATCACTTCTGGGTCACAGATGTTCGATCACTGTCAGTATAAAATGCACCTTTGTAAATACATTTCCTGTTCATGAGAATGCTGTAGTCATTTGAAAGCATCTTGCATATGCATCTATGTGACCTCTTATTATGAGGGTGACCCAGGCTCCTAATCAGTGTTCGCCTGCCTTTGTGAGCCTCACATTATGTGATGTGTAGCTGAGTCATGATAGTTACTCTACCCTTGTGTTAATTCAGGGAGATTTGTGAAACTCTTTTCTAGGGTGTCTGCAAAATGCGTTAGCAACCACACTCTTTACAAGACAGCATGGAGTTAGGCCTCCCTTGCCTTGGAGGAGTATCTGTAACTGTGTCTCTGATGGAGATGGCTGCCTTCACTGTTACTGCCAAAGCAGAAGACCTGCAACCATGAAGTTCTCTCCAACCGTGTGTGCATCTCAGTGTCAGCAAAAACCTTCCCAGAAAGATGGCCACAGCTGCATCAAGGCTTTTGACACAGTGTTCGCACTGTTATGATGACTATTGCTTCCCAGACAGCAGCGATGGAGGGGTCGCTGCTGAGCTTTCCAATGAGCAGAGTCGAGTGAATCATGAGGGTTGAAGGTGCAGGGCCGAATGCTGAGATTGCCCACGGTGTCACTGGTTGTAAAGGCCTTTCAGTCAGTAAAGGACGGAAGGAATGTGGATGTGTCCCATTGCATGTACCGTAATCCTCCTGGAATCGTGTGGCTGTCAGTGGCTCATGGACATGTCTTCCACATTGTGCCACTGCGAGGGCATCCTCACGTGGAAACTGACCCTCATCTCCATCTTGAGGTTCCTGCCCTTCCTGCACTTCATTGTCCAAGGAGCTCTCAGTGTCCTCCATGTCCCTCTGGCAAGGGATCCCCCCCCGCTTTGAAGAACCAGGTTGTGAAGGGCACAACACACCACAATGATGCGGGACACCCTCTGTGGAGAGTACTGACGATCCCCTCCTGAACGGTCCAAACATCGGAAGCATATCTTCAGGATGCTGATGGTCTGCTCGATGATACCTTATGTTCCTCGTTGTATCTCTCCTCCAAGTGACTCAGGAGACGACGCATGGGTGTCATTGTTTGAGTGGGTAGCCCTTATCCCCAAGCAGCCAACTCTGTAACCGCTGAGGCCCTTTGAATTTGTGAGGCACCTGGGAGTGACTCAGGGTGTATGAGTCATGGCAACTCCCAGGGTACCTGGCATGGACGTGTATAATGTGCTTCTGATGATCGCACACCAGTTGAAGGTTCAGGCAGTGGAACCCTTTCCTGTTAATGAACATCAGGGGTTGCTGCCCTGGAGATCTCAATGCCACATGTGTGCAATCGATCGTACCCTGTACTGCAGGGAAGCCTGAGATTTCCGCAAACCCCCAAAATCTAGCAGCCTGGCTAACTTCATCGAGTGTGAACTTCGCATCATGATGAGCCTCACTGTAGACGGCATCTGTCATCTCCTTGATACATTTATGTGCTGAGGACTGTGAGATGCTGCATAGGCTCCCTGGAATGATCCGCAGGCAAATAAATTGAACGTGGTGGTGACCTTCAGGGGCACTGGATGGAGATATCGTCCCAGGCCATGGGGTGTTAGATCCTCCTGCAGAATGTGGCAGATGTGATCCACCACATCTCTGGACAAGCGAAGATGGGCGCGGCAATGTCTGTCGCTCATCTCTAGATAGGAAAGGCGTCTTCAGTAGACCCTTGGTCATGTGAGTCACTTCTGTGGAATGGATCTAGCCTCCCCATCCTCTGGTTGTCACTGGGGCTCCCCTGGACCAAGGGCCTCAGGCAGGGCCTCCTCTCAAAGCTGGGCTAGGTGGTGCCAGACCCTTCTCCTCCTCCTCAGCCAGGTCAGTGCCATGAATAACACAGCATTGACAACAGGCTCCATCATTCAATCCTCCTTCTCCCTGGGGAATGATAGATGCAAGAGATTAATGAACACTGGGCAGATATAGTAGACTTCCCACTCACACACAGAAAGGCAATGTCATGCTCGAGAGCTGTGTCTGCTCTAACAGTTTCTCGCTGACTAGGTCTTACAGCTGAGACACACACTCACATATCTGGGTGCACACGATGCCAATCCTGACACTTTACATCTCAATCCCACAGAACTTGTGAGAGCTTTAGACACTTGATGAAATGTGTGGCCTTAGCAAAGGAACTCCTGCAATCTATTATCACATCTGCTGATCAACCTTAACTTACACTCCAGCAATGACAGGATGCCCTTTGGCCCATGATCCATGCCAGTTGGATGAAGGACATGAGAGGCTTTTGTTGATGATCTGACACATATGGAGGAGCTGTGCTTCCCAGACGCTTGCCCTCATTAACATTCTCACGTTGATGCTTAAATGGAGCGATTGCTTTGTAAAGCCACTGACTCCCGCCATCTCTCTTTAAAGCGTTAAAAATGGCAATGGCTCCAATGGACCCTTCTCAAGGAGATCTCCCACTTTTCTCTCCTCTCTGACTCCATTTCAATGTTTGGAGGGCAGCAGGTTGAGGCTGCCCCATAAAATGGGCCCCTGAGTGGAGCCCTGGGCTCCTCCCACACTGACTCCGACCCCTCCCATCCAGATTCTTTTCCAGTTTCGATTCCTGACTGTTCCATTACTTCGATTTGACAAGATGGTGGTGCTCGGATTTCACTATGAGCCCTCCGTGAGTGTCACTGTCCCTCCAATCTACCTGGAACCCCACAACGTGCAGGGAGAGCTCCTTCCCATTGCTCTCCAGCCTCCCCCAGTAATCCCGGATCCCATCATCATTGTAGTTGATGGTCCAACCCCCCCACCCAAATCCATAACTGTAGATGTCCCAGTGCCGCTGTGGACCTGACCCCTCCCCATCTCGAGGCTGTGCACACAGTCACGCACAAAAGAGACCACCTCACCCCAGGAAAGTTTTGAATACCCCCTCTGTATGACGTATTCCCTCCTTTACAGGCTGCAGAAGCCTCCCCTATCCCTGACCATACCGTCTGCAGCCCAGTACCAGACCAGGGACTAGGACTGTCTTTCTCTTTTCTCTCCCATTCCTTCCTGATTGCTGACAGCACAGTGTCCCTCCTCCCTCACCCTGCCTTCCCTGAGTCTCTCTGCAACCCCTCCCTCATGTGCAATCCCTTCCTCTCCCCACCTCCATGAGACTCTGTGCCAGTCCTTCACGCTGGGCTCCAGCTTCCCCACCCTCAGTCTCCCCTGTGCCTGCCATCATTTCCCCCCCTCACTCCCCGAACCCCACATTCGCCACTGTGTCTCTTCCCTCCTTCCCCCACTCCCCAAACCCCACATTCGCCCTGTGTCTCTTCCCTCCTTCCCCCACTCCCCCACCACCAGCACCCCCTCAGTTGCAATGCTGGTCTCTGTCTGGGTTGCTGGCCTGCCTGAGCTCCCAGATGACACTGTCCCGGGGACTGGAGGCAGCCAGTGAGGGGAGCAAGTCTTACCCTCCCCCCGCAGCGTAGAGTCTCACCGGCTTTGCTGAGAACCCCCCGGAGCGACCCTGCTACAGATCGGCCTGGAATGTTGCACTCACCTCAAAGTCAGGAGTGAAGTGAGGGCCACAACTGGACACCTCTTATCTCCAAACGTCTTTCAGTCCGGCCTAATTCCCCACTGGGTTGGGAGGGGGATACGTGATTCCGGTGAGTAGTGTTTTTAATGAGCATTCATGATATGGTAATATATGCAAATGGAATTCCCCACATGGATCACCGGGAAACCCAATCAGCCATGGAGCTGGTGAGGGGAAAATTCCCAACCCATTTCCCGCTGGTGAGATTCTGATTTTTGGCCTCTCTCCAAATTTTCCGGCCCCTTCGGCCGGGGAACCCACCGCAGGCTGGAGGGGGAAATTCCACCCTTAACGGGGAAGAGGGAAAAGGCAGTGAAGCTAAATAATTACTTTGTGTCTTCACGTAGGAAGATACAAAAAAAACCACCCAGAAATAATAAAGAATCAAGCGACTAGCGAGGAAGAGAAACTGAATGAAATTATCATTGGTTATAAAGCACTACTGGAGAAATGAATCAGACTGAAAGTCGATAAATCCTCTGAACCTGATGATCTACATCCCAGAGTGTTGAATGAGGTGGCTGTAGAGATAGTAGATGCATTGGTGGTTATCTTTCAAAATTCGATAGATTTTGGAATGGTTTCTGCAGATTGGAAGGTGGTAAATGTAACCCCACTGTTTAAGGAGAGAGCGAGAAAATGGAGAACTACAGACCTGTTAGCTTGACGTCAGTAGGAGGGAAAATGCTAGAATCTATAATAAAGGATGTGATAACAGGACACTTGGGGCAGAATTTTGCCCTTGATGGGTGGGCGGGCCCCATCGGCT
The DNA here is from genome assembly GCF_964194155.1 of Cetorhinus maximus. NCBI lineage: Eukaryota > Metazoa > Chordata > Chondrichthyes > Lamniformes > Cetorhinidae > Cetorhinus > Cetorhinus maximus. The sequence continues at coordinate 2,341,751 of NC_135885.1, forward strand.
CGGTGGGCGGGCAGGCAGCCGATCACCGCCGCCAAAACGGGCCCCGCCGCCATTTTAAGTGGGCGGGCCAGTTAAGGCCCACCTAGCGGGAAGCGCTATGTGCTCCCTGCGCGGGCAGTGGGGGGATTCCCCAACTGCGAGAGTGCGCTCATTCACGCATGTGCACGACAGAGCGCACATCTCCCTGAGACTAAGTGCTGCCTCAGGGAGATCGCTGAAAGGCTGTGAAAGATTAAAAATAGAACAATCTGAAAATCATTAACATGTCCCCCTCATGTGAAAATGTCACACGAGATGGGACATGTTAATGAAATAAACAAAACCTTTATTAAACGTTTTTAAAACCGCTATCAAACCTCATCCTGTCACTGGATGAGGTTTGTAAAAATATCACCTACCCACCTGCCCGTTGGGCCCGTGCGCTGAGCCGAAGTTCGCACGGGCCCCTCAAAATCGTCGACGATTGGCAAGTTAAGGGCCATAACGAGGCCTTTAATTAATGGTGGGCGCGGGTCCCACTGCATAGCGTGTCCGCCGACCGAACTATCGCTATGCCGTGCACTGACGTCGGGGCGCTCGCATGACATCAGCGCGTGACATTTTAAACGCTAGCATGCGGACTCCGCCACCCACACACCAGCCAGAAGATTCTGCCCTTGGTGAGATTGGTGATTGGGCAGTCAACATGGACTTATGAAAGGGAAATCGTGTTTGACAAACATGTAGGAGTTTTTTGAGGATGTAACTAGTAGGATAGATAAGGGAGAACCAGTGGATGTGGTGTAATTGGATTTTCAGAAGGTTTTTGATAAGGTCCCACACAGGAGGTTAGTAAACAAAATTAGAGCACATGGGATTGGGGGTAATATACTGTCATGGATTGAGAATTAATGGACAGAAAACAGAGAGTAGGAATAAATGGGTCATTCTCAGGATGGCAGGCTGTGACTGGTGGTGTACCGCCAGGATCAGAGCCAGGGGCACAGCTGTTCACCATCTATATCAATTTTAGCTGGGGACCAAATGTAAAATTCTCAAGTTTGCTGATAACACAAAACTAGGTGGGGATGTGAGTTGTGAGGAAGATATAAAGAGGCTTCAAGGGGATTTGGACAGACTTAGTGAGTGGGAAAGAAAATGCAGATAGAATATAATGTGGTTATCTGTGAGATTATCCACTTTCGTAGGAAGGATCAGGGGCGCAGACTATTTTTTAAATGGTGAGAGGTTGGGAAGTGTTGATGTCCAAGGGGACCTGGGTGTCCTTGTTCATGAGTCACTGAAAGCTAAGATGCAGGTGCAGCAAACAATTAGGAAGGCAAATGGTATGTTGGTCTTCATCACAAGAGGATTTGAGTACAGGAGTAAAGGTGCCTTGCTGCAATTGTTTAGAGCCTTGGTGAGATCGCACTTGGAGTACTGTGTACAGTTTTGGCCGTCTTTTCTAAGGAAGGATATACTTGCCATAGATGGAGTGCAGTGGAGGTTCACCAGACTTATTCCGGGGATGGCAGGACTGTCTTTGAGGAGAGCTTGAGGAGACTGGGTCTATATTCTCTTATAGAGTTTAGAAGAATGAGAGGCGATCTCATTGGAACTTACAAAATTTTTAAGGCGAGTTATGATTCCAGCTGAGGTTACCCCTGGACAAGCCTGATCCCAGAGTGGAACCCAGCTTGATAGATCCTAACTTTCATTTTTTGTTTAAGTATGTGGAGAATAGCTACTGAACAGAGTCACAGGAGTCAGCTGATGAACTTTTAACAAAAGAATAAAACATTTATTCAACAAGAAAGGATGAAGTATATTACAATACTCATTCAACCACAACTATACCTTTACAGATATATACAGATTTGTAAGGATAACACAAGTTACAAAAGCTATCTTATACTCTAATGTACACAGTAAGTACACAGTCCATGTAAACCTATGGCACCCTGAGGTCAGGCACACCACACTCTGAAACCAAGTGACAAATGCCATCTCACCAGATGCTACAGGTCTCTCCACAACTCCCCCCAGATGCTTGTTACACCGTGAGCTAACCGGTCTCACTGAATTCCATCCTTCACATGAGGGTTTCCAATCTCCACTCTCTAAGACCTTGCCTTGGAATCTTCTCCTAAACTGACGCTTTCTCTCAGGTGCTTTCCACAAAGATTCAACTCCAGGGTTTCGAACTCTCCTTCTGATGTTCCCCTTCCATAGTTCATCACATGCATTCAGGCTGTCTTCCACACACTCTGTCTCTCTGACTGAGCTGTCAACAGTATACCACTGCTTCACATGCTCATAGCAAAGAGTTATAGACCTTCAGCCGTCGCTTTGGACCTTCTTGCCTCTTGCAAACTGCTCTCACTTTAAATCTGCATTCTGCAGCATTTGTCTCTTTAAACCTGAAGCTTGGAGCCTTTCTCTCTACCCATCACTCAACTTTACTAACAGGACCTTTTCCCAGGTTCCTGTCCTTCTTTTGTCTAGAAGGTCTTCTTTGGACTTTCCCCTCTTCCACTCATCTAAGTTTTGGGGTTTTTCTTTAGTTTGGGACTGGCTATCTGTCCCCTTTGCTCCAGTCTCTCCTCGCAGCAGCTTTCAGAACCAACTGCCCTCAAACAGCTTCCAAAACAACTGCTGATGCTCTTCTTCTGTGTGTGTGTCTGTGGGAGGGGCCTGCCTCTCTGGCCCCTTGTTGCTTGGCAACCGTCCAATCTTTGTACCCTTATATGTTTGCTTTTACTTTAGGGGTCGTAAAACTCCTCATTAGAAATGCAGGCAGCCTTTTAAAGAGAAGCTAAAACTCCATTTGACCTTTCTTAACACATAGATACAGAAATACAAATCAAACTTAAACTTTAAAGCTAAAACTCACTCTTAACACCCACAAATACAAATATAATTTACTTAAGCTACCTCTATTTCCTAACAAGGGGCTTGAAAGGGTAGATGTAGAAAGGATGTTTCCCCTGGCTGGGGGTCAAGAACCAATAAGAGATAGGCCGTTTAGGACTGAGATGAGGAGGAATTTCTTCACTCAGAGGGTGGTGAATCTTTGGAATTCTCTATCCCAGAGAGCTGAGGAAGCTCGATCAATGAGTATGTTCATGACAGAGATAAATAGACTTCTGGAGACTAATGACATTAAGGGATATAGAGATAATGCGGGAGAGTGGCATTGAGATAGATGATCAACCATGATCTAGTTGAATAGTAGAGCAGGTTCGAGGGGCTGAATGGCCTATTCCTGCTCCCATGTTTCTATTTCAGAAGTCAGTTCAGGGTCAAGCACATGGCTTTGGGTTGTTAGGCCAGACTGGGTAAGGATGGCAGATTTCCTTCCCTTGAGGCCATTAGTCAGTCAGATGGGTTTTTACAACAAGCTGGTGTTTTATAAGCTTGATTAATGAGATTAGCATTTCATTGCAGATTTATTAATTAATTGAATTTAATACATTGGCTTTAATTTTTCAAAATTCCCTAGATTCAGGAAAGGTCCCATCAGATTGGAAAATAGAAAATGTAATTCCTTTATTCAAGAAAGGAAGGAGACAAAGGCAGGAAACTACAGACCGGTTAGCTTAACATCTGTCAGAGGGAAAATGCTGGAATCTATTATTAAGGAGGTTATAGTGGGGCTCTTCAGGCTGAGTCAACATGGTTTTGTGAAAGGGAAATTAATTTAACTAATTTATTGGTGTTCTTTGAGGGAGCAACAAGCAACATTCCTAAAGGGGAATCTGTGGATGTGCTGCACTTAGATTTCCAGAAGGCATTTGACAAGGTGCCACATCAAAGGTTACTATGGTCATGGTGTAGGGGGTGACATATTATCAAGGACAGAGGATTGGTTAGTTAACAGGAAACACAGAGTAGAGATAAATGGGTCTTTTTTGGGTTGGCAAGATGTGAAGTGTGGTGTGCCACAGGGATCAGTGCTGGGCCCTCAACTCTTTACAATGTATATTAATGACTTGGATGAAGTGACTGAATGTATGGTTGCTAAACTTGCTGATGACACAAAGATAGGTAGGAAAGTGAGTTGTGAAGAGGACATAAGGAGTCTGCAAAAGGATAACAATAGGTTAAATGAGTGGGGGAAAATTGGCAGATAGAGCATGTGGGAAAATGTGAATTGTCCACTTTGGAAGGAAGAGTAAAAAAGCAGCATATTATTTAAACGGAGAGAGATTGCAGAACTCTGAGGTACAGAGGGATCTGGGTGTCCTGGTATATGATTCACAAAAAGTTAGTGTGCAGGTACAGCAAGTGATTAGGAAGGCAAATGGAATATTGGTGTTTATTGCAAAGGGAATGGAGTATAAAAGTAGGGATGTTTTGTTACAGTTGTACAGGGTGTTTGTGAGACCACACCTGGAGTACTGTGTACGGTTTTGGCCTCCTTATTTTAGAAAGGATAGAAGCATTAGAAACAGTTCAGAGAACTTTCACACGACTAATACCTGGGATAAGGGAGTTACCTTATGAGGAAAGGTTGGAAAAGTTGGGCCTGAATCCATTTGAGTTGAGAAGAATGAGAGGTGATCTTATTGAAACATATAAGACCCTGAGGGGACTTGACAGGGTGGATGCTGAGAGGATGTTTCCCCTCGTGGGAGAGACTAGAACCAGGTTTAAAAATACGGAGTCTCACATTTAAGACTGAGATGAGGAGAAATCCTTTCTCTCAGAGGATCGTGAGTCTTTGGAACTCTCTTCCCCAGAGAGCGGTGGAGACAGGGTCATTGAATATTTTTAAGGCAGAGGCAGATAGATTCTTGACTAACAAGGGAGTCAAAGGTTATCGAGGATAGGCAGGAAAGTGGAGTTGAGGCCACAATCAGATCAGCCATGATCGTATTGAATGGCTCGAGGGACCGAGTGGCCTAATCCTACTCCTGCTCCTAATTCATTTGTTCACAAGTTCCCCAGCTGTGTGGTGGGTTTTGAATTCATGGCAGAATTTTACGCCCCGAGAGTGAAATCACACGAGATGATGTCAGATAGGAATCCCGATGTCATCGCACATGAGAGCGATCTCCAGGTCAGTGGGTGCATGTGGGTGTTGGAGCTGTGCCCGCCAACAATTAAGAGGCCACTTATGGCCACTAAAAAGGCAAATGATCCCGATTTTCCGTTGCCCGTGTGATTTCATGCTCGCCACACGGGCAAAACAGGCAGGTGGGCAGCCCACTTTTAACAAAACCTCATCCACAGGCGGGATATAAAGGGTCAGCAGCATTGCCAGTGTGAGTAGTGAGGAGTTTAGGAGATGGTTTGCTGCTGGTTGCTTATTGGTATTTGGCAGCTTCATCTCTGTTCTGAGCTTCAGTCTCAGCATTTCCAGGTTTCATTCCAGGAATCATTGGTGTCTCCAAGGCCCCCGGAGAATTCAGACCGTGTGGATCCTTCCAGGTATCAGACAGCCCTCCCTCACCCTGGGAATGGGGATTGTGGTCTCTGCTGGAGGCATCTCCTCTGAGGAGGAAGAGAGGGGCAGAAGGGAGAGGAGGCCGGGTGTCCCAATGCAGCTTCCAGGAGAGGGTCCTGTGGGAGGAGAGGCGCAGGCACAAGGGGGGCAGGGCCAGCAGGTAGCCCAGGGTGGAAGGGGCCACAGAAGATGCCACTATCCTGCTGCCAGGGTTTACAGGCAGCGATGCAGCTACCCCAATATGTCCGAGGTGCAATGCCGAAGGAGGCTCCGCCTCTCATTGGAGTCAGTGACCTGCATTTGTCAGATGATTGGGCCTGAGATCAGCTCTGACTGTGAGGGTGGACACCCCATGCCAGTGGCTCTGAAGGTCACAGTGGTCCTCAACGTCTACGCCCCTGACTCTTTCCAGGGGTCAGTGGGCGATCTTTGTGGAGTGTCCCAATCAACTGTCCACAGCTGGTGACAGATGCTCTGTTCAGGTGGGTAATGACATTTATTCATTTCTGTACAGATGAAGCCAGCCAGGCTGAGTGAGCCAGAGGCTTTGCAGCGATTTCTGGGTTCCCTCGCGTCCAGGGTGCAATCGACTGCACACCTGTGGCCATCAAGAGATAAAACAACGAGAGTTTAGGAGATTAAACAGCGAGAGTTCAGGAGATAAAACAGCAAGTGTTCAGGGGATGAAACAGCGAGAGTTCCTGAGATAAAACAGCGAGAGTTCAGGAGATAAAATAGCAAGAGCTCAGGGGATGAAACAGCAAGAGTTCAGGATTTAAAGCAGCGCGAATGGAGAGACAGTCAGGAGATTGAGAACAGCGGAGCACAGAAAAATAAATTCCTGAACAAGTACAGGGAAAGTAAGAATTTATAGGCACAGGAGAGGGAGCTAATTTGTGAGTAAGGGCAAAGAATTTCTACTTTCTACTAATCTGCAGTTTATAGTTAATTGTACAAGAGTAAGGTCAAAGTAAGTTAAAGTGAGTAAAAGTAACTAAAGTTTAAGTAAAAAAGTGATTTAAAAGTTTAAGGTTAAGGCATGACAGGACAGTTCAGCCAAGTGGAATGCCCATCCTGTAGCATGTGGGAAGTTGTGGTCACTTCTCGTGTCCCAGACCACCCCATGTGCAGGAAGTGTCACCGGCTGCACAAACTTCAGCTCCACGTTTCAGAGCTTGAGCAGCAGCTGGAGTCACTGAGCTGCATCCGAGAGGCAGAGAACTATGTGGATAGCACGTTCAGAGAGGTGGTCACACCACGTTAGGGGCAAGCAGGCAGGTAGGGAATGGGTGACCACCAGGCAGTCCAAGAGAAACAGGCAGGTAGTGCAGGAGTCCCCAGAGGTCCCGCTCACTAACTGGTTTTCCATTCTGGATATCGGTGAGGGTGATGGGTCCTTGGAGGAGCGCAGCAAGAGACAAACCCGTGGCACCACGGGTGGCCCAGCTGTACAGGAGGGGAGGATGAAGGGTGGAGGGGCAGCACTGACAGGGGATTCGTTGGTTCGGGGAGCAGACAGGCGTTACTGTAGCCGTCAATGTGACTCCAGGATGGGATGTTGCCTCCCTGGTGCCAGGGTCAAGGATGTCACAGAGCGGCTGCAGGACATTCTTGTGGGGGAGGGTGAACAGCCAGAGGTTGTGGTCCACATTGGGACTAACAACATAGGTAGAAGGGGAATGTGGTGCTACAATCAGGATTTCGGGAGCTAGGTAAAAAATTAGCAAACAGGACCTTTAATGTAGTAATCTCCAGATTACTCCCAGTGCCACGTGCCAGTGAGGACAGAAATAGGAGGATAAGGCAGATGAATGTGTGGCTGGAAAGATGGTGCAGGAGGGAGGGCTTTAGATTCCTGGGACACTGGGACTGGCTCTGGGGGAGATGGCACCTGTACAAGTCGGACGGGTTGTACCTGAACAGAGCTGAGACCGAGTTCCTTATGGGGCTTTTGCTGGTGCTGTTGGGAGGGCTTTAAACTAACTCAGCAGAGGTGTGGGAACCAGGAGAGAATTTTAGAAAGTAATACCAGGGTACACGGAATTCTGAGAGAGGCTGATAGCACTAAAATAGAGAATAGTAAGCTAATAGATGGAGTCGGAGTAAGGGAGCAAGTAATGAAGTCTAAATCAGGGTTACACTGCATGTGTGTGAATGTACGGAGTATAGTTAATAAAACTGGGGAGTTACAGGTACAGATTGTCTTATGGGATTATGGTGTTGTGGTGATAACCGAGACTTGGTTTAAGGAAGGGCAGACCTGGGTGTTAAATATTCCTGGTTACAAAATGTTCAGAAAAGATAGGAAAGGGATAAAAAGGGGAGGGGTGGCATTTTTGGTTAAGGAGAGTATTGCAATACTGGAGAAAGAGGATGTGTCAGAGGATTCAAGGACAGAATCGATTTGGCTAGAACTAAGGAATAAGGGTACAATTACATTACTTGCTGTAATATATAGACCACCAGCTAGTGGGAAGGATATAGAGGAACAAATCTGCAAGGAAATTACAGAGGTGTACACATCGTAGAGTAGTTATAATGGGGGACTTTAATTACCCGTATATAGACTGGGATAGTGGTGGTGTAAGGGGCAGTGAGGGACAAGCGTTCCTAGATTGTGTTCAGGAGAATTTCCTACAGCAATGTGTGTTCAGTCCAACAAGAAAGGAGGCACTGCTAGACCTGGTTCTTGGGAATGAGGTGGGCCAAGTAGATCAAGAATCAGTGGGGGAACATTTAGGGGACAGTATCATAATGTTTAGGATGATGGTGGAAAATGACATTGGTCAATCCAGAGTAAGAATAATCCACCGGCAGAGAGCAGACTTCAATGAGGCAAGAACGGAGCTGGACCGGACAGACTGGAACCAAAGGTTGGCGGGAAAAACAGTAGCTGAGCAATGGGCTACCTTCAAAGAGGAGATGGTTTGGGCACAGTCAAGGTCAAACAAATCCACAGCTACCTGGATGACAAAGGAGTTAGAAATTGAGTAAAAGAAGCAAAAGTGTGCTTATGACAGGTGTGAGGGAGCAAATATAACTGAGAACCAAGCTGAATACAGAAGGTTCAGAGGGATGTGAAAAAGCAAATACGAGAAGCCAAGAAGGATTATGAAAAAAGACTGGCAGCTAACAGAAAAGGAAATCTCAAGGTATTATGTATAGGAGAGGTGGTGGCATAGCCATATTGTCACTGGACTAGTCGTCTAGAGACCCAGGGTAATTCTCTGGGGGCCTGGGTTCGAATCCCACATCGGCAGATGGTGAAATTTGAATTCAGCAACAATCTGGAATTAAAAGTCTGATGATGACCATGGAACCATTGCTGATTGTCAGAAAAATCCATCTGGTTCACTAATGCCCTTTAGGGAAGGAAATTTGCTGAGCTTACCTGGTCTGGCCTACATGTGACTCCAGACCCACAGCAATGTGGTTGACTCTTAAATGCCCTCTGAACAAGGACAGTTAGGAATGGGTAATAAATGCTGAACAAGCCAGTGGCATCCACATCCCATGAACAAATAAAAAAAAGTGGTAAAAGGAGGAGTAGGGACCAAAAAGGGAATTTACACACAGAGGCATGGCTGAGGTGTTAAATGAATATTTTGCATCTGTCTTTCTCTACTCAGTCACTAGAAGGGTTTAAAATTGATGAGGAGGAGATATTGGATAAGCTGTCGGTACTTAAAGTTGATAAGGCACTGGGACCGGATGAGATGCATCCAAGAATATTGAAGGAAGTGAGAGTGGAAATTGCAGAGGCACTGGCAATAATCTTTCAATCTCCCCTGGATTCAGGGGAGGTGCCGGAGGACTGGAGAATTGCAAACATTACACCCTTATTCAAAAAAGGTTGTAAAGGTCTGCCCTGTAATTACAGACCAGTCAGTTTAACTTCAGTGGTGGGGAAACTTCCAGAAACAATTATTCGGGATTAATAGTCACATGGAAAAATGTGGATTGATTCAGAAGAGTCAGCATGGATTTGTTAAAGGAAAATTGTGTCTAACTTGCTGGAGTTTTTTGAAGCGGTAACAGAGATGGTTGATAAGGGCAAGGCTGTTGATGTGGTGTATATGGACTTCCAAAAGGCGTTCGATACAGTGCCACACAACAGACTTGAGGAAAGGGACAGTAGCAACATGGATACAAAATTGGCTGAGGGACAGGAAACAGAGTAATGGTTGATGGATATTTTTCGGGTTGGAAGAATGTTTGTAGTGGAGTTCCCCAGGGGTCGGTATTGGGATCCTTGCTTTTCCTGATATATATAAATGATATAGATCTTGGTGTGCAGGGGACAGTTTTAAAGTTTGAGGACAACACACAAAACTTGGGAGAATTGTAAACTGTGAGGAGGACAGTGTAAAACTTCAAAAGGATATTGACACCTTGGTGGAGTGGGCAGATAGGTGGCAGATGAAGTTCAATGCAGAGAAGTGTGAGGTGATACACTTTGGTACAAAGAGCATGGAGAGACAGTATAAAATAAAGGATACTATTCTAAAGGGAGTGCAGGAGCAGAGTCCTGGGTGTATATGTACATAAGTCATTAAAGGTGGAAGGACTGGTAGAGGGAGCTGTTTCCAAAGCATACAGCATTCTAGACTTCATTAATAGGGGCATAGAGTACAATAACAGGGAGGTTATGCTGAATTTATATAAGACACTGGTTAGACCTCAGCTGGAGTATTGTGTACAGTTCTGGGCACCATATTATAGGAAGGATGTGAACGCTTTGGAGAGAGTGCAGAAGAGGTTTACGAGAATGATTCCAGGGATGAGACACTTCAGTTATGAGGAAAGATTGGAAAAGTTGGGACTGTCCTTGGAGGGGAGAATGCTAAGAGGAGACTTGATAGAAGTTTTCAAAATCATGAGGGGGCTGGACAGAGTAGATAGGGAGAAACTGTTCCTGCTCATAAACAGACCGAGAACCAGAGGGCAGAGTTTTAAAGTGTTTTGCAAAAGAAGCAAATGTGAGGTGAGAAGAAACTTTTTTACACAGTGATTAGTTAGCCTTTGAAATGCACTGCCGGGAAGTGTGGTGGAGGCAGGTTCAATTGAGGCATTCAAGAGGGCATTGGATGATTATCTAAAATGAAACAATGTGTAGGGTTACGGGGAAAATGGCAGGAGAATGGCACTAAGTTAAAATGCTCAGAGAGCCGATGCAGACATGATGGGCTGAATGGCCTCCTTCTACACCTTAAGAATTCTGTGATCCTGTGATTTTGTGATCCAGGCACCAGTGGGTGAGCCCGGTGCCTTTGTCAACAGGAAGGGATTCCACTCCATGAACATGCAGATAGTGTGTGACCACAGGGTGCAGATTCTACAAGTCTAGGCAAGGTACCCTGGCAGCTCCCACGACGCTTATATCCTGAGACACTCCCAGGTGCTGAGGCTCTTCAGTGCTCCAGCCCGACTGGATGGATGGCTGCTGGGTGATAAGGGCTATCTGTTGTAAAGGTGGCTCATGACGCCTCCCAAGAACAGAGGCAGAGCAGCGTTATAATAGGAGTCATGACTCCACAAGGGCGGTGACAGAGAGAACCATAGGTCTTCTGAAGATGCACTTCTGAAGCCTGGACCATTCAGGGGATGCACAACAATATCCCCCAGAGCGGGTGTCACTGATAGTGGTTGCATGCTGCATTCTCCACAATCTGACACTGACAAGGGGAGACCCACTGGAGGAAGAGGATCTTGATGCAGCTCCACAGGCCACAGAGGATGGATCCAGTAGTGAGTGTGAAGAGGAGCACGGTGAGGGGAATGCTGAGGGTGTGGAGGCAGATCTCGGTAACCTCCGGGGAGGCAGGGACACCAGGGATGTCCTGATCCAACGCTGCTTCAGCTAGGCTGCCAAAGATCTGCTGTGACCTCAGGCCAGGGCTGCTGCCTCCATCCCAGGTGACTGAAATGACACTTTCATTTAAACCCAGAGTCCGCTCAGTGCCTGTGCAATAAAACTTAGAGCCTCTCACGTCCAGTATTACACACTGGTGTACCCTGCATCAAAAAATACAATGAAGCACACTCAGGCCATTATGACAAAAGCAAAATTTATATCATTTTGACGCTCAAAATAATGAACGTAACCATATCTGGTGTTAATGGTCACACCAGTAAACATATAAACAAAACACGGCAGAACAGAAGATCACCCGTGACCGGTCCCTCTTGTGCTCACGGTGCCTTAAACATACGTTTACAAGTGTTGCGTCTTGGTACCTGCCCCCTCGCTGGCACTGGCATTGGAGGCAGCTGCTGGCTCTGCTGTCCTGTTGGCCTTGATGACCTTGGTCGTTGTCTGGCCAGTGGAGCCAGTGCTGGCCCCGCCTTGGAGGGAGCGACCAGTGCCATGGCTGGCATCTCCCCAGTCACTGCACCCTCATCAGATGCCACAGTCACTGGCAGAGGATCGGAGAAGCTGCTACCATCATCCAGAGCGTCCTGAGAGAAGCCCACAGAGACGACAGGCAGCTTGTGCACCAACGTGAGGTCACTCTGGACTTCCCTGCTCACCACTGATGGACGGGCACCTAGCTGGGATACTGGGTGCCTCAGCCATCTCCCACACTGGCACTGACCACTTGAGGTCAGTTAAAAGCAAATACTGCGGATGCTGGAAATCTGAAACAAAATCAGAAAATGCTGGAAAAACTCAGCAGGTCTGACAGCGTCTGTGGAGAGAAAAAAACAGAGTTAATGTTTCGAGTCCGTATGACTCTTCTTCAGAGCTAAAGCGAAGTAGAAATGTGATGAAAGTTATGCTGTTTAAGGGTGGGTGGGGCAGGTGAAGCTGGATAGAAGGTCAGCGATAGCTAGAGGCAAAGGAGAGATTGACAAAGATATCATAAACAAAAGCACAAAGGAGGTGTTAATGGTATTGACAAGGGCTAAAGGAGGTATTGATAGTGACATTGAGATAAGAAAGCAGAATGTGATAATAACAGGACAAAGGTAACCACTCTGGAAAGAACAACATGAACAAGTGACAAAACAAAAACAGAATTACCTGGAAAAACTCAGCAGGTCTGGCAGCATCGGTGGAGAAGAAAAGAGTCAACGTTTCGAGTCTTCATGACCCGATGCTGCCAGACCTGCTGAGTTTTTCCAGGTAATTCTGTTCTTGTTTTGGATTTCCAGCATCCGCAGTAGCTTTTAGCTTTTTGTTTTTATGAACAAGTGACAGGTGGCCCTTGTGGGGGTGGGGAAAAAAGATCGAAAATAGGATATAAGGTGGGGATAAAACAATGAATAAAAATGAAAATAAATAAAAATAAAAATAAGTGGATAAAAATAAAAATTAAAAATGAAAAAAATCAAAATTAAAAAATGAAGATGAATATTGAAAAAAAGGGATAAAAAAGGGGGTGAGGTCAGTGCCTGTGTGAGGGCTGCAGGTCCGAGCACAACCCCAGGAACCCCTCATCCTGTCCCTGGAGCTGCCTCTCCATGAGAGTCACCACTCTGTCAATGGAGGAGGCAGTGTGCTCGGCCATGAGGGTCAGCTCAGTCTCACGCTCCACATGGACTCCTCCATCACAGGGACCATAACACACAGACCCTCATGGATCTCCCCAGACCCTCATGGATCTCCCCAGATCCTCACCTATCTCCCCAGACCCTCATCTATCTCCCCAGACCCTCATCTATCTCCCCAGACCCTCATCTATCTCCCCAGACCCCCATCTATCTCCCCAGATCCTCCTGCACATCCCACTGGACATCCAGCAACTGCCGCCTAATGGACGACTCCAGAGGTATCAAGCCTGGCTCTTCGGGGCCCTGCGACTGGGGGCGTGTTGGAGAATCTAAGGGAGAACAACGACATGTCATTATTTACAGTGATCACACTGTCACTGTGAGTGCCAGGCACCCTGGTGAGACCATGGAGATCTGCATCATGGTGCCATCGTCTTTCAATGATCAATGGGGACTCCAGGTTTGAGGCTCCCATTAATGAAGAGACTGCACTAGAATGTCTGCACAATCCGACACTCTCACCTCTGTGCACTGCACTCTTACCTTCCTCAGAGACCCTGCCTCTCCGTGACCGGCTGACCGAGGTGGGTAGCGCCTCTCCAGCTCCAAAGCCTCCATTTCAAACCTCCTCAGGATTAGGAGGTTTGGGGGTCTCTGCCAGTCCGTGGCCTCTTGATGTTGTTCTGGTTCCTCTTCTCCTGAAAGGACAGAGGAGCATTGATGAGTCCGCCCTCTACCTGCAGCGCCATTGCAGCCTGGCCAACCCCAGCTGAGGAACACCTCACAGGGCACATCTGAGTTGTGGCCCTCGAACTGCAAGGCACTCAGCCCAAGCAGCCAGGGCTCACCCCCTTGGCCAACTCCAGTGTCATTGACAGTTAGCACTCAGACTCTAACACCCCTGAGCTCCATGGGGGGATGGGCAGCCCTGATCATATTGAATGGCGGGGCAGGCTTGAGGGGCTGAATTGCCTACTCCTGCTCCTAGTTCTTATGTTCTTAACACTTCTCCACACTGATCCATGCCAACACAGCACTCACCCTTGCCGAGCACAGCAGCTGGTTGAACCTTTTGGGGCTCTGCACCCATGTGCACCTCACGACATCATGGCCACTGACCTCAGCTGCCACCTTCTCCCAGACTTTTCCGGTCTGGTGCAGGGGCTCCTCCTCCCACTATCCCTGGGAACGAGGGCATCTCACCCGACACCCACCTCCTCCGCAAGGATGCACGGCACTGGTATGAAAATCGGGGGTGGCCAAGTGCCCACCCGAGCTGCCCTATGCCTGGCACCTCCAGCCTCTGTTGAGGCTATAGCTCCAGTCTCCAGACCGCTGAATATGATTCTCCCCCGGCTGTCTCAGGAAGCTGTCTCTGCCCATTTTAACCCGCCCACTGGGTCTCCATTGGACCCGACGGCTGACAGACCCCCACCCCACCCTTCCTGGCCCTTCCCGGCCATTGGGAAGACGTGTTTCATGCTGGGTGGGACTTAGTTGGCCAGCCAGCGTGAAATCAGGGTCATGGGCCGATCGCGGGCAGGGGGCATGTTTCCTGACTGCTCCTGGGCCCACCAATCACGCGTGCCTGCCTAGGGCAAAATTCAGGCCCATGTCTCTGTAACTTTCATCTGGATTGTTTTTTATTCTTTCATGGGATGTGGGCTGGCTAGGCCAGAATTTATTGCCTGTCCCTAATTGCCCTTGTTCAGAGGGCAGTTAAGAGTTAACTACATTGCTGTGGGTCTGGAGTCACATGTAGGCCAGACCGGGTAAGGACAGCAGATTTCCTTCCCTAAAGGACATTAGTGAACCAGATGGGTGTTTACAACAATTGACGATGGTTTCCTGGTCATCATCAGACTTTTAATTCCAGATTTTTACTGAATTCAAATTTCACCATCTGCTGTGATGGGATTTAAACCCCAGAGTATTACCCTTGGTCTCTGGAGTGCTAGTCAAGTGACAATACCACGAATTGTAACATTACTGCTCTGTTACCACCCCCTTGTTGATGAATCACACTGACGGATGTGAACATGTCACTGCGTTGTTGTGCTATCCTGGTAATTGTTTTCACTGCCCCCACAGAGCTCACTCACGGTGGATCCTGGACCCTATGGGGGATTGGTACTTTCGATGGCTCATTGTGTCCACCATCCCGGTCCTGTACAACTGGATCATCCTGGTCAGCAGGTGAGAGTCACTGCACTTTTCAACAGGAGGGAAGACAAGCTGCAGTTAGGTCCTAGCTGCAATATTGTCCTAATTTGGGTGTGGCACTTTAGGTTGGAGGTCAAGGCCGTGGGGAGGGGGGTTTATAGCAATGATACCATGGATGAGGGAGCTCAGTTCTGTGGAGAGTCTGGGGGAGCTGTGGTTGGCTTCTCTCCTTAGAGCAGAGAAGGGGAGCCTTAAAGGAAGCCTTTAAATTGATGAGGTGTTGGAGAAACTGTTTCCAGTAGCAAGAGGGTAAGTAACCAAAGGACACGGATTGGAGAGAATTGGTCAGAGGGAGGTGAGGAGAATTTTTTTACCCAGTGATTGTAGTGACCTGGCAGGTGCTGCCTGAAAGAGAAAATAAAAACTTTGAAAAAAGGAATTGGATAAAAAACTTGAAGGTGAAAGATTTCTGTGGGATTAATTGGATAGTTGAGAATCATAGAATCATAAAACAGTTACAGCACAGAAGGAGGCCATTCAGCCCATCGTGTCCGTGCCCGCTCTCTGCAAGACCAACTGACCTAGAGCCACTCCTATATTTTTTTCCCTGTATCCCTGCTCTTCAGATAATTATCCAATTTCCTTTTAAAAGCAGTGATTGAACCTGCCTCAACTCCCTCAGGCAGTGCATTCCAGATCCTAACCACTCACTGTGTAAAGAAAGATTTTCCTTATGTCACCTCTGGATCTTTTGCTAATCACTTTTTAAAATCTGTGCCCTCTGGTTCTCGATCTTTCCACCAATGGGAACAGTTTCTCCCTATCACTCTGTCCAGACCCCTCATAATTTTGAACACCTCTATCAAATCTCCTCTCAGCCTTCTCTTCTCCAAGGAGAACAGTCCCAACTTCTCCAATCTATCCTCATACCTGAAGTTCCTCATCCCTGGAACCATTCTCGTGAATCTTTTCTTCATTCTTCACATCCTTCCTAAAGTGTGGCACCCAGAACTTGACACAATACTCCAGCTGAGGCTGAATCAGTGTTTTATACAAGTTTATCATAACTTCTTTGCTTTTGTGCTCTATGCCCCTATTAATAAATCCCAGGATACTGAATGCTTTATTAACCACTGTCTCAACCTGTCCCGTGATATTCAACGATTTATGTTCATATACACCCAGGTCCCTCTGCTGTTGCACCCCCTTTTGGGATTGTACCCTGTATTTTATATTGTCTCTCGGTGTTCTTCCTTCTAAATGGATCAATTCATACTTCTCTGCATTAAGTTTCATCTACCAATTGGCCACCCATTCCACCAGCCTGTCTGTGTCCTCTTGCTGTCTCTCACTAACCTCCTCACTGTTCACAATATTCCCAAGTTTTCTGTCATCAGCAAATTTTGAAATTACACCCTGCACACCAGAGTCTAGTATATATCAAGAGAAGAAGGGGTTCTAGTACAGGGGAACTCCACTATAAACCTTCCTGCAGTCCGAGAAACAACCATTCACCAGCACTCTCTGTTTGCCCTCACTTGGCCAACTTTGTATCCATGCTGCCACTGACCCTTTTATTCCATGTGCTTCAACTCTGCTGACAAGCCTGTTGTGTGGCACTTTATCAAACACCTTTTGGAAGCCCATGTACACCACATCAACCACATTCCCCTCATCAACTTATCAAAAATCTCACACAAATTAGAGGAACATGATTTGCCCTTAACAAATCCATGCTGGATTTCCTTATCAATCATATTCCTCCACAAAATAACACGAAGTGTAGTTTGATGGCGTACCACTTTGGCAGGGTACTTAGTTAACTCAGGGAGTTTGGTGAGTGAGGAAATTCAGATCAGAAGAGGTGCTGGTCTGGTAATTTACAAAACAAGGGATAGTCTGAGAGAAGGAGCAGGAGACCCGAGAGCTGCAGATCAGAAGCATTAATTTTAAGGAAGTAGGTAGGTGATTGGTTGGTGAGTTTTGAGGTTTATTTTTTTCTCTTACTAGGGCAATAGTGTAAACAAAGTCCAGGGAAGTATAAGCACTGTACTAAATTTATAACTTAACTAGTTAAACTACTTAGTATAACTACAAATAATCATTATATAAGAACTTTAATTAATTAATGAAATAAGGCTAGTCTGAGAGTTGCAGAGCAGGGTGTGTATCCGGACTGTAGAATGTGAGAGTTTGTGGGTGGTGAGACTGGCCTGAGCAGATCTCTGCAGGAACTGTCTCCATCTTGAATGAGTTCAATGAGCTGCCGTGTGGATTGGAGAGACTCTGACACATAGGGAGGGGGAAGAGTTTCCAGACAGTTTTATCCACAATACCTTATCCAGTCACATCCCAGGGGAAAAAGCAGGGTCAGAGAAAGGAGGGTGTAACTGGTAGGGAGTCAGGTAGCAGGGATTTAGGAGAGGTTGAGAAAAGGGTCCTGCAGACACTGGTCCTGTTCAGCAGGTACGATGCACTTGCTACCTGTGAGGACAAGGAGAGACTGCCGGGAGGACATGCACAATACAGACCGAGGCACCATGGCTCAGGAGGTTGTCCAAGGGTTAGGGCAGGAGAAGGGCAGAGTACAAACGTGGTAGAAATAATGAACTCTATAGTTAGGTAGATTATGTCTGAAACTTACCCAAAACCAAAACTGGTTACCAATACCTCCTAACCAGAAAGGACCTAGTCACCAGATTCCCTGAGGACATCCCCCTCCGGGACATCACAGCAAAGGCCATGATCGAAGGGCTGACCCAACTCTTCACCTGCTTAAAACCAAAATACCGCGGATGCTGGAAATCTGAAATAAAAACAGAAAATGTCCGAAAATCTCAGCAGCCTGACAGCACCTGTGGAGAGAGAAACAGAGTTAACATTCTGAGTCCGAGTGACTCTTCTTCAGAGCTAAGGAGAAGTAGAAATGTGATGGATTTTATCTTTGAGTTTTTCCAGCATTTTCTGTTTTTGTTTCAGATTTCCAGCATTCGCAGTATTTTGCTTTTTTCTTTTGTCTGTGGTCTCTGTGCTGCAAATCTTTATTTTCTCTATCCCTCTTTTACTTTATGAACGCAAAGGAGGCAAAGTTACTACCCTCCTCCTGCGGTTTGAGTTTGTGCCAATAAACTAACCCTTTGAGTTCATCCTTTCTCCAGTTTGCTGTGGGGTTATTAATTGGATTGCACCAAAACCGAGGGGTTGGGAAACATGTCACCACTGACAGGGGGAAGCAAATCAAAACACCTTTCCGTTTATGGATGGGTGACGAGAGGATGTTTAAATTAACCCCTTCCTGTCGGTAACAGAAATCCGGAGCTCAAATCCAGGAACATCCATTTGAAGTTGTCTAGAATCCAAGTTAAGACACGAGCCAAATCTGAGATAACAGAGCCAACTGGAAACCAAAAAAGGAAAAACTCGGTGGCTGGAACAGATTTTAAAGCACAGTCACTAACCACAGCAAATTCCTTTTCCCCTAACACTAAGTAAATGGCAACATTTTAAAAAATTCATTCACAGGATGTGGGCTTCGCTGGTTGGGCCAGCATTTATTGCCCATCCCTTGTTGCCATCCTTCTAGATGGCAGTGGTCGTGGGTTTGGAAGGTGCTGGGTCTAAGGAGCCCAGATGTGGGTCAAGCAAGAAAATTTGAACGGTGAAACATTAGCCCCCTTAGCACAGAGCAACTGGAAGCTGTAGCTCGGGAGGTACAATTAAAATTACCCAGTAAACTGGAGAGAAGTGAACTGATGCAGTTGTTGGTAGAACATTTGGATCTCAAGTTACTGATAGAAAAGTTGGATGTAGGGCTCAACTATGACTCCAAATCCCCTCCCCTGGCCAAATTTGAGCAGGAAAAGCTCAGAATACAGCTAGAATTTAAGGGAGAGGGAAAGAGAAGTACAGGAGTTAGGCTTGGAATTAAAAAGCAGGATCTCAAGGCTTATGACCTGCAGATCACTGCTTGAACCATGTGCAAGTTGGCATAGGAGCAGAGAGATCAGAAGATTCCACATGTGACTAAAGGGCTGGTGTGGGAAGAGGGGCTTCTTTTCATGGGATACTGGCAGCAGTTCTGGGACAGGAAGGAACTGCACTTGGGATAGGCTCCACTTGAACCCTGATTAGACCCATGTCCTGCAGGAAAGAGTAAACAGGAAGTTGGCAAAAGCTTTAAACAAGTAAGATGTGGGGAGGGATCTACAAGCAATGTAAGCAATCTAAATGTAAACAAAAGAGGGCAGGGGAAGTTAGGGAAGGATAAAGTAAGGGAGAACATTGATAGCAAAGGAATAAATAGAGCTATAGAATGGAGTCTAAAAAGATGGGTAAACAATTAAGTAAGAGAAAATCCAATTACAAATGAGTTAAAGTGTGTGGACAGAAATCCACACGGTGTCCATAATAAAATGGGGGCTGGAAGCAATCATGAGTTGGGAGGAGCTAAACATCGTAAGGATTACTGAGACATGGCTACAGAAAGATCAGTTTTGGGAACCAAACATCGCAGGTTAAACATATTTAGAAAAGATTATAGAGGGAAAAGGGGAGGCAGGTTAGCTGTACTTATCTGGGAAACTTAATGGCAGCAGCAACAAGGGATGCAGCTATTAACAAGACAGACATTGAATCCATATGGATAGAAATACAAGACAATAAAGGATCAATCACATTGATTGGTGTTGTCTACAAACCACTTAACAGTGGAAGTGAGGTGGAGGAAGAAATATGCAGGCAGATTAGAAAATTGACTAAATGACACAGAATAATAATCATGGGGGATTTTTACTACCCTGATATTAATTGAACAGAAGAGGAAGGTAAAGGGGATAAAAGAATAAATTATCCACAATCTGTACAGGACTCCTTTCTAACCCAATATATAACAAGCCCAACAGGGAAATATCACTATTGAACCTAGTAATAGGGAATGAATCAGAGCAGATAAAACAAGTAAGGGAACATTCAGGCAATAGTGACCATAATATAATATATTCTAAGATGATGATAGAGAAGGACATAAGTATGATGACGATCAGGTTAACAGATTGGTGAAAAGTTGACTTCGAAAGCCTGAGAACAGAACTTGGGAAGATAAAATGGTCAAAATAAAACAACGATGTTGAACAACAATGGGAAATATTTAAAACTGTGGTCAGAGTGCAGGGATAATATGTTCTGCTAAATGGAAAGGACAAACTAAATACTAGCGAGACTCCAGGGATGAATAAAGACAAGGGAATAATTTAGGGTTAGGAAAGAGGCAAACATTATGGGCAGAATTTTTGGGTCAGCGGGTGGGTGCGGTGGGTGGACCCGGAAGCGGCCAGGAAATGGCCCGCCAACCGCGATTGGCCCCCGGCTGCGATTTCATGCTGGCTGGCCAATTAACAGTCAGCCAGCTCGAAAAGCGCACTGATAGGCTCAGCGCTGCCGGGGTGGGGGCGGGAGGAGAGCTGGCGCTGATGTAAGCGCGGGCACCGGGGAGGGTGGACCGAAAGCTCCCTGAAGGCAGAGCGCTGCCTCAGGCAGCTGGAGAGTTTAAAACCAATAAATAAAGATTTTAAAATGCAGAAACAAATGTCCACACATCGGACTCACTCACCTGAACATGTAGATTATAAAAATTCCGCCCAAATATTTTTATTTTTTTTAGATGATATCGGAAACCTCATCCCACCTTTGGATTAGGTTTCCTCAGAAATGCAAAAGCCGCCTGGCCGATTCACCCACCTGCCAACTGTCAGGTTGGGCAAGCAATGAAAAATCGCAGTCAATTGCTACTTTAATGGCTTTAATAGGCCCCTTAATTGCTGGCAGGCGCACTACCGGCTCTCACACACGCCCGCCAACTGAAATATCAGGTGACTGCGCGGTGACGTCGGGCAAGTGATGACGTTATTGTGCAGTATTTTACACCCGATTGGGTCGGGCATGCACCCGCCCACAGGATGTAAAAGTCTGCCCTAAGTGCACAGTCAGCAGAGGATTGATTGCATGATCAGAGGGAATAAAAAGACATTGGGGGAGAAGTCAAAAATAATTAGGAAGGAAAAGAGGAATCATGAAATTAAATTATCAATGAACATAAAACAAGGTAGTGAAATGTTTAACAGATGCATCAATGAAAACAGGAAGACTGTGATGGGAATCGGACCACCAAGGGGTAGACAGGATACTACCACAGGGAGGAATATTCAATTATTATTTTGTTTCGGTGTTTACCAGCGAGCTAGAGCAGGTGGACATGACATTGATGATGAGAAGATCAATGAGCATTTTCAATAAAAGGGGGATGTATTAAATCAACAAAATAAACCCAAAGAGAACAAAACAGTTGTTGTGGATGGATTACATCCAAGTGTTTTAAAAGAGTCTAGGGATGAGATAGCAGCGGCCTGACTGAACAAAACCAGACTCATAGATAGGAGGGTCAGTGTCCAATTAGATAATAAAATATTGACTTTAGGACAGAAAGCAGTGAGCCATGGAAAATGGTTACTTTTCATACTGGACGATGGTAGACAGTGCTGTTCCCCAAGGGTCAGTGCTAGGACCATTGTATTTTTTGATATGTATAAATGATTTGATATTGGAATACAGAGTAAAATTTAAAAATTTGTCGATGGGACCAAACTTGGAGGAATGGCAAACAGTGAGGATGAAACCAATCGACTGCAACAAGACATAGATAGTCTATCAGAATGGGCAGATAAATAGCAGAGGGAATTTAATATAGAGATGTGTGAGGGATAGGGAGGTTAAGAAGATGTAGTTGCATAGTCTGGGCATGGGTGTTAATCACTTGTACCCTATGTTCACTATTATCCCAAGAATGTCCCAAGAGACTCCCAAGAATATCTCCTTGCCTTTGGCTCCTTGTTCACAACCATCTTCCTTTGTGCTAGGTATGACTCCAACCAGTGGAGAGTTTTCCCCCTGATTCCCATTGACTCCAGTTTTGCTAGGGCTCCTTGATGCCACACTCAGTCAAATGCTGCCTTGATGTCAAGGGCAGTCACTCTCACCCCACCTCGGGAGTTCAGCTCTTTTGACCATGTTTGAACCAAGGCTGTAATGAGGTCAGGAGCTGAGTGGCCCTGGCGGAACCCAAACTAGGCATCAGTGAGCAGGTTATTGCTAAGCAAGTGCCACTTGATAGCACTGTTGAAGACCCCTTCCATTACTTTACTGATGATCGAGAGTAGACTGATGGGGCGCTAATTGGATGGGTTGGATTTGTCCTGCTTTTTGTGTACAGGACATACCTGGGCAATTTTCCACATAGCCGGGTAGATGCCAGTGTTGTAGCTGTACTGGAACAGCTTGGCTAGGGGCGCGGCAAGTTCTGGAGCACAAGTCTTCAGTACTATTGCCAGAACATTGTCAGGGCCCATAGCCTTTGCAGTATCCTGTGCCTTCAGCTGTTTCTTAATATCTCATGGAGTGAATCGAATTGGCTGAAGACTGGCATCTGTGATGCTGGGGACCTCCGGAGGAGGCCGAGATGGATCATCCACTCGGCACTTCTGGTTGAAGATTGTAGCAAATGCTTCAGCCTTATCTTTGCATTGATGTGCTGGGCTCCTCCATCATTGAGGATGGGGATATTTGTAGAACGTCCTCCTCCAGTGAGTTGTTTAATTGTCCACCACCATTCGCAACTGGATGTGGCAGGACTGCAGAGCTTAGATCTGATCCATTGGTTGTGGGATCACTTAGCTCTGTCCATCACTTGCTGCTTATGCTGTTTGGCACACAAGTAGTCCTGTGTTATACCTTCACCAGGTTGACACCTCATTTTTAGGTGTGCCTGGTGCTGCTCCTGGCATGCCCTCCGTCACTCTTCATTGAACCAGAGTTGATCCCCTGGCTTGATGGTAATGGTAGAGTGGGGGATATGCCGGGACATGAGGTTACAGATTGTGTTCGAGTACAATTCTGTTGCTGCTGATGGCCCACAGTGCCTCATGGATGCCCAGTCTTGAGTTGCTAGATCTGTTCAAAACCTATCCCATTTAGCACGGTGGTAGTGCCACAAAACATGATGGAGGGTATCCTCAATGTGAAGGTGGGACTTCATCTCCACAACGACTGTGTGGTGGTCACTCCTACCGATACTGTCATGGACAGATGCATCTGCGGCAGGCAGGTTGGTGAGGATGAGGTCATGTATGTTTTTCCCTCTTGTTGGTTCCCTCACCACCTGCTGCAGACCCAGTCTAGCAGTTGTGTCCTTTAGGACTCGGCCAGCTCGGTCAGTAGTGGTGCTACCGAGCCACTCTTGGTGATGGACATTAAAGTCCCCCACCCAGAGTATATTCTGTGCCCTTGCCACCTTCCGTGCTTCCTCCAAGTGGCGTTCAACATGGAGGGGCACTGATTCATCAGCTGAGGGAGGGTGGTACGAGGTAATCAGCAGGAGGTTTCCTTGCCCATGTTTGACCTGAGGCCATGAGACTTCATGGGGTCCGGAGTCGATGTTGAGGACTCCCAGGGTAACTCCCTCCTGACTGTATACCACTGTGCCGCTACCTCTGCTGGGTCTGTCCTGCCGGTGGGACAGGACATACCCAGGGATGGTGATGGTGGAGTCTGGGACATTATCTGTAAGATATGATCCTGTGAAGATGACTATGTCAGGCTGTTGCTTGACTAGTCTGTGAGACAGCTCTCCCAATTTTGGCACTAGCCCCCAGATATTAGTAAGGGGGACTTTGCAGGGTTGACAGGACTGCGATTGCTGGTGTCGTTTCCAGTGCCTAGGTCGATGCCGGGTGGTCCGTTCAGTTTCATTCCTTTTTTTGAGACTTTGTAGTGATTTGTTACAACTGAGTGGCTTGTTAGGGCATTTCAGAGGGCAGTTAAGAGTCAACCACATTGCTTGGCAAAGTGGGAGAAGTGGTCTCAGGCAAGGGAAGAGGCTGCAGGGTGAGGGCTGCACTGGTGAAGGAGGGTATCCCAGGGTGGGTGTGGGGGCACATGTTGATCTGTGAAAGTTGCCTCAAGATGGTGAGGGCTGAGGAGACAGTCTCCAGAGGAGATGAGGCCAGATGGAGATGTGAGGGTGTGTGTGAGAGAGTGAGTGGTGATGTCCCTTGAGCTGGCAGTGAGTGAGATGCCAGTGAGTGTGTGATGGGTTTGTGAGTGTGAGTTTAGAGCGATGAGATGGTTGCCTTACCCTGGCAGCACAGATGAGATCATTCACCCTCTTTCTGCACTGGATGGCCAACCTCTTCTGTGCAGCATTGGCACTGACCACCACTGCCATCGCCTACCAAACCGGAGGGGTAATGTAGCTGCCCCTCCTGCGGCCAGAGTGGGGGGTAGAGGACATCACAGCGCAGCCTCCACAGTGACCAAAACAGTCTTCTTGCCTTTTGGGTCCATGTCTTCTTTACTGCAGTCCTGGGCTGGAAGCGCTGAGCGCGGCTGCACGTTAAACGCGGTGCCTGGCGCGATGAAGCGGCGAGGTGATGGTGAGGTGATGGTGTGGCAGGCGAATTGGAGCCTACCCGCCTTGGAAACGGCTTGTATCCCGGGAATGCATAAGTAATACGGTGGGTTTGGGACGATACAGTGTGAAAACCCACCATTGTTGCCAATTTGCCTGCCCACTACTGCCCACTAGTGCAAATCTGGGACAATTCCACCTATTCTCTCTTGTTGGAGATGGTCATTACCTGACACTTGTGTGGCATGAATGTTACTTGCCACTTGTCAGCCCAAGCCTGGATATTGTTGTGGGTTTGGAGTCACATGTAGTCCAGACTAGGTAAGGACGGCAGATTTCCTTCCCTAAAGGACATTAGTGAACCAGATGGGTTTTTATGACAATCGACAATGGTTCCATGGTCATCATTAGATTCCAGGTTTTTAGTGAATACAAATTTCATTGAACCCAGTTCCCCAGAGTATTACTCCGGGTCTCTGGGTTACTAGTCTGGTGTAAACACCACTATGCCACTGCGTCCCCTAAATGTGTGATGAGAAGGGATGGAGCAGAGCTTGGGAAACATGCCCCCTGTGTGTGGTGAGCCCTCCTCAGGAGGTGCTGAGGAAAGGGTGCGAACAGCCTGATGGATGGGGTGGTGGTGATGTGAAAGTTTCCATGAGACAATCCATGGTGATAAGTGTCTCACATTAATGGTTGTATGGGATCCCTGAAGACAGTAGCCCTTTGAGTAGATAATGCCATGATGAGAGTTTCACATTGGAGGGAATTGAAACATGGTTTACCCTGGCGGAGCGGTTGAGATCATTCATCCTCCTCCTGCACTGGGTCTTATTATGGGTGCGCTGGCCAGTCGCACTGACCTCCCCTGCGATGGCCTCCCAGGTTGGAGAGTTGGTGTTCTTCTTGGAGGGGTCCCCAGGGTAAAACACATCCCAATGCTGCTGCACTCCTCGGGTCAAGGCTGTGAGGCTGTGGGGCAGAAGCTTGCCAGGCATCTGTGGTTCTCCTGGAGACAGCCGGGCTGGAGAGGGTAAGATGTGTGCGTTTGGGGCCCTTTAAATATGGCACGTGGACCTTTCAGCCCCTCGGGTAATGGCCCAGTGGACCAGCCAGCGCCCGGTGATTCGGGGAGATACTCACCTGGGCATAATTAATGGGCTTCTCATTGTGGAATTGGGCGCAATTTCCCAGCATTCCGAGCAGCGAATCTGCCCACCACTGCACTTTGTTTCAAAATGGAAAATCCCTCCCGAAAAGCAGGGAAGTTAATGCTGAATCTGTATCGAACCTTGGTCAGACCCACACTTGGAGAACTGTGTGTAGCCCTGGTCACCATATTATAAAAGGAATATCGAGACATGGAGAGGGTGCAGAGAAGATTTACAAACCCGAGATGTGTGGGTACAAATATCGGGAAAGGATTGACAGGCTGGGTCTCCTCTCTTGAAAAAAGAAGACTGAGGGGTGACCTTATAGAGGTCTTTAAAATGATGAAAGGTTTTGATCAAGTTGACACAGAGAGAATGTTTCCTCTTGTGGGGAAGAGCAGAACGAGAGGCTGTCAGTATAAGATAGTCACCCAAAAAATCCAATAGGGAATCCAGAAGAAACTTCCTTACCCAGAGAGAATGGTGAGAACGTGGAACTCACTACCACAGGGAGTAGTTATAAGGAATAGTTTGGCATTTTAAGGGGAAGCTAGACAAACAGTTGAGGAAGGAGGGAATAGAGGGTTATGATGGGGGGAGGCTTGGCTGGAGTAGAAACACTGGCATGAACTCGTTGGGCTGAATAGCCTGTTTCTGTGTCATACACCCTGTGCCCAAAAGACTATTAAGTTTGTTCCAAATGATCATTTCAAGAAGCTTCCCCACCGCTAATTTTAAACTGACTGGCCAGTGGTTGTTATCTTTACTCCTTTTGAACAAGGGTGTAACGTTTGCAATTCTCCAGTCCTCTGGCCTCAGCCCTGAGTCTAAGGAAGACTTAAAGGTTCTGGCCAGTGCCTCAGCAATTTCCATTCTCACCTCCCTCAGTATCCTCAGATGCATCTCATCTGGTGACTTCTCAACTTTAAGTACAGGCAGCCTATCTAATGCCCCCTCATTATCAACTTTTAGCCTGTCCAATGTCTCAACCACTTCCCCTTTCGCTCTGATTTGGGCAGAATCATTCTCTTTGCTCATCATTGGCTGCCCCTCGATTCGAGGATGATGTTTACTCAGGCTTGCGAGTTTCTGCCATGGGTGGTCATGTGACTGATGCCGCCGATTCTCCACCCACAGATCTTTGGGAACATGTCCCCTGAGGCAGTGGGATCCGGAGTGCAGGGTTTATTTCCTTTTCTTTCCTTCTCTGCTGCCGCTCTGCCTCATCATTAAGACGTTGGGACTCAAAGCGGGATACAGTTTGATGGACAAGTTGTGGCCATTTTAAATGATTGGTAGCAAGCCCCTCCCAGTCATTCCTTGGTAAAGAAAGATGCAAAGTACTCATTTAGTTCCTCAGCCAAGCCCTTTCCCAATCCCATTCTTGGCCTCTAATTAACTTCCCTTCATCCTCCCCTGTTTTTTTTCTATTTCTAGGCCAATAGAAGAGTTTTGGATTCCCTTTTATGTAGCTGCCAGTCGCTTCTTATACTCGCTCATGTCTTCAATTATTTGTTTTTTCGCTTTCCTTCTGAACTCACTATATTCAGCCTGGTTTTCTGTTGTATTATCCACCTGAAGCTCATCAGAAAACTATGGATTTATTTGTCCTACCTTTCTTCTTTGTGGGAATATTTGGGGAGGTGGTGGCATCGCGGTATTGTCACTGGACTAATATTCCAGATAAACCCAGGGTAATGCTCTGGGGGCTGGGGTTCGAATCCCACCACAGCAGGTGGTGAAATTTGAATTCAGTAAAAATCTGGAATTAAAAGTCTGATGGTGACCAGGAAACCATTGTCGATTGTTGTAAAAACCCATCTGATGCCCTTTAGGGAAGGAAATCTGCTGTCCTTACCTGGCCTGGCCTACATGTGACTCCAGACCCACAGCAATGTGGTTGACTCTTAATTGCCCTCTGAACAAGGGTAATTAGGGATGGGCAGTAAATGCTGGCCTGGTCTGCACCTGTGAGTGAGTAAAACAAATACATACTTTGACTGTCCCTGAGCCATTTCCTCTTCAATGGCAGCCAATTTCTTCCGTTGTAATTTACCTGCCAATATTCAATTCCAACTTACCCAGGCCAGGTACATTCTTGCACTATTGATGCTGGCCCTCCCCCAATTAATTAATTTTACTCTGGATTGCTTCATAACCTTATGATACAGTGATCACTGTCCCCTAAGTGTTCTCTCACTGACACTTGATCCACTTGGGCCCACACCATTTCCCAGAACCAACTTTCTCCGAATGGAATCTTCAGCATTGGAAAAATACCTGAAGGTCGGCACTATTTCCCGATCCTGGCCCGACTCTGCCTATCAGGGCGCACACCTGGGAGATTCCTGGGGCCGGCCAATTAAAAGGGCAATTCCAGATCAGCCAAGCAATGAAGAAGGTGATGGGAGGGGAACTGGGGGACCTGGTTCCTCAGGCACCAGGGCCACCACAGGGCCTGTAGTCCTTGAAGGTCGGCAGCCCCACCAGCTGAGGTCAGCACTGTCGCTGTCGGAGGGGGGAATGGGAAGACTCCTCAACCTTGAGGTGCCCCCTGAAGGGGTATTCGATTGAGGTGAAATCCTTTTATAGGATGGATGGCTGATATAGCTGTGGTTCCGGTGACAGGGTAAGTGTATGAGGCCTTGTGGACACCACTCACTCCACCAGGCAAGCTGCTGGCAAGTTGCCTACTGGTGCCTGCTGAACTTGTGCCTCATTGGGTGGAGGGGGGGTGGGGGGGGCGGGGATGGGCTGTCCACCGTCGGACAGGTCGCCTGTCCCACTGAGGATCCTCATCTGATCACCTGGAGCCTGCTGACACTTACATGTCTGAAATTCCTCCCAGTCAATCTTGCCCCAATCCGACCAGGAGAATTCCGCCCTTTTAAAACTTATGTAAGATGTTGAGCATAGTTTGGTTGTTCTTAAGATATTTGTATTCTTGGGAAGTTCAACATTAAGTATTTATTAACTACGGGAAACTATATACATAGGCACCATAAAGGTCCAAGCTTGGAGCTGTCTCCATGCTTGCTTCTACACACGGCTCTGTCCAATACTGCACTGACCCCGAGGTGCGGGTCATGTGATCTCTTACATCACTCTGTGCGTGACACTGTACTCAGTCCCATGTTCACCCTTTATGTGTCAGACCCTATACTACAAGAACTGGCACTAGATAGAAACAAATTAAAGTGTGGGTAATGTGAAGAAGGGATGGGCAGAGAGAGGGAAAGAGATAGATAGACAGAGAGAGTGGGAAAGTGATAGTGACAGAGAGATAGAAAGTGATAGAGAATGACAGAGAGGAAGAGAGGGAGACAGAGAAAGAAAGGGATAGTGACATAGAGACAGAAAGTGATAGAAAGTGACAGAGAGAGAGAGAGAGAGAGAGAAGTCTCATATCAAGCGGGTATAATAAGTGACTTCAATGATCACAACCAAAACATTGGTGAATATTTTTCAGGTAGTTCAGATAGAGAATTGAGGGAGAGGTTACCTATGGTGTGGGATCTGGATGAATGAAACACTTGGTCTCTTTTTGACAAAAGCTTGTTATTTGGCTTGTTCAGTACTCACTCTGATTGGTCGTCAGGTGCAGCTTTATTGATCTTCAGTACAATTACCTGGCTGTGTGGCTTACTCTGGATTACCTATCAGATCTCATCTACCTGCTCAATATGGCCATCAGGTTTAACACAGGTGAGTCCGCCCACACCTCTCCACATTTTTTTTGAATGGGATAAGGGAGCTGGGACTACCCTGGGAATGGGTGGGTCAGTGGGTCAAATACTGACCATTGCAACTCAGTCCCCAGCAGTGCAGCTGAGGGGCAACTCTCTATTTCAACAACAACTTGTATTATATAGCACCTTAACACAGTAAGCTCACAGGGGCATCAGATAACAATTGACATCAAGACACGGAGGGAGATGTTAGGAACAAGTAACTAAAAGCTTGGTCAAGGAGGAAAGTTTTAAGGATTATCTTAAAGGAGGAAGTGGGGGTGTGGTGAGTTAGAGAGTTTAGAGAGAGAGTTTCAGAACATAGGGCCCAGGAGGCCAAAGTCACAGCCGCCAGTGTTTGGGTTTCGAAATGCAATCATAACTACGTGTCATATCTGGCTTGCTGTAGTCATGTGACCTCTGCCATGAGGGATCTCCTGCAGGTAGTCATCTTACATTCAGTTCAATAAAGATGCTACACTAGAAAGACAGTAGTCTTTGAGCTTGTAACATGGTGTCAGGATTGGAAATGAGATAGAGTTTTGAAAAGAGGAATGTTGAAATGTTCCAAGCTGCTAAAAGCTGCTGAAAAAAAAAAAGCACAGACAAGGAAAAGCTAACGCAACCTGAAAGCTGCAAGTAAAATACTGGGTTAGACAAATATGACAGTGAATTTTACACTCCCAGCTCCTGTTGAAACGAAAGGCGATGCGTGGATGAACTGACAGTTTTTCCACTTGCAATGGCAAAACTACGAGATTGCAACAGAGTTAATTAACAAGCTGGAGCCAATATGAGTAGCAACATTTTTAACACTGCTGGGGAGCAACTGTGACAAATTGTATTCCACCCAACCTCTCTCTGAAGAACAAAATAAAAGATGGCAGAGACCTTGAAAACATTGCAGGCACTCTTTGAACCCCAAGTGAATGTAACTTATGAACAATATGTGTTCAACATTAGGGCTCATGGTGAAAAAAAGTCCATTGATCAGTATGTGACTGCAGTAACACTACTTGCAGAATCATGCGAATTCAGCCAACTGAAAGATGATCTCATTAAAGATAGAATCATCTTAGGGATAAGAGATCCTGTAGTGAGAGCAAGTCTACTGGGAGAGGAGAAACTTACTCTTCAGAAAGTGATAGAAGTTTGCAGAAGCCCAGAGGTTGTAAAATGTCAGCTGGGCCACAAGAATAGCAGAACGGACCAGGAGATACATTACACTGACAGACATTCCCGACTGAAAGAGCAGAACATTCCGGACAAAGGGCAGGATGCAAATACTGCGGAGGACAGTATACAAAGGAAAAGAAGGGTTGTCCAGTGTGGGGAAAGCAGTGTTTTAACTACAAGAAGCAGAATCATTTCACACACAAGTGTTTGGCTAGAAAGAAGGAAAACAACCCGATACAGATGGTCACTGGAGAGGTATCAGTGGAAGATTCTGATGAAGCTCTATACACCACACTACAGGCTGGTTCCGTCAAGTTAAAGGCAAAATGCTGGAAATCTGAAGCAAAAACAAAAAGTGCTGGAAAAACTCAGCAGGTCTGACAGCGTCTGTGGGCAGCTTTTATCCAGCTTCACCTGTCCCCCCCCCCGACCTCCCCCCCCCACTTAAACAGTATATATTTCACCATATTTTTACTTCTCTTTAGTTCTGAAGAAGAGTCGTACGGACTCGAAATGTTAACTCTGTCTTTCTCCCCACAGATGTTCTTCCAGCACTTTTTGTTCTTGTTTTGGTTCCGTCCTATAGATCAGAAATAGTTTGTGATGTTACAACGATGACGGCAGAGGGAGAGTATCCAGTGAACGTGGAGTGTCAGATAGACACTGGTGCGTCATGCAACATTACGCGGATATACGCAGTGAAAGCTCCCGGAGGCACAGAGCGGCTTCAGGGAGCTGAAGATTTTAAAACAAAAAACTTAGCAATGTTAAAAACAAGTCCCCTCAGTCACATGGGCAGCGAGATGTTATAAATGAAATTTAAATTTTTTTATTTAATTTTTAATAGCTGTTGGAAACCTCATCTCATCTGTGGATGAGGTTTCCTAAAAAATCCAAAGGCCACTTGGCATTCTCACCTGCCCGCCAACCATAAGGTTAGATGGGCAGCGAAAAATTACATTCAATTATAATGTTAATGGCCTTGCTCGGCCTGTTAATTATCGGTGAGCCCGCTGCCAACCCCCACACTCGCCCGCTGCCAACCCCCACACTCGCCCGCTGCCAACCCCCACACTCGCCCGCTACCAAACCCCACACTCGCCCGCTGCCAACCCCCACACTCGCCCGCTGCCAATCCCCACACTCGCCCGCTGCCAACCCCCACACTCGCCCGCTGCCAACCCCCACACTCGCCCGCTGCCAATCCCCACACTCGCCCTCTGCCAACCCCCGCACTCGCCCGCTGCCAACCCCCGCACTCGCCCGCTGCCAACCCCCGCACTCGCCCACTGCCAACCCCCACACTCGCCCGCTGCCAACCCCCACACTCGCCCGCTGCCAACCCCCACACTCGCCCGCTGCCAACCCCCACACTCGTCCGCTGCCAACCCCCACACTCGCCCGCTGCCAACCCCCACACTCGCCCGCTGCCAATCCCCACACTCGTCCGCTGCCAACCTCTACACTCGCCTGCTGCCAACCCCCACACTCGCCCGCT
This sequence comes from Cetorhinus maximus, assembly GCF_964194155.1. NCBI lineage: Eukaryota > Metazoa > Chordata > Chondrichthyes > Lamniformes > Cetorhinidae > Cetorhinus > Cetorhinus maximus. Next base: position 2,373,846 of record NC_135885.1, read on the forward strand.
GCCAACCCCCACACTCGCCCGCTGCCAACACCCACACTCGCCTGCTGCCAACCCCCACACTCGCCCACTGCCAATCCCCACACTCGCCCGCTGCCAACCCCCACACTCGCCCACTGCCAACCCCCGCACTCGCCCGCTGCCAACCCCCACACTCGCCTGCTGCCAATCCCCACACTCGCCCGCTGCCAATCCCCACACTCGCCCGCTGCCAACCCCACACTCGCCCGCTGCCAATCCCCACACTCGCCCGCTGTCAATCCCCGCACTTGCCCGCTGAACAAAACATCGTGCGAGTGTGTGGTGACGTCGGGACGCTCGCCCAACATCATTGCGCATCATTTTACACTCGAGTGGGTCGGGCGCTCAGCTCAGATTTCTGCCCTTAAGAGTTCCAGATCATAGACAGTACACAACAGCCGCTCATCTCCACCGGAACAAGTATAAATCTGGGACTGGTAACTCTGAACGTGCCAACAGAGATTTACAAGGTGTCACAGCTCACAAATCCACTGTCTGCTGAACAGATCCTAGAGGAGCACAAATATGTTGTTTCCAGAGTTGGGACATCTTCCTGGTGGATATCATCTCGAAGTAGATGAGAATGCGAAACCAATTCAGCATCTGCCATGAAGAGTTCCAGCTGCCCTCACATCCAGCCTAAAAAACAAGATAGAAGAGCTGGAAAAGAAGGGAGGAATCAAGAAAGTGACAACTCCCCCAGACTGGATTAGCAGCCTGGTAACTGTGAAACAACCAGGGAAGCTGTGAATATGCTTCAACCCAAAGGATCTAAATAAAACTCTGAAGAGATCTCACTGCCCCGTGCCAATCATCAGAGGAACTTTGCTGCAACTTGCTAAGGCAAAGATCTTTCTGACCCTAGATGTGAAGGATGGTTACTGACAAGTGAAGCTGGATGAAAACAGCAGCTTTCTAACGATATTCTGGACGCCATTCAGGAGATACAGAGAGTTGCACAAGACGTTTGACATTTCCACAGCCCCAGAAGATTATCAACACAGACAGGATGAGGCAGTCAGTGATCCTCCTGGAGTGGAAGCCACTGCAAACTGCCAATTTGTATGCCTCTTCCTTGGATCTAATACTATCTCTAATTTCCCTTGTAAGCTTCCCTTGTTTGGCCACTTTTCCTGTTTTAGTTTTGCGCCAGACAGGAATAAACAATTGTTGCAGTTCACCCATGCGCTCTTTGAATGTTTGCCATTGCCTATCCACGGCCATCCCTTTAAGTAACGTTTCCCAATCCATCATAGCCAACTCGCACCACATACCATCGTAGTTTCCTTTATTAAGATTCAGGGTCTGAGTCTCAGAATCAACTACGTCACTCTCCATCTTGATGAAGATATCACCTGACGTGACATACAAGCAAGGGAAACAGATGCACATGACTGACATGCTATCGAGAGCAACACTCCCCATGAGGAAAGTTGAGGATGCTACAACAGAATGTGAAATCTTCCAGATTCAACATGAAACAGCAGCTCGACATGATCTGGAAGTCATCAACCCAGCAGAGACATTGAATCTGACAGACAAGCATCTTGTGCAAATCAAGCAAACTACACAAGATACAACTCTCCAAGCGCTACAAGAAGTAATGATGAAAGGATGGCCTGAGAGCATCAAGGACACACCAGTGGTCACAGAGCCTATTGGGCACACCAAGACGAACTGACTGCCCAAGATGGCAGCTTGTACAAAGGGAATAGAGTCATCATTCCCTAAGGAGATGAGAGGAGAGATGCTGAAGCACATCCATGCAAGCCATCGAGGAACTGAATCAAGACAAGAGAAAGATGAGAGAAGTGCTTTACTGGACAAATATGAGCAATGAAATTAAAGACCACATCGGCCAGTGCGGTGCTTGTAACGAGTACCAAGCTAAAGAAGCTGGAGAGTCACTGATGATGCATAACATCCCAGAATGACCCATCCCATGGGTGAAGCTGCGAGTAGACCTCTTCACTATAGCAGGAACTGATTATCTTGTCACTGTGGCCCACTATTCTGACTACTTGGTGTTAGACCAGCTGACTTTGATGATGACAGCATAGTTCAGTCTTTACAACATTCCACACATTGTGATAAGTGGCAATGGTCCTCAGTACATGAGCAAAGGATTCAGTCACTTCAGAAAGGATTGGGAATGTTAGGAAATAGAGATAGCTCAAAGTAAGTCATATGTGTATTTGGAGATGTTAGAAATAAGCTATATCTTTAAGTTTAAGTTAATTTGTTTTTCTGTATTTGTGGGTTAAAAGGTGAAACCTGGGATCTAGTTTCATTTTCAAATGGAGACCGAAGGTCTAAGGCTATGTTTGTGTACCTGCATTTCTAATGAGTTTTATGACCTTTGAAATAGAGAGCCGTGTTATCAAGGGGGTAGTGGTTTAGAGAATTAAAACAAAGTTAAAAAACGCGGTGCTGTTGCCTAGCAACCAGAGGCCCCACGGAGACAGAGAAAACTAGAAAAGGAGTTTCAGTTCAGTTGAAGCCAGGATTCCAGAGAGACTGGACAGCAGAAGGATGGATAGCAAGACCCAAACTAAAGTTGAAGCCAATTGTCAGGTCAAGCTGGGCACAGGAGAAGAAACTGCAGGAGCAGGTTCCAGAAACCAAAGAAGAAAGTCCCCAAATCCAGGGGAGTGGAACAGGAAATGTCCTGAGAGGGCAGTCTAGTGAAAGGACAGGAATCTGGAAAAGGCCCTGTTCTGTGGAAGTGAAAGTGAGGAGCAGAGAAGAAGGCTCCAAGCTTCAAGCTTAAAGAGAGGAAAGCTGCAGGACGCAGACTTAAAGCAAACACAGCTCGCGAGAAGCCAGAAGGTCCAAGCAGACAGCTGAAGATCTTTAACTCTTTACTACGGGCAGGTGAAGCCGTGATGTTCTGTTGGCACAGCTGAGCATTTAAGAGAGAGTGTTTGGAAGGAAGTTTGAATGCACATGGTAATCCAGGGGAGAAGAACATCGGAAGGAGAGTTCGAAACCTGGAGATGGACCCTTGTGGAAGGCGCCCAAGAGAAAGTGTTGTTTGGAAGAAGATTACAATGCGAGTTCCTCAAGAGTGAAAATTGGAAACTCTCATGTGAAGGACGGAGTTGAGTGAGACTGGTTGGCTCACAGTGTGACAAGCGTCTGGGGGGAGTTGAGGAGGGATACATAGCATCTGTCTGGGGTGGTATCTGTCACTTGGTTTCAGAGTGTGGTGCGTCTGACCACAGGTCGCCTATTGGTTGACATGGACTCTGAATGTTAGAGTATAAGATAGCTTTAGTAACTTGTGTTATCCTTACAAATCTGTATATATCTGTAAAGGTTTAGCTGTGGGAGAAGGAGTATTGTAATATAGTTCATCTTTTCTTGTTTAATAAATGTTTTATTCTTTTGTTAAAAGTTCATCAGCCGACTCCTGTGACTCTGTTCAGTAGCCACTCTCCATGTGTCTAAACAAAAAATAAAACTTAGGATCTATCAGGCTAGGTTCCACCCTGGGATTTGCATTGTCCAGTAGTAACATCAGTTGGGATTATAACAGGAAATTCAACATCTTGCATCACCTCCGCACTATTCCCAGTTGAATAGAAAGGCAGAGGCGGCAGTGAAAACCTTGAAAGGAATCATCAAGAAATCGAACAAATCAAGCGCAGATGTATACAGAACAATCCCCGAATGGATAAACACACTGACTAAAGGCATGGAAAGTAGTCCAGTCCAAAGACTAATGTCACGCCACATACAAACTACTATTCCAATAGCAAAGAAAGCTACTGAAGCTGGAATAGTAACAGGCATGAGTGAAAAAAATCAAGATGAAAAGGCAGAAAGCCGAATTTGATTCTGACAAGACTGTCAAACAATTGCCAGAGTTAAACATTGGAGAGCCAGTCAGGGTACAAACCTTCAAAACTGTCAACAGGATTCAACCCAAGGGGCAACTTGGGACATTCGTAGAGCAGTTGTCACTCGATCGTACACGGTGGAAGTGAAGAACCAAAGATACTGGTGCACCCGCAGGCATCTACAAGGAACTCGAAAAGCTGTTCCTTCACCGCAGGCAGCCAATCAGGAAGATAGGATCTTACCAGCTGAACAGAGTACAGAATGACCATCACTCCCAGGGATCCACTGGTCCCCAACAACAGAAATGGAACAACAGCAATAACTACTGCAGCAACAAAGATGCCATGGGAATAACGTTCCCCAGACAGGAAACATCAGCCAGACAAACAGCCAATGACAACACACATGCATACAATTAAAATCCCTGCATGATTTAACAACTATGTGTGCGATGCATGTGCAGCGACTGACTAGAATAATGAACAGTTTGTTAATGCATGAGAACAGTTGTTATATAGTGGGTAACTTGGGTAACTCACAGTTACACATGATGGCGCATGCAAATTTGTCTTTGTTTGTTAAGAAAAGGAGGATGTTTGGGTTTTGAGATGCAATCATTACTGCATGTCCTATCTGGCTTGCTGTGATGGACTCCCTGCTGACAGCCATGTTACATTCAGTTCCGTAAAGACACTACACTAGAAAGATTGGAGTCTTCGAGCCCATAACAGCCAATGGTGGAACAATTAAAATTAATGATGCACAGGAGACCAGAATTAGGTAATCAGCGAGATCTCAGAGGATTCTAGGATTGGAAGAGATTACAGAGATGGTGGGGGGAGGTGTGGGTGAGGCCATGGAGGGATTTTAAAACAAGGATGAGATTTTTAAAATCAAGATTGCTTAATTTATGGCTAAAGTAGGTCAGTGAGCACAGGGGTGATGGGTAAACGTGACTTGGTGCGCGTTAGGATATGGGGTAGCAGAGCTTTGGATGAGCTGAAGTTTACAAAGGGTGGATGATGTCAGGAAGCATTTGGGATGAAGCTGAGGGTGGTGTTTTAAAGGTTTATATATATGTTCACGTTTGGGGGTAGGTGGGAATGTGGAGTTGAGGACACAATCAGATCAGCCATGATATTATTGGATGCTGGAACAGGCTCGAGGGGGCCGAATGGCCTACTCCTGCTCCTAATTTGTATGTTTGTATAGTCGCATGATCAGATGTATGTTCACTTTGCTCAGTGTTGGAGTGAGTCTGCAATTCCTCTTGTGCAGGGTATCTGGAACAGGGAGTACTGGTTACAGATCGCTGGCACATTGCTGGAAAATACGCTCAGAGTGCCGGCTTCAAGCTGGACCTGCTCTCTCTCGTGCCCACTGACCTTCTCTACATCCACTTCAGTATCCAGAGCCCAGCCATCAGATTCAACAGGCTGCTCCAGGTGCACTGTCTCTCTGAATTTCTCCATCGCCTGGAGACACGGGCTTCTTACCCCAATGCTTTCCGGGTGATCTGTATCATGGTCTTTATGGTGGTCAGCATTCATTGGAATGCATGTGCCTACTTCACCCTATCCAGACACATTGGGTTTGGACGAGACCCTTGGGTGTACCCCAATATTTCGGACCCCGACAATGCACGTTTAGGCCGCCAGTATCTCTACAGTTTCTACTACTCCACCTTGATCCTCAGCACCATTGGGAACACTCCAGCCCCTGTCCGAGAGGAAGAATACTTGTTTGTGATGGCAGATATCCTAATTGCTGTACTGGTTTTTGCGAGTATTGTGGGGAACATGGAATCCATTGTATCCAACCTGGACAAGGCAGTTCGCAGTGTCTTCCCTGACCACCAGCTGCTGAATGACTACCTCAGGTCTCAGCGTGTGGACCCAAAGCTGCATGAACGAGTGGCCAAATGGTCACAACACCTGCGCCTCTACAAGAAGATGACCAATGAGAGGGAGATCCTGCAGATGCTCCCGGACAGTCTGCGAGCTGAGGTGGCGGTCAGTGTCCATCTCCAGACCCTGAGGAAGGTCCAGCTTTTCCAATCCTGCGAGCTTGGCTTCTTGAAGCAGCTGGTGCTGAAACTGCAGCCACACGTCTTCAGCCCTGGAGATTATGTGTGTCGTAAGGGTGACGTAGGCAGGGAGATGTACATCATACAGGACGGTCGTCTCGCAGTGGTCGCTGGTGATGGGGTGACACAGTTGGCCATCCTTGAGGTTGGGAACTATTTCGGAGAAATCAGCATCCTCAACATTGCAGGTAACACTCTGCAGAACCTGTCTCCCACCTTCCTGAGTCACAATGTCATGTATTCAAGGCCCACTCCAAAGTACTGAATATTATAGAATAATATAGAGAAAGCCCATGTGGACTATTGAGCTTCTGTCTCTCTCCCTTTTTGAATAATGGAGTTACATTCACTATTTTCCAATCTAATGGAACCTTCCCCAAATCTAGAGAGTTTTACAAAATTAAAAACAACGCATTAACTATCTCACTAGCCACTTCTTTCAAGCCCCTAGGATGAAGTCCATCAGGAAACGGGAACTTGTCAGTCCCACAGCTCCAACAATTTACTCAGTACCACTTCTCTGCTGATTGTAATTTTCTTGAGTTCCTCCCTCCCTTCCATTTCCTGATTTACAGCTGTTTCTGGGATGTTACTTATATCCTCTATAGTGAAGACTGATGCAAAATATCTGTTCAATTCATCTGTTATCACCTTATTTTCCATTATTAATTCCCCAGACTCACCTTCCATAGGACCAACACTCACTTTGTTAACCCTTTTCTTTTTTTAAATACCGACAGAAAATCTTACAATCTGTCTTTATATTTCTAGCTTTCTCTTGTAATCTAATTTTTCTCTCCTTATTAATCTTTTGGTTATTCTTTTCTGTTTTTTATATTCTGTCCAATCATCTGACCTGTCCACCTTTGCACAATTATATGCTTTTTATTTAAATTTGATGCTCTCTCTAACTTTTTTTAGTTAACTACGGATGGTGGGCCCTCCCCTTGGAATTTTTCTGTCTCGTTGGAATGTATCTATTTTGTGTATTCTGAAATATCCCTTTAAATGTCTGCCACTGCATCTCTATTGATCTATTTTAACCTAATTTGCAAATTCACATTATCTAGTTCTGCTTCCATGACCTCATAATTGCCTTTATTTAAGTTTAAAATACTAGTCTTGGACCCACCCTTCTCTTCCTCAAAGTGAATGTAAAATTCAATCATATTATGATCACTGCCACCAAGGGCTGCCTTCACTCTGAGGTTATTAATTAATTCTATCTTGTTGCACAATACCAGGTCTAGTACAGCCTGCACCCTGGTTGGCTCCAGAACGTGCAGTTCTAAAAACTATTCTGAAAACATTCCATGAACTTCTCACATAGGCTACCTTTGCCCATCTGATTTTTCCAGTCTGTAAGTAGATTAAAATTACCCATGATTATCACTGTACCTTTCTGAGAAGCTCCAATTATTTCTTCCTTTATACTCTGTCCTACCATGTGGTTACTGTTAGAGGGCATGTATACCGCTCCCACAAGTTGCTTCTTGCCTTTATCATTTTTCATCTTTATCCAAACTGCTTCTACATCCTGGGTTCCTGAACCTAGGTCACCCCTTTCTATTGTGTTAATACCATCACAAATCCACCTTTTCCTCACTCCCTGTCCTTCCTAAATATCATGTATCCTTCAACATTCAGGTCCCAATCTATCCCATCCTGTAGCCATGTCTCTGTAATAGCTATCAGATTGTACCTATTTATTTCCATTTGTACCATCAGTTCATCTGCTTTGTTTCGAATGCCAAGTGCATTCAGATACAGAACCTAGATTTATCCTTTTATTATTTTGTAACCTCTGGCCTTATCTGCTGATTTACTCTTAGATTTGTAATCTCTGTCCCTTCCTGTCACAGCCTGTTTATCATTTCCCATATTAATACCTGTCTCTGTTGCCTTGTCTCTACTCTTTGGTTCACCACATCTTCCCAAATTTGATCCTTTGCCCCCACTATTCAGTTTAAAACCCTCTCTACTTCCCTAGCTCGCGAGGACACCAGCCCCAGCACGGTTCAGGTGTAGACCGTCCCAACGGTACAGATCCCACTTTCCCCGGTACTGGTGCCAGTGCCCCACAAACTGGAACCCACTTCTCCCACACCAGTCTTTGAGCCACACTTTCATTTCTCTAATCTGATTTGTCCTGTGCCAATTTGCACGTGGCTCAGGTAATAATCCAAAGATTATTACCTTTGAGGCTTTGCTTCTTAATGTAGTGTCTAGCTCTTTATTTGACTATTCAGAACCTTTTTCCTTGTCCTGCCTATGTCGTTGGTACCTACATGGACCATGATGACTGCATCCTCCCCCTTCCAGTCCAAGTTCCTCTCCAGCCCTTAACAGACCCTGGCACCGAGCAGGCAACATAGCCGTCAGGACTCTCATTCTTTGCTGCAGAGAATGAGAGTCTCACTATACTGTCCCCCTACTGCCACTACATTCCTTTTTGCTCCCCACCCACTTGAATGGCTTCCTGTGCCACGGTGCCATGGTCAGTTAGGTCATCCACCCTGCAGCCCCGACTCTTATTCAAACAAGCTGAGAGAATATCAAACCTGTCGGACAATTGCAAGGCACTCCTGCCCTCTGGGTCCCCTTTCCTGCCTCACCCTCAGTCACACCCACCTGTCCCTGACCACTGACCAAATCAGAAGACCCTATACTAAGCAGTGTGACCGCCTCCAGGTACAAAACACCCAGGTAACTTTCCCCCCTCCCTCACAGTGTCTGCAGCTCGGCCTCCAGCTCAATGACCCTGAGCCAAAGCTCCTTGAGCCGCAAACACTCACAGCAGATGTGTTTTCCCTGGATCACACTGGTTCCCAGGAAATTCCCACATGCTGCAACTATAACACAAAGCTTGTCCTGCCATCCTTAATGTGAATTAATGAACTACTTAATTGTTTTATTCAATTAATTTTTCTCCTTTTTTATATATTTATTAACCTTACTGCCAGTTTGGATACTATTTTAAACCTCAGGAATAGAACAGCATTATGAACCCCAGCTGAGGTCACCCTCGGACAGTCCCGATCCCAGGGTGGAACCCAGCTTGACAGATCCTAACTTTATTTGTTTGTTTACATACGTGGAGAGTAGCTACTGAACAGAGTCACAGGAGTCAGCTGATGAACTTTTAACAACAGAATAAAACATTTATTAAACAAGAAAGGATGAACTATATTACAATACTCCTTCACCCACAACTATACCTTTACAGATATATACAGATTTGTAAGGATAACACAAGTTACAAAAGCTATCTTATACTCTAATGTACATAGTAAGTACACAGTCCATGTAAATCTATGGCACCCTGTGGTCAGACACAACACACTCTGAAACCAAGTGACAGATGCCGCTCCAAACAGATGCTCTGAATCCCTCCTCAGCTCCTCCCAGATGTTTGTCTCACCGTGAGCCCACCAGTCTCACCGAGCTCCATCTTTCACACGAGGGCTTCCAATCTCCATTTTCCAAGAACTCACTTTGGGATTTTCTCCCAAACTGAAGCTTTCTCTCAGACGCCTTCAAAAGGGTTCGCCTCCAGGATTTCAAACTCTCCTTCTGATGTTCCTCTCCCCTGGGTCACCACATGTATTCAAACTGTCTTACACACACTCTCTCTCACTGACTCAGCCGTCAACAGTACACCACTGCTTCACATGGACATAGTAAAGATTTACAGGCCTTCAGCCATCTCTTTGGACCTTCTGACTTCTCACAAGCCGTTCTCATTTTAAATCTGCTTCCTGTAGCTTTCTCCCTTTAAGCTTGAAGCTTGGAACCTTTCTCTGCCCCTCACTCTTAACTTCACTTAACAGGACCTTTTCCAGGTTCCTGTCCTTCTTTTGACTACAAGGTCTGCTTGGGACTTTCTCCTGTTCCAATCTCCTGGATTTTGAGACTTTCTTCTTTAGTTTGGAACCTGCTATCTGTCCCTTTTCATATCCTGCCTGTCCTGGCACCTTCTCCCAACTGCACTCAAACTGCTGTTTTTTGCATGTGTGTGTGTATGTGTGTATGTGTGTGTGAGAAATATCTCTCTAGACCCCTGTTGCTAGGCAACAGCACAGTTTTTTCTACTCTTGTGTTTGTTTAACTTCTCCCAAAAAATCGTAAAACTCATTAGAAATGTAGGTATATAAATAGCTTTCGACCTGCTGTCTCCCCCGAAAATGAAACTAGATCCCAGATTTCACCTTTTAAAGTGAAATAAAACTCAACTGGACCTTTTCTTAACTCACAAATACTGAAATATAAATCAAATTTAAACTTTAAAGCTAAAACACATTCCTAAGATGCACAAATACCAATATAACTCACTTGAACTGTTTCTATGACCTAACACCAGACCCTCTGGAACAATAAAACGTTTCACAACTGTAAATGCTCCTTTACAATGGCCTTAACATCTGCCTCACACAAATTTAACACCATAAACCTCTAACAATATCTTATTACACACTATACAAATACATTTTCCATCTCATTTCACAATTACACGTTATTACAACTATAAAAATGTTCTTAAACAGAGTCAATAAATGTAATAAGATTAGCAGAGTTTGCACATCATAGTATTAGCATAACTCAACTTTTATGATTCTTTTTCCTCCTATTCTCAGTCTTTAACTCAGCAAAGAATGTTTCATTTAAGTCCATGGCCCAATCATCCTTTTCATTTGCTGCAAGGTGTAATTCCATCTTCAAGCTCATTTTCTGAACCCAAATGTGGTAAATTCTCATTTCGATTTAACATAGACAGAATTGCATGTTTGTAAGTGAACATCTCATTTCTTCTCTGGTCAAAGTCTCTTTTTGCCATTTCAAGGATGTTGTTGAGATGCTTTTTAAGTTCACATAAAAACATTTCGTATTCCTGCTTGGTTTCATCTTTAAACCTTTTACAATCTTGTTGCTTCTCCCAATCCCATTTTAAACAGATCTTTTCCGGTATTTTTTGAGCAATGTCAACTATTTTCTCCCTGTGGAGTTTCATAGCTCATTCTAACCCTTCAATTTTTTGACGTAACCCATGAACTGTATCATTCCACTCCTTTGCAGGTTTTGGATGGTCATTTGCAAACTGTCCACCTCCCTGGATTCCAACTGCTGTATTTTCTGTATTTAACCAGCAAGCAGGTGATAAGCAGTGTCTCTGGCCATTGACCTGGGAGAGTCATTTTGTATTTTCAGCCCTTTCTGTTGACAATTCTTCATTTTCAATTCTGCAGGCACTTTGGTTGCTTTTGTTCTGTGCTTTACTGAGGTTGATTTCTGGGGAATTCCCATCTGTCCCTTCTCTTCCCTGACTACTTGCCTTCCTTTCACCTTCCCACCTTCTATCCTTCTCGGGTTTATGGGAATGATGGAAAAGGGGTTTAGATTTATGGACCAGTTCATAATCGCCAGCCTTCTCTGCTGCCTGTCCAGCTGTTTTAACCCTCTGATCTTCAACATGGCTTCTATCTATAGGAGGAAGTGAATCTTTAAATTCTTCCAAGAGAATTATTTCCCTAAGGGCTTCATACATTGTGTCTACCTTTAATGCCCGTATCCAATGGTCAAAATTACATTGCTTTACCCTCTCAAGTTCAATATAGATCTGCTCAGGCTGTTTCCTTATATTCTGAAATTTCTGCTTGCTTGCCTCAGGGACTAACTTATATGCACTCAGAATAGCCTTTTCACTGCATCATAATCCACCGATACCTCTTCCAACAGCAAAGCATAAACAGCGTGAGCTCTACCTACCAACCTACTCTGTAAGAGTAATGTCCAGATTTCTTTCAGCCGCTTCATTTGCTTAGCCACCTTTTCAGATGAAATAAAGAACTCCTCTACATCCCTTTCCTCAAACTTTGGAAAGGCTTGCACAAACTTAAACACCTCACCACTGGGTTTTGAGTTGAAGGTTTTTTCATCCTCAGAATCTTCCTCAGCACCTGAGGCCTCTTTTTTAAGGCCAGGCTTTTAAAGCCGGTATTCCCTTTCTAATTCCTTCCCTCTTTCCTCCATTGATAACCTCTCCCTCTGGAAGTCGAGTTTTCACATTTCCAATTCTCTTTGAAATACTCTTTTTCCTTTTCTTTTTCCTTCTGCCTCCAGCCTTTTCATTCCCAATTCTCTTTCCTTCTCTTTCTCTTTCCTTTTCCTCTATTTCAAATTTTTTCATTTGCAACTGAATTTTAGTCAAGCCAACTGACTCACCTGCTGGAGAACGCGATCTCTCTATTTCCCTTTCAGTTTAAATTCTGTGCTATTATCCCAACTATATTTGCTTTCCTCACCCCTTCAGGTAATCCTAACTCCAGATTATCCACCAAATCCATTAGCTTTCTCTTACTTTATTTCTGTAAACCAGTCAGGTTTACATTTTCCATCTGTAAGAAGTCTTAGTAACCTCCAAAGCCTTTTCAAATTCCAACCCGTTTAATGTACCTCACAGCAACTCCAATTCCTACGTCCAGTACCTCTGTACCTCCACATATTCGTTAAAAGGATTCACAGATATCCCACCAATGTTCAAGGATTTCCAACCCCACAAGAGATCCCAACTTATTACGATAATCCCAGACCAGTTATTATTCCGCATCCAATCATCCACTGTCCATGTTTCTAATCCCGCAATAGCCCCCACTTTGTTACGTTCCCAGCTGAGGCCATCCATGGACAAGCCAGATCCCTGAGTGGAATCCAGCTTGATGGATCCTAACTTTTATTTGTTTGTTTATATATGTGGAGAGTGGCTACTGAACAGAGTCACAGGAGTCAGCTGATGAACTTTTAACAAAAGAATAAAACATTTATTAAACAAGAAAAGGTGAACTATATTACAATACTTCATCACCCACAACTATACCTTTACAGATATATACAGATTTGTAAGGATAACACAAGTTACAAAAGTTGCCTTATACTCTAATGTTCACAGTAAGTACACAGTCCATGTAAACTAATAGGTGACCTGTGGTCAGACACACCACACTCTGAAACCAATGACAGATGCCACCTTAACCAGATGCTATGGATCCCTCCTCAGCTCCCCCCAGTCTCACTGAACTCCGTCTTTCACACAAGGGTTTCCAATCTCCACTTTCCAAGAACTCGCTTTGGAATTTTCTCTCAAACTGACGTTTTCTCTCAGACGCCTTCTGCAAGGGTTCACCCCCAATGTTTCAAACTCTCCTCCTGAGATTCCTCTCCCCTGGGTCACCACATGCGTTCAAGCTGTCTTCCACACACTCTGTCTCTCGGACTCAGCTGTCAACAGTACACCACTGCTTCACATGGCCATAGCAAAGAGTTACAGACCTTCATCCATCTCTTTGGACCTTCTGACTTCTCACAAGCCTTTATCTCGCGTTGACCCTGCTTCATGCAGCTTGGAGCTTTAAGCTTGAAGCTTGGAGCTTTTCTCTGCCCCTCACTCTTAACTTCACTTAACAGGATCTTTTCCAGGTTCCTGTCCTTCCTAAAGCCCAGAAACACAAATATATCTTACTTAAACTGTCTCTATTTCCCAACAATAGACCTTAACCACATACCAGATACTCACCAAAGGTCTATCCTTGTAGTAGAGTAAGAAACAATTCGTGTAGGGTGAAAAGGTAAAAGAAGCCCCTCATTCCCCTCCTCACCAAACTCCCTCACTCACCAAACTCTCAGCACTCCTGTTCAAAGTTGCACTCCAGTGCTCAGAGGGTTGTGAGTCTTTGGAAATCTCTTCCACAAAAGGTGCTGGAAGCAGAGTCTCTGAATATTTTTAAGGCAGAGTTAGATAGATTCTTGGGAGGCAAGGGAGCGAAAGGGTAATGGGGGTAGAGAGAAATGTACAATTGAGCTTACAATCAATGAGCCAATGATCTTATTGAATGGTGGAGCAGGCTCAAGGGTCAACTGGCCCACTCCTGCTCCTAATTCGTATGTTCGTATGTTTGTAGCTAGTGCCAGCGATGTTAAAGCTCCATCCAATTAGTCCCACGGCCTCCAGTAAACTTTTTCTCATTCAAGTATTTATCCAATTCCCTTTTGAAAACTACCATCCTTTCAGACACCTTGTTCCAGGTCACAGCAACTCAATGTGTAAAAATAATTCTTCTCAAGTGCCAGTTGTTTCGGGGGGGGTGGGGTGTTCTCGCATCTCTGTCTGTTGGTTACTGACATTCCTGCCCTGGGAACATTGAGAACAGAATCTATCAATTCCAGTGGAGTACTGGGGGAGTGCAGCACTGTCAGAGGGTCAGTACTGAGGGAGTGCTGCACTGTCAGAGGGTCAATACTGAGGGAGTGCTGCACTGTCAGAGGGTCAGTACTGAGGGAGTGCTGCACTGTCAGAGGGTCAGTACTGAGGGAGTGCTGCACTGTCACAGGGTCAGTACTGAGGGAGTGCCGCACTGTCAGAGGGTCAATACTGAGGGAGTGCTGCACTGTCAGAGGGTCAGTATTGAGGGAGTGCTGCACTGTCAGAGGGTCAGTACTGAGGGAGTGCTGCACTGTCAGAGGGTCAGTACTGAGGGAGTGCTGCACTGTCAGAGGGTCAGTACTGAGGGAGTGCTGCACTGTCAGAGGGTCAGTACTGAGGGAGTGCTGCACTGTCAGAGGGTCAGTACTGAGGGAGTGCTGCACTGTCAGAGGGTCAGTACTGAGGGAGTGCTGCACTGTCAGAGGGTCAGTACTGAGGGAGTGCTGCACTGTCAGAGGGTCAGTACTGAGGGAGTGCTGCACTGTCAGAGGGTCAGTACTGAGGGAGTGCTGCACTGTCAGAGGGTCAGTACTGAGGGAGTGCTGCACTGTCAGAGGGTCAGTACTGAGGGAGTGCTGCACTGTCAGAGGGTCAGTACTGAGGGAGTGCTGCACTGTCAGAGGGTCAGTACTGAGGGAGCGCTGCACTGTTAGAGGGTCAGTACTGAGGGAGTGCTGCACTGTCAGAGGGTCAGTACTGAGAGAGTGCTGCACTGTCGGAGGGTCAGTACTGGGGGAGTGCTGCACTGTCAGAGGGTCAGTACTGGGGGAGTGCAGCACTGTCAGAGGGTCAGTACTGGGGGAGTGCAGCACTGCCAGACGATCAGTACTGAGGGAGTGCTGCACTGTCACAGGGTCAGTACTGAGGGAGTGCAGCACTGTTGGAGGGTCAGTACTGAGGGAGTGCTGCACTGTCAGAGGGTCAGTACTGAGGGAGTGCTGCACTGTCAGAGGGTCAGTACTGACGAAATGCTGCACTGTCAGAGGGTCAGTACTGAGGGAGTGCTGCACTGTCAGAGGGTCAGTACTGAGGGAGTGCTGCACTGTCAGAGGGTCAATACTGAGGGAGTGCTGCACTGTCAGAGGGTCAATACTGAGGGAGTGCCGCACTGTCAGAGGGTCAGTACTGAGGGAGTGCAGCACTGCCAGACGATCAGTACTGGGGGAGTGCTGCACTGTCAGAGGGGCAGTACTGAGGGAGTGCCGCACTGTCAGAGGGTCAATACTGAGGGAGTGCTGCACTGTCAGAGGGTCAGTACTGAGGGAGTGCTGCACTGTCATAGGGTCAGTACTGAGGGAGTGCAGCACTGTCAGAGGGTCAGTACTGAGGGAGTGCTGCACTGTCAGAGGGTCAGTACTGAGGGAGTGCTGCACTGTCAGAGGGTCAGTACTGACGAAATACTGCACTGTCAGAGGGTCAGTACTGAGGGAGTGCTGCACTGTCAGAGGGTCAGTACTGAGGGAGTGCTGCACTGTCAGAGGGTCAATACTGAGGGAGTGCCGCACTGTCAGAGGGTCAGTACTGAGGGAGTGCAGCACTGCCAGACGATCAGTACTGGGGGAGTGCTGCACTGTCAGAGGGGCAGTACTGAGGGAGTGCCGCACTGTCAGAGGGTCAATACTGAGGGAGTGCTGCACTGTCAGAGGGTCAGTACTGAGGGAGTGCTGCACTGTAGCAGGGTCAGTACTGAGGGAGTGCAGCACTGTCAGAGGGTCAGTACTGAGGGAGTGCTGCACTGTCAGAGGGTCAGTACTGAGGGAGTGCTGCACTGTCAGAGGGTCAGTACTGACGAAATGCTGCACTGTCAGAGGGTCAGTACTGAGGGAGTGCTGCACTGTCAGAGGGGCAGTACTGAGGGAGTGCCGCACTGTCAGAGGGTCAATACTGAGGGAGTTCTGCACTGTCAGAGGGTCAGTATTGAGGGAGTGCTGCACTGTCAGAGGGTCAGTACTGAGGGAGTGCTGCACTGTCAGAGGGTCAGTACTGAGGGAGCGCTGCACTGTCAGAGGGTCAGTACTGAGGGAGTGCTGCACTGTCAGAGGGTCAGTACTGAGGGAGTGCTGCACTGTCGGAGGGTCAGTACTGGGGGAGTGCTGCACTGTCAGAGGATCAGTACTGGGGGAGTGCAGCACTGTCAGAGGGTCAGTACTGAGGGAGTGCCGCACTGTCAGAGGGTCAGTACTGGGGGAGTGCAGCACTGTCAGAGGGTCAGTACTGAGGGAGTGCAGCACTGTCAGAGGGTCAGTACTGAGGGAGCACTGCACTGTCAGAGGGCCAGTACTGAGGGAGTGCTGCACTGCCAGAGGGTTAGTACTGAGGGAATGCTGCACTGTCAGATGGTCAGTACTGAGGGAGTTCTGCACTGTCAGAGGATCAGTGCTGAGGGAGTGCCGCACTGTCAGAGAGTCAGTATTGAGAAAGTGCCACACTGTCGGAGGGTCAGTATTGAGGGAGTGCCGCACTGTCAGAGGGTCTCTACTGAGAGAGTGCTGCACTGTCAGAGGGTCAGTACTGAGGGAATGCTGCACTGTCAGAGGGTCAATACTGAGGGAGTGCCGCACTGTCAGAGGGTCAGTACTGAGGGAGTGCAGCACTGCCAGACGATCAGTACTGGGGGAGTGCTGCACTGTCAGAGGGGCAGTACTGAGGGAGTGCCGCACTGTCAGAGGGTCAATACTGAGGGAGTGCTGCACTGTCAGAGGGTCAGTACTGAGGGAGTGCTGCACTGTAGCAGGGTCAGTACTGAGGGAGTGCAGCACTGTCAGAGGGTCAGTACTGAGGGAGTGCTGCACTGTCAGAGGGTCAGTACTGAGGGAGTGCTGCACTGTCAGAGGGTCAGTACTGACGAAATGCTGCACTGTCAGAGGGTCAGTACTGAGGGAGTGCTGCACTGTCAGAGGGGCAGTACTGAGGGAGTGCCGCACTGTCAGAGGGTCAATACTGAGGGAGTTCTGCACTGTCAGAGGGTCAGTATTGAGGGAGTGCTGCACTGTCAGAGGGTCAGTACTGAGGGAGTGCTGCACTGTCAGAGGGTCAGTACTGAGGGAGCGCTGCACTGTCAGAGGGTCAGTACTGAGGGAGTGCTGCACTGTCAGAGGGTCAGTACTGAGGGAGTGCTGCACTGTCGGAGGGTCAGTACTGGGGGAGTGCTGCACTGTCAGAGGATCAGTACTGGGGGAGTGCAGCACTGTCAGAGGGTCAGTACTGAGGGAGTGCCGCACTGTCAGAGGGTCAGTACTGGGGGAGTGCAGCACTGTCAGAGGGTCAGTACTGAGGGAGTGCAGCACTGTCAGAGGGTCAGTACTGAGGGAGCACTGCACTGTCAGAGGGCCAGTACTGAGGGAGTGCTGCACTGCCAGAGGGTTAGTACTGAGGGAATGCTGCACTGTCAGATGGTCAGTACTGAGGGAGTTCTGCACTGTCAGAGGATCAGTGCTGAGGGAGTGCCGCACTGTCAGAGAGTCAGTATTGAGAAAGTGCCGCACTGTCGGAGGGTCAGTATTGAGGGAGTGCCGCACTGTCAGAGGGTCTCTACTGAGAGAGTGCTGCACTGTCAGAGGGTCAGTACTGAGGGAATGCTGCACTGTCAGAGGCTCAGTACTGAGGGAGCACTGCATTGTCAGAGGGTCAGTACTGAGGGAGGGCTGCAATATCTGAGGGTCAGTACTGAGGGAATGCTGCACTGTCAGAGGGTCAGTACTGAGGGAGGGCTGCACTGTTAGAGGGTCAGTATTGAGTGAATGCCACGATGTTGAAGGGGAGTACTGAGGGAGTGCTGCACCTTCTGAGGGTCAGTACTGAAAGAGTGCTGCGCTGTCGGAAGGTCAGTACTGAGGGAATGCTGCACTGTCAGAGGGTCAGTACTGAGCAAGTGCTGCACTATCTGACGGCCAGTACTGAGGGAGTGCTGCACTGTTGGAGGATAAGTACTGAGGGATTGCCGCACTGTCAGAGGGTCAGTACTGAGGGAGCAGCACTGTCGGAGGGTTAGTACTGACCTTCTGACAATGCAGCACTCTCTTAGTACTAACCCTCTGACAGTGCAGCTCCCTTAGTACTGACCCTCTGACAGTGCAGCACTCCCTCAGTACTGACCCTCTGACCGTGCCGCTCCCTTAGTACTGACCCTCTGACAGTGCAGCACTCCCTCAGTACTGACCCTCTGACAGTGCAGCTCCCTCAGTACTGACCCTCCAACAGTGTAGCAGCCCCTCGGTACTTATCCTCTACTAAGGGAGCTGCACTGTCACAGGGTCAATACTGAGGGAGTGTTGCCCTGTCAGAGGATCAGTGCTGAGGGAGTGCTGCACTGTCAGAGGGTCAGTACTGAGGGAGTGCTGCACTGTCGGAGGGTCAGTACTGAGGGAGTGCTGCACTGTCGGAGGGTCAGTACTGAGGGAGTGCTGCACTGCCAGTGGGTCAGTACTGAGGGAGAGCTGCACTGTCAGAGGGTCAGTACTGAGGGACTGCTGCACTGTCGGAGGGTCAGTACTGAGGGAGTGCTGCACTGTCAGAGGGTCAGTACTGAGGGAGTGCTGCACTGTTGGAGGGTCAGTACTGAGGGATTGCTGCACTGTCGGAGGGTCAGTACCGAGGGAGTGCTACACTGTCGGAGGGTCAGTACTGAGGGAGTTCTGGACCTTTGGAGGATCTATACTGAGGGGGCCCTTGTCTCTCTTGACCATTCAGGAGACTCACAGTGGGTCAAGTTCATGCTTGGTTTGCTTATTTTATATTTTGTCTTGTTCGACTTTGAAGGCAGTAAATCTGGAAACCGGAGGACGGCGAATATTCGGAGTGTTGGATACTCAGATTTGTTTGCCCTTGGGAAGGATGATCTCTCCGAGGTGCTGATGGATTTTCCAGAGGCCAGAGATGTCCTGGAAGCAAAGGGCCGTGGCATGCTGCTGAAGATCGGGATGTTGGATGAGGCTGTAGCCCATACTGAATTGGAGAAGGGGGACTTGGCGAGGAACGTGGAGAGGCTGGAGACTGCCCTGGACTCAATGCAAACCAGATTTGCTCGTCTGATCGCGGAGCTCGAGTCCAGTGTCAGAAAGATCAACTTTCGCCTCAATTACCTTGAAAATGAGTTGAGTGGGTGGGTGACCGTTGATGAGGACTCAGAGCTTGAAGGGGAAACTGAGGGTCCCAGGCTGACCCAGGCCCAGACCGAGACCCAAGGCCAAACTGGAATAAAGATCAGAACCCAGTCCCAGTCCCATTAATAAGGCCCGGTCCCAGGCTCAGTTGCAGTTCCATACTCAGGCCCAGCCCCAGGCCCAGACCCAGTTCATACTCAGGCCCAGCCCCAGGCCCAGGCCCAGTTCCATACTCAGGCCCAGGCCGAGCCCCAGGCCCAGTTCCCTACTCAGACCCTGCCCCAGGCCCAGGCCCAGTTCCATACTCAGGCCCTGCCCCAGGCCCAGGCCCAGTTCCATACTCAGGCCCAGCCCCAGGCCCAGGCCCAGTTCACACTCAGGCCCAGCCCCAGACCCAGTTCACACTCAGGCCCAGCCCGAGGCCCAGGCCCAGTTCCATACTCAGGCCCAGGCCGAGCCCCAGGCCCAGGCCCAGCCCCAGGCCCCAGGCCCAGGCCCAGTTCATACTCAGGCTCAGGCCCAGGCCCAGTTCACACTCAGGCCCAGCCCCAGGCCCCAGGCCCAGGCCCAGGCTGAATTCTGTACTGAGCCCCACGCCCAGTGAAAGGCGAATTGGATATTTCTTCTGTTTCATGTTTCATACAGCAGCTGCAAAAATAAATCACATATCAATATCCAGACTAAGCCTCTGGTTTAATCACGTTGAAATCAAATATGCTGTGGGTCGGAAAGCGGCCAATAGGAAACCACAGCAAGTTTTGTAACCAGACATCATACTGGGTGTAGATTTTATTTGGAAATCCCCCATAAACACAGAAACCCATTGGTTATCGAGGGCAGTCGATGATTTAGGGTCATTGTTTTAGTTCCTCCGTGGCAATAAAAAGTTTGTTTGTGTCTGTGACACTTTCCTCTACTGTGGAACTATTATAGACACCAGGATTGTGTCAGTATTTACAGGGGGTCCCGGGGAGTGTGTCAGTATTTACAGTGGGTCCCCGGGGAGTGTGTCAGTATTTACAGGGGGTCCCCGGGGAGTGTGTCAGTATTTACAGGGGGTCCCCGGGGAGTGTGTCGGTATTTACAGGGGGTCCCCGGGGAGTGTGTCGGTATTTACAGGGGGTCCCCGGGGAGTGTGTCAGTATTTACAGGGGGTCCCCGGGGAGTGAGTCAGTATTTACAGGGGGTCCCCGGGGAGTGTGTCAGTATTTACAGGGGGTCCCGGGGAGTGTGTCAGTATTTACAGGGGGTCCCCGGGGAGTGTGTCAGTATTTACAGGGGGGTCCCCGGGGAGTGTGTCAGTATTTACAGGGGGTCCCCGGGGAGTGTGTCAGTATTTACAGGGGGTCCCCGGGGAGTGTGTCAGTATTTACAGGGGGTCCCCAGGGAGTGTGTCAGTATTTACAGGGGGTCCCCGGGGAGTGTGTCAGTATTTACAGGGGGTCCCCGGGGAGTGTGTCAGTATTTTCCAGGGCTCCCCACCTGCCGTGTGTGTTAGTGTTTATATTAAGTTGTAGTTCTCTGTCTGGACACCAGGAGTCACCATTTCTTCAGGTTTGGGAAGTGAGTGAGCGGCAACTGGAAGAATCTGACCTTCACTTACAGATTAACCAGCGTCGCGTTTCCCTCTCCACCTCTCTCTGTCTCCCTCGCTGCATCTCTCTCGTTTGCCTCTCAAGGACACCCAGGTCTCTTTGGACACCAACACTTCCAAACATCTCACCATTTAAGAAATACTCTGCCTTTCTACTTTTTCTACTCAAATGGATAACTTCAGACTTATTCACATTATATTTCATCTGTCATGCTCTTGCGCATTCACTTAGCCTGTCCAAATCCCCCCGAAGCCTCCTTGCATCCTCCTCACGTCTCACATTCCCGCCTAGTTTTGTGTCATCAGCAACTTTGTCCCAGGTGTACCGGGTGTACCGGGTGTACCGGGTATACTGAGTGTGCCGGGGTACCGGGTGTACCGGGTATACCGGGTGTACCGGGTGTACCGGGTATACTGGGTGTACCGGGTGTACCGGGTGTACCGGGTATACCGGGTGTACCGGGTGTACCGGGTATACCGGGTGTACCGGGTATACCGGGTGTACCGGGTGTACCGGGTATACTGGGTGTACCGGGTGTACCGGGTATACTGAGTGTGCCGGGGTACCGGGTGTACCGGGTATACCGGGTGTACCGGGTGTACCGGGTATACTGAGTGTGCCGGGGTACCGGGTGTACCGGGTATACCGGGTATACTGGGTGTACCGGGTGTACCGGGTATACTGAGTGTGCCGGGGTACCGGGTGTACCGGGTATACCGGGTGTACCGGGTGTACCGGGTATACTGAGTGTGCCGGGGTACCGGGTGTACCGGGTATACCGGGTGTACCGGGTGTACCGGGTGTACCGGGTATACTGAGTGTGCCGGGGTACCGGGTGTACCGGGTATACCGGGTGGTGAATGTCAGAGAGTTTCTGCTGGTTTCTGTTGACCATTTCAATCTGGTTCCTTGCATTTTTCTGGAGCGATTATTTTGATTATTTATTCTGCCCCATGTCGATGTTTTACTGAATTCATTTCATTATTTTATCACCTGGGATGACAGCAGAATTCTGTGATATATGAAGCTGGTAAAGGAATGTGAGGTGGACAGTCGGCTGGGGGTTTGGAGTTTGTGTGTTTAGACATGAGGCTTCATTGCTGTAAACAATCACTGTCACAACCCCCATAAATACTCTTTAAATCCTGCCACCTCTCCCCTCACTCCACATACCGACACCTCTCTGTTTATCTCCGTCTGCCTCCTGCTTTTCTCTCAATGTCCAGCTTTCTCTTTTTCATTCCTTTCTCTCGGCCTGTTTCTCTTTTTCTGTTTCTCTCTTTTCTCTCCCTGTCTCTGTCTCTCTCCCTCTCTCCCTCTCTCCCTCTCTCTGTCTGTCTCCCTCTCTCAGTCTCTCTCTCCCTCTCTCCCTCTCTCTGTCTCTCTCCCTCTCTCCCTCTCTCTGTCTCTCTCCCTCTCTCTGTCTGTCTTTCTCTCTCTGTCTCTCTCTCTTTCTCTGTCTCTCTCCCTCTCTCCCTCTCTCTGTCTGTCTCTCTCTCTCTGTCTCTCTCTCCCTCTCTGTCTCTCTCCCTCTCTCTGTCTCTCTCCCTCTCTCTGTCTCTCTCCCTCTCTCTGTCTGTCTCTCTCTCTCTCTCTCTGTCTCTCTCTCTCTCTCTCTGTCTCTCTCCCTCTCTCTGTCTCTCTCCCTCTCTCCCTCTCTCTGTCTCTCTCCCTCTCTCTGTCTCTCTCCCTCTCTCCCTCTCTCTGTCTCTCTCTCTCTCTCTCTGTCTCTCTCTCTCTCTCTGTCTCTCTCCCTCTCTCTGTCTCTCTCCCTCTCTCCCTCTCTCTGTCTCTCTCCCTCTCTCTGTCTGTGTCTCTCTGTCTCTCTCTCTCTCTCTGTCTCTCTCTCTCTCTCTGTCTCTCTCTCTCTCTCTGTCTCTCTCCCTCTCTCCCTCTCTCTGTCTCTCTCCCTCTCTCTGTCTCTCTCCCTCTCTCCCTCTCTCTGTCTCTCCCCCTCTCTCCGTCTCTCTCCCTCTCTTTGTCTCTTTGTATTTTTCTGTTTTTCTGTCTTTTTTTCTCTATTTCTCTGTCTCCCCCTCTCTCCCATTTTTTCTCTCTCTCTGCCTTCCACACTCTCTCTCTCTGTCTCCCACTCTCTCTCACTCTCTCTGTCCCTCTGTCTCCCATTTTCTCTCTCTCTCCCTCTCTCTCTCTGTCTCCCTCTCTCCATTTTTCACTGTCTTTCTCTGTTTCTCTCTCTCTCTAGCTCAGCAGTGCCTGTCTTGTTAACCCTCTCTCATGTCAGATAGGAATGACTCGGTCTGAGCTGGACAGAACATTCCGCCATATTCCGGGCGTCCGTGTCCAGAAGCAGCTTTGGGTCGTCTCATTCGTGGGTAAGGAGCTAAACACGGGTCCAGCTACCCACGGCTGACCCGCTCTGTGCCCCGATGGTGCTGAGCGACACTCCCACCACCCCCCAGGCCGGATTGGTGACTCTGGTGGACGTCCTGCGGTCAGAGCGGGGGTTAGGGGACATCATGGTGACCATCCACTGTGTCCAGCAGGCGCCCCAGAGAGACACCCACTAAATTTGGGGGCTTCTGTCACCTTCGCGTTGGGGTCCGTCTGTCTCCTGGAGCAATCCCGCTCCCTAAACACGGAGTCGGCCGCACGTTAAATATGGCGGCTGGAGAGAGGAAACACTGAGGTCATCGCCTGGCAGGCGAATCCGTGTCCACCCACCAGTGATCGGCATGATCCCCGCGAATACATAATTAATGAGGCGGGAGGCGCTGGGGAGAGGACAATACAATAAGACAGAGGAGCAGAAATTAGGCCATTCGGACAGGAGAACGGTCATTGTGGCCGGGGGGGGGAGGGGGTGAAGCATCTTTTGTCCCACCCGCTATCGGACGATTCCGCTCTGCCAGTGAGTCCGTCCAGGGTCCACTCAGGGGTCATCACTGAAACCCCTGGGCAGAGTGAGGCCGACATTGCTAATGTCAATGAAACAAGACTCCTCACGGTTTGCAGCCCCTCCTGTGTGAGGGACTGAGACTCACTATTGAACAAGGAATATTTCATTCCATTCCTGCTTTCCAGAGAGAAGCAGGTAGAGGGAACGTGAGGCTTCCCTCAGGTGACAGGATTCGCTACAGGGCTCGGTGCCAATAACTGTAAACCCCTCAAACCAACACTGCCCAATGGGTTCACACACTCAGCATCAGTTAGCATCTGACCATAGACATAGTGTTCCACAGGGCACTTCCCAGTATCCGGATGTTCCACAGGGCACTTCCCAGTATCCGGATGTTCCACAGGGCACTTCCCAGTATCCGGGCATTCCACAGGGCACTTCCCAGTATCCGGGCATTCCACAGGGCACTTCCCAGTATCCGGGAGTTCCACAGGGCAATGCCCAGTATCCGGGAGTTCCACAGGGCAATGCCCAGTATCCGGGCAGCAGTCATGATGCTGTCACCCTGTGGAGTTACCCTGTACCCGCTGTGATATGAGCTCCAGGGGGTGACAGAGCCTATCCACTGATAGCGTGGCTGACGTCTCCACACACACGGTTACAACAGGTAAAGCCACACTATAGCTCACACTCTGACAGGTTGTATATACGCAGACAACGACCCTGCTGCCTTGGACTAGCTCAGGAGGAATCCCCGCACCACTCAGAGATTTGGGCTGAATGATCACCTTCCTGATCAAACAGCCCGAGTCCCAGGTCAGAAACTGAGTAGCGGGACCATGAGGAGGAGGAGTGGAGGAGGAATAAAAGGAGGTAGAGCAGGAGGGGGAAGAAGAGGAGGGGGAGTAAGAGAACTTAAAGTCACCAAGGCCCCGGGACCGGAGGAGATGCATCCAAGGATATTGAAGGAAGTGAGAGTGGCCATAATTTTTCAGTGCTCCCTAGACTCAGGGGAGGTGCCAGAGGACTGGGGAATTGCAAACATTATGCCCTTGTTCAAAATAGGTTGTAAGGATAAGCCCAGCGATTACAGACCAGTCAGTTTAACTTCAGTGGTGGGGAATCTCCTAGAAACAATTACTCGCAATAGAATTAGTAGTCACATGGAAAAATATGGGTTGATAAGGAAGAGGCAGCCAGTAAAGGGGAAATCGTGTTTAACTAACTTGCTGGAGTATTTTGAAGAGGTAACAGAAAAGGTCGATGAGGGTAATGCTGTTGATGTGGTGCACATGGACTTTCAATAGACATTTGACACAGTGCCACACAACAGACTTGTGAGAAAAGTTATTGCTCATGGAATAAAAGGGACAGTAGCAACGTGGATACAAAATTGGCTGAAAAATAGGAAGCAGAGAGTAATGGTCAATGGATATTTTTCAGGTTGGAGGAAGGTTCACACTGGAGTTCCCCAGGGGTCGGTATTGGGACCCTTGCTTTTCCTCATATATATTAATGATCTAGATCTTGGTGTGCAGGGGAGAATTTCAAAGTTTGAGGATGGTATGAAGCTTGGGAGTGTTATAGACTGCGAGGAGGATGGTGTGGAACTTCAAAATCACAGAATCTCACAGAGCAGATGAGGCCCTTCGGCCCATCGAGTCTGCACCGACACGTGAGAAACACCTGACCTGCATACCTAATCCCATTTACCAGCACTTGGCCCATAGCCTTGAATGTTATGATGTGCCAAGTGCTCATCCTGGTACTTTTTAAAGGATGTGAGGCAACCCGGTCCACCACCCTCCCAGACAGTGCATTCCAGACCCTCACCACCCTCTGGGTAAAAAAACTTTTCCTCACATCCCCCCTAAACCTCCTGCCCCTCACCTTGAACTTATGCCCCCTTGTGACTGACCCTTCAACTAAGGGTTACAGCTGCACCCTGTCCACCCTGTCCATGCCCCTCATAATCTTATACACCTCGATCAGGTCACCCCTCAGTCTTCTCTGCTCCAACGAAAACAACCCAAGTCTATCCAACCTCTCTTCATAACTTAAATGTTTCATCCCAGGCAACATCCTGGTGAATCTCCTCTGCACCCCCTCCAGTGCAATCACATCCTTCCTATAATGTGGCGACCAGAACTGCACACAGTACTCCAGTTGTGGCCTCACCAATGTTCTATACAACTCCAACATGAACTCCCTACTTTTGTAATCTATGCCTCGATTGATAAAAGCAAGTGTCCCATATGCCTTTTTCACCACCCCACTAATGTGCCCCGCCGCCTTCAGAGATCTATGGACACACACGTCAAGGTCCCTTTGTTCCTCAGAACTTCCTAGTGCCATGCCATTCATTGAATACTTCCTTGTCAAATTACTCCTTCCAAAGTGTATCATCTCACACTTTTCAGGGTTAAATCCCATCTGCCACTTATCTGCCCATTTGACCATCCCGTCTATATCTTCCTGTAGCCCAAGACACTCAACCTCACTGTTAACCACCTTGCCAATCTTTGTGTCATCCGCAAACTTACTAATCCTACCCCCAACATAGTCATCTAAGTAGTTTATATAAATGACGAATAATAGGGGACCCAGAACAGATCCCTGTGGTACGCCACTGGACACTGTCTTCCAGTCACTAAAGTATCCTTCTGTCATCACCCTCTGTCTCCTACAACTAAGCCAATTTTTAATCCACCTTATCAAATTACCCTGTATCCCATGTGCATTTGCCTTCTTTATAAGTCTCCCATGTGGGACCTTGTCAAAGGCTTTGCTGAAATCCATATAAACTACATCAACTGCACTACCCTCATCTACACACCTGGTCACCTCCTCAAAACATTCAATCAAATTTGTTAGGCTTGACCTCATTCTGATAAATCCATGCTGACTATCTCTGATCAAACCTTGCCTCTCCAAGTGGAGATAGATACTCTCCTTCAGAAGTTTCTCCAAGAGTTTCCCAACCACTGACGTGAGACTCACTGGCCTGTAGTTCCCTGTCTTATCTCTACAACCCTTCTTAAATAGCAGAACCACATTAGCTGTTCTCCAGTCCTCTGGCACCTCTCCCGTGGCCAGAGAGGAATTAAAAATTTGGGTCAGAACCCCTGCAATCTCCTCCCTTGCCTCCCTCAGCAGTCTGGGACACAAATCAGCCGGACCTGGAGATTTGTCCACTTTTAAGCCTGCCAACATCTCCAATACCTTGTCACTCCCTATATCAATTTGCTTAAGAACCTCGCAGTCTCTCTCCCCGAGTTTGATACCTTCATCCTCATTCTCTTGGGTGAAGATGGTCGTGAAGTATTCATTCAACACTCTACCAATGTCCTCTGGCTCCACCCATAGATTGCCCCCTTGGTCCCTATTGGGCCCTACTCTTTCCCTGGTTATCCTCTTCCCATTGATATCCTTATAGAATAACTTGGGATTTTCCCGACTTTTACCAGCCAGAGCTTTCTCATATCCCCTCTTTGCTCTCCTAATTGCTTTCTTAAGCTCCACCCTGCACTGTCTGTACTCCACTAATGCCTCTGCTGATTTGCTCCCCTTGTACCTGCTAAAAGTCTCTCTTTTCCTTCTCATCCTGAATATCTCTGGTCATCCATGGTTCTCTGGGCTTGTTACTCCTTCCTATCACCCTAGAGGGAACATGTTGAGTCTGTACCCTCCCCATTTCCTTTTTGAACACCCCCCCACTGTTCCTCTGTAGATTTCCCCACAAGTAACTAAGGACATGGACAAGTTGGCGGAGTGGGCAGATAGTTGGCAGATGAAGTTCAATGCGGAGAAGTGTGAGGTGATGCATTTTGGTAGGAAGAACATGGACTGACAATATAAAATAAGGGGTGGAATTTTGAAGGGGGTGCAGGAGCAGAAAGACCTGGGTATATATGTGCATAGACCATTGAAGGTGGCAGGACAGATGGAGAGAGCAGTTAATAAAGCATATAGTATCCTGGGCTTTATTAATAGGGGCAGAGAGTACAAGGGCAGGGAGGTTATGCTGAATTTATATAAGACACTCATTAGACCTCAGCTGGAGTATTGTGTACAGTTCTGGGCACCATATTATAGGATGGATGTGAACACGTTGGAGAGAGCGCAGAAGAGGTTTACAAGAATAGTTCCAGGGATGAGAAACTTCAGTTACGAAGATAGATTGGAGAGGTTGGGACTGTTGTCCTTGGAGAGAAGGCAGCTAAGAGGAGATTTGATAGAGATGTTCAAAATCATGAGGGGGCTGGACAGAGTAGATAGGGAGAAACTGTTCCCACTCGTAAATGGATCAAGAACAAGAGGGCACAGGTTCAAAGTGATTTGCAAAAGAAGCAAATGTGATGTGAGAAAAAGCTTTCACACAGCGAGTGGTTCGGGTCTGGAATGCACTGCCTGGAAGTGTGGTGGAGGCAGGTTCAATCGAGGCATTCAAGTGGACATTAGATGATTATTTGAATAGAAACAATGTGCAGGGTTACAGGGAAAAGGCAGGGCAATGGTACTAGATCATAATGCTCATTTAGAGAGCCGGTGTAGACATGATGGGCTGAATGGCCTCCTCCTGGCCATTAAAATTCTGTGATTCTGTGAAGGGATGGAGGAAGAGGGGAGGAAGGGGGATGAGGAGGTGAAGGAGAAATAGGAGGAAGAGGAAGAGGAGGAGCATGAGGAGGTGGAAGAGGAAGAGGAGGAGGATGAAGACAGGGATGAAGAGGAGGAGGAGGACTAGGGGGAAGAGGAAGAGGAGAAGGATGTGAAGGAAGACAAAGAGGAAGTGGAGTAGGAGGTGGAGGTGGAGTAGGAGGTGGAGGATGAGGAGGGGGAGTGGGATGAGTAAGAGGATGTGGAAGAGATGGGGAAGAGGAAGCAATGAAAAGAAAGAGGAGGAGGAGGAAGAGGAGGGGGTGAGGTGATGGAGGAGGAGGATGAGGAGATGGAGGAGAAAGAGGAGGAGGAGGAAGAGGAGGGGGTGAGGTGATGGAGGAGGAGGATGAGGAGATGGAGGAGAAAGAGGAAGAGGAGGAGGATGTGGAGGAGGGAGGAGTTCTTTATCATAGCGCCTCATCAGCACAGTCCCTTGTCATAGTCGCTCACCCTTCCAGCTGCCAGTGACCAGCTCTCAATCACAATGCAAAGATAAAAGCAAACACAAGGTATACAGTCCACTGCAAACTTATAAATTAAATCCTGCCACATGGTTTACAAAAATAAATCAACTATTTCCCCTTGTGAATTGCCTTCCTGCCATTGCCTGTCCTACACAATCCCGCTCCGGTGTCGGCATTGCCGCTGGAGGGAGGCTGCAGGACACCCTTGAGCAGCTCTGGGCCTGGGAGACCAGGCTTCATTCTGGCCTCACTTGTCATGGACAGCAGCAGGCTTGGCTGGCATGGCAACAGCACTGGCAGAGTGGCAGCGGTAGGAGCTCAAATGTTTTCATCCCAAGTCCATATCCAAGTGTTTTCTCAATGTTATGAAGATTTCTGCCTCTCCCACTCTTTCAGGCAGAGAGTTCTAGCCCTCACCATCCTCTGGGTGAAAACAATTACTCTGTTAAGGGAAACAGGTCTTTCCTGTCTGCCCTACTGTGGCCCCTCATAATTTTACACACCTCAATTAAATCTCCCTCAGCCTCCGCTGGTACAAAGAAATCAACCCCAGCCTACCCAATCTTTCCTCATGGCTAAAATTCTCCACACCTGGCAACATCCCGATAAATCTCTGCTGCAATCTCTCTAGTGTGATTGGCAGCTTTTGTTTTAGTTGTGTCACTATCACAGACTAATGTCCGTATTCTCCCAACATTTCTCTGGGTAGCGCTATCTAAACCAGACATGACCTGTTGCAATGGCCGCACTGATCATGAAGGCTTACACATGGAAATAACCTAACGATGGGTTTTGAAGATTTCCAGTGATGGAGCTGGGACTATCACATCCTTTCCTGTAATGCGCTGACCAGAACTGGACACAGGCTCTAGCTGTGGCCTAACTAGTGTTTTATCCAGCCAGCACAACCCCCCTGCTCTTATATTCTGTGCCTCTGCTAATAAAGGAAAGGATTCCATTTCCCTTCCTAACCACCTTCTCGACCTGTGCTGCTGCCTTCAGGGACCTGTGGACATCCACTCCAAGGTCCCTCACTTCCTCTACATCTTTCAGATTCTTCCCATTTACTGTGTAATCCTTTGCCTTGTTTGACCTCCCCAAATGCATCACCTCACACTTCTCTGGGTTGAATTCCATTTGCCACTTTTCTGCCCACCTGACCAGTCCATTGATACCTTCCTCCAGCCTACAGTTTCCCTCCTCACTATCAACCACCCGGCCAAACTTTGTGTCGTCTATGAATTTCTTAATGATGCTCCTACATTTAAGTCTAGATAATTAATGTATGTTCCTAACAACAGGATATCCAGTACTGAGCCCTGTGGACCCCCATTGAAAACCACCTCTTGGTCATGAAGACACCTATCCACCATTAGACTTTGTTTCCCATCACTAAGTCCATTTTGAATCTAATTTGTCATTTTCCCTTCAACCCCAGGGGCTTTTACTTTGTATGACCAGCCTGCCCATGTGGACCTTGTCAAAAGCTTTGCTAAAATCCACATAAGCCACATCAACCACACTGCCCTCATCGACCATACTTATCACCTTCTTGAAAAATTTAATCAAGTTAGTCAGAAATGACCTTCCCTTAACAAATCCATGCAGACTGTCCCTTTCTAAATGACAGTTTATACTGTCAGAATGTTTCCAACGATTCCCCCACCACTAAGGTTAGGCTGACTGGTCAGTATTAACTCAGTCTATCCCTTCCACCCTTTTTTAATTAATGGTACAACGTTAGCAACTCTCCAGCTCTCTGGCACCACCTCTGTGGCCAGAGAGGATTGGGTGTAACCTGTCACACCATCTTCCTCCGATCTAATTCTATCTTCACCTCAGTGAGACTTCCCCAGGTTGATTCTACTCTGACCAGTCCGGTCATATCCAGAACATATTGATGAACTGATGAACATCTCTTGGTTGAACAGGTTCTCTCTATTTGGCTTAGATGAGAGTCCTTGATGCTGACGCTAAATTCAGAACTGCCCCTTCTCTTGATGGGCTGTATATTGACCCATAACTTTTCAAAAGAGATGAATTCCTCAAACAACCAACAGAAATAACCAAAGGACAAAATTTCAAGTTTTAAAACTTTTACTGAAAGAAACAAACTCAAATCAACAGAAATCAAACACTAATAAACAAACAATTAATAGACCAAACTAAAGAAAAGTCCTTTCACACTAACTACCTAATGCAATTGAGTTATGTCTTACAGCTCTATTCACTGTGCACCACCCTCTGGTACATGTGCAGCATTATAAGAACAAGTCCAGTGTTAATCCCACCTCTCCAGCAGGCTCACGTCCCCCTGCCTCGCTCGGTCTAAACTTCCAGTGCCCTTCGACACTTGTTCCCACTCAGCCTGAGCTTTCCAGATCCAACTTTCATCAGCAAGGTCCAGTTTGGCAACTCTTTTGTCCCCCAAACCTGGTTCCAATGTCAAAGGAACCTAAAGCCCTCCCTCCTGCACCATCTCTCCAGCCACACATTCATTTTCTCTATCCTCCTGTTTCTGCATTCTCCAGCACCTGGCGCTGGGTGTAATCCAGAGTTGACTACCTTTGAGGTCCTGCTCTCCAAATCCCTTAAACGCTGTCTGCAGGATTACACCCCTCTTTCTACCTATGTCATTGGTACTGATGTGCATTACAATTGCTGCCTGTTCACCCTCCCCTCTCTGAGTGCTCTGAAGCCACTCAGTGATACCCCTGACCCTGGAACCAGCAAGGTAACACACCATCCAGTTAGTTCCTGCTACTCCAGCTGTACACCACTCTGGCTGTACGCCACTCCAGCTGTACACCACTCTGGCTGTACTTCAGTCCAGCTGTACACCACTCCAGCTCTCCACCACCCCAGTGTCCAACATTCCGGCTGTACACAATTCCACTGTACACCACTCTGGCAGTACACCATTCCGGCTGTACATCAGTTCAGCCGTACACCACTTCAGTTGTAGACCATTCCAGTTGTCCACCATTCCGGCAGTACACCACTCCGGCTCTACACCACTCCGGCTCTACACCACTCCGGCAGTACACCATTCCGGCTCTACACCACTCCGGCTCTACACCACTCTGGCTCTACACCACTCCAGCAGTACACCACTCCGGCTCTACACCACTCCGGCAGTACACCACTCCGGCTCTACACCACTCCGGCAGTACACCACTCCGGCTCTACACCACTCCGGCTCTACACCACTCCGGCAGTACACCATTCCGGCTCTACACCACTCCGGCTCTACACCACTCCGGCTCTACACCACTCCGGCTCTACACCACTCCGGCAGTACACCACTCCGGCAGTACACCATTCCGGCTCTACACCACTCCGGCTCTACACCATTCTGGCTGTACACCATTCCACTGTACACCACTCCGGTTGTACACCATTCCGGGTGTCCACCATTCCGGCTGTATACCGCTCCGACTGTACACTACTCCAGCTGTACACCATTCCACTGTACACCACTCTGGTTGTACACCATTCCGGGTGTCCACCATTCCGGCTGTATACCGCTCCGACTGTACACCACTCCGACTGTACACTCCGGCTGTACCAACAATCTCTTGCTATAACAAGAAAGGAATTTCATTTATTAATTCAATGTACACAAGGTGACAGGTTGCAGTGAGTGTGTAAATGAACAGGCTGCAGTGAGTGTGTAAATGAACAGGCTGCAGTGTGTGTAAATGAACAGGCGGCAGTGAAGGTGTAAATGAACAGCATTAATGAATTTGGAAGGTGCTGTCGAAGGAGCCTTGGCGATTTCCTGCAGTGTATCTTGTAGATGGTACACACACTGCTGCTACTGTGCGTCGGTGGTGGAGGGAGTGAATGTTTGTGGATGTGGTGCTAAACAAGTGGGCTGCTTTCTTCTGGATGGTGTCGAGCTTCTTGAGTGTTGTGGGAGCTGCACTCACCCAGGCAAGTGGGGAATATTCCATCCCACTCCTTGTAACTGCATCCACATACAGAGCCTGATTAATAAACAGATCACAAAAAAGTGATTTCTAAAGAGAGCCTTTAAAGTAGTAACATTCCTAAGGTACTTTGCAAGAGTGATTCTGTAACAAAATTTGACATTGAATCATGTAAGGGGATGTTAAGGCAGATGATCAAAGGCTTGGCTAATCAGGTAGGTTTTAGGAAGTGTTTTAAAGGAGGCGCGAGAGGTGGGGAGGTTTAGGGAGGGAATTATAGGGAGGGCCTGGGTAACTGAAGAGGCTCAAATGGCCAGAATCTGAGGAGTGCAGAGATTCCGGAGGGTTACAGAGGTGGCAGACAGATAGATTTATAGAAATAGAGAATAGAGAAGAATGAAATGAAGAAACAGAGAAAGAGAGAGCGAGAGAGCACCATAAAGGACTGAGAAGTGGAGAGATTGTGCTGGGGAGTTGGAGAGAGAGAAAGAGAGAGAGAGAGAGAGTCGGAGGTGCTGGTGGTGCTGAGGTTAATTTCTTTGGCCTTTTCCCGGTGCCAGCCTGAAATCTATTTTTCTTTCTGTTTAAACATTCTTCAAACTGTGCTGATTTAAAACGACAGTTTACTCTGCAATATTGAAACATTTCCACTTCCATAAGGAAAACACAGGATGTGCTTTGAGCTTAATCCAACAATTCTGGAAGGAACTTTTCAACACATGATCGTTTTAAGATTAATCCGAAGTGCAGGTCTCAGGGAGAGTTGTGGCTGTGTTGGTGAGGGGGTGGAGGACACTGTGGTCACTGAGATTGTGTTGGATCCTGGTCATTAGGTTGGTTGGGCTTAATGGATCCAGGTTACACACTTGTTTCAGGATGGCCGAGTAGGTACGGTAGACAGAGTAGATCAGCAGACAGTCCTTAGGTAGAGCACATTCTGTTTATTTGCAAAGGAACTCAGCAGCTACACCTGTGCGCTGTCAACCCAAACCCTGTCTCTCCATTACAGACTCTAACTAAAGACTATTGACCACTGAGGTAGCTACTCTGCTATTGGATACTAAGATCATGTGATCTTCCATTATAACATTCTTCTTAAAGGTATATTACACATCAGATTACCACAGAGAGGGTGGTAGGTTGTGGCTGGGATGGTGTCTGATCACTTGTAGAGAGACAACTTCACTGGACAATGGTCAGCTGGTGTGTGTGGGTTGTTTTGATCTCTCAGAGGGAATCAACCTCAGCATTTATATGTGAGGCAGGATTATCCCCTCAGTCAGTCCCAGAGTACCCTCAGAGGAAAGTTTTCCAAACACATGCAGAGAGAGAGAGACAGAGACAGAGAGAGACAGAGAGAGAGAAAGGGAGAGAGACAGAGAGAGACAGAGAGACAGAGAGAGACAGAGAGAGACAGAGACAGAGAGAGAGACAGAGACAGAGACAGAGAGAGAGACAGAGAGACAGAGAGAGAGAAACAGAGAGACAGAGAGAGAGAGAGAGAGAGACAGAGAGAGAGAAACAGAGAGAGACAGAGAGAGAGAAACAGAGAGAGACACAGAGAGAGAAACAGAGAGAGACAGAGAGAGAGAGAGACAGAGAGAGAGACAGAGAGAGAGACAGAGAGAGAGAGACAGAGAGAGACAGAGAGAGAGAAACAGAGAGAGACAGAGAGAGAGAAACAGAGAGAGACACAGAGAGAGAAACAGAGAGAGACAGAGAGAGAGAGAGACAGAGAGAGAGACAGAGAGAGAGACAGAGAGAGAGAGACAGAGAGAGACAGGGAGAGAGAAAGGGAGAGAGACAAAAAGGGAGAGAGACAGACAGAGAGAGTGAGAGAGACGGAGAGGGACACACAGAAATAGAAGGAGAGCAGGAGGGAGAGGGTTAGAGAATGACTGCTCGATCCTTTTGAGTGAAACAATGAGAGAATGGTTACTCGATCCCCTTGAGCAGGACGAGAGAATGATCGCTCGATCCCCTTGAACATCCAGGTGGGAGGGAAGGAACGTGGATACCGATGGGTTGGACAGTGACCTTTGTTGCTGGATTAATGACCCAGGGAGCATGAGTACAAATCACATTGTGGGCAGTTTAAAGTCAGTTTAAAAATTCTGGAAATAAGAGATTCTCTGAGTCACTATGGTAATGAAACTCTTCACTTCTGGCCCCTGTCAATGATCAGCTGTCGATCTTGCTGGTTTCTCATGAATGGCTGAACACCACCACATCTCCCAGTCACTGATGTCCTGTTTATGAGTGCTGGGTTTAGACAGATGTGGCCTCACAGCAACACTGGGTTTACCTCCATCACTAGATTCCCCCAGGGTGGGGTATTCCTGGTTCCACCCATGTGGCTGTTAGGGCACTCAGTGACTGGCCAGTGAGGGCCCTCAGCAGGAAGGGCTTTCACTCCCTCAATGTTTAATGGATCTGTGACCACAACAAGAGCTTTCCCCAGGTGTGCGTCGCTTTCCTGATAGCTTCCCTCACTCCTTCATCTTCCGACAGTCCAGGTTGCTGCAGCTTCTCATTCCTACACCCAAACTATGTGGCCTAGATTTTTGTTATGATGGAGAGGCTCTCTGTCATGTTAAAAATCATGGAAATTGTTGGAGGGACTAAATCCCAATCCTAAACATGGCAAGTTCCATCATTGTGGGGTGGGTTTGGAGGCCGCGTTTCACACGAGTGATTCACAGAGACAACTGACCTTTAAATCCCAGCGTGTGGACCCCACCGAACAGACCAGGGCAAGGGGGTCTGTTTTTGTGATAACCAGGGTACCCCTTGGAGAGAGGAGGTACCCCTGTAGTGTTAGAACGTAGTTTGTACTTAGTGGCCCAGAAGTCCCACCATCTTCCTGTGACCCAAGGGGAGTGGGGGATGGAGCTGTTGGTCTGGTGGGGCAATAGGTTGTTGCTCCCACTGACTGATGCACCCAGGTGCAAGGAAGAATGAATGTGCAGAACACTTCACCCAAGGGAGCAGAGAGGGTGGGAGTGGCACCTCCTCACTCGGAGACAGGAGAAGCCAGTCTAGATGAGCAGCTGGAGTGTAGAGGGAAGGCGGGAGGCCAGGAGGGAGAGGCTGAAGCTAGAGCAGCAGGAAGGAGGAGGAGGAGGAGGAGAGGGAGGAGAGGGAGGACAACCAGGTTCTACCCTGTGGGCAGCGTTTACAGACCGAGGACATCACATCTCAACATGGTGGAAAAGCAGCACCGGAGAAGACTCTGGTTGAGCCATGATGTTATCACATGGCCCACTGGAGCCACAATCCACACCCCCCACCCCATGCCCTGCCAGTGCTTGTGAACATAACTGTCACACTGAACTCCGATGCCCCAGGCTCTTTCCAGGGCTCAGCAGGAGACCGGGCCCCGGTATACTCCAGTCAGCAGGGCACAGGTACATTAAGGGAGTGATTCATGCCCTGTTCACTCAAGTCATGGGGGGGGGCCCAGGGTGTACATTAGTTTCCATATGGCTCTTGAGTCTCAGTGTGGGCACACCCAGACTGACAAGTGGCATTAGGGGCAAGTGGAGGGGATAATGAACATGGCAATGCTGTTCGTCCACTCTCTGAGTCTATCCAGCTTCCTAAATCACTGCATCACGTTGTGATGGCAAAGGCATTGGCATCTCTGTGGCTGAGTCTTGTGGATCCACTCAGTGGGTGACTTCAGCACACTCAGGCGTCAAGGACAATTCACCCATAGGGAGAGACCACAATGGGCCATCCGTTCTAGGATAAGCTAACATTTGGACAATGTTTGCAGTTTTGACACTCACTGGATAACTCAATAACATCTCCTCCCATTAAGGCTCCAGATGTGCAGCATTCAGGAAGTAACACTCAGACCAACAGCTCCGAGTTGGCACTTTATATACGCACCTGAGTTGCCCAACAGGTGACCAGCCCACCTCTGACCCCTCACCCCTCACCACTTCTGGGGTCGTCCAACCCAACTGCGATTCCAGCCCCGCCCCTTGACCAAATGGATGGCCATTTTTAACGGGCAGGTGGGCAGGGCTGGGAATACCCCCATCTCCACACTCCCTCCCCTTGGTGAGTGGGTCAATAGCCAGAGGTCAGAGATTTAAAATCATCGGGTAAAGGCCTCGAGGGCCGAGGAGGAGAAATGTTTTCACTCAGAGAGTTGTTGGGGTCAGAAACATTCGAGCTGGGAGGTGGAGGAAGCTGATTCCATCAATAATTTAAAATGGAGCCGGACAGGAGCCCGAGGATGAGGAACTGGGAATGTGGGTCCACAGCAATGTGGTTGACCTTTAACTGCCCCCTGCAATACCCTGCAAGCCACTCAGTTCAGGGGCAATTAGGAAGGTGCAACAAATACTGACTTTGCCAACAACACCCATAAAAAGGAAAAAAAGTTGTTTCCGCTCATGTTAACAATGCTCACTGAACAGGAGCAAGGCTCTGGGAGCAGTGGCATCGATTTAGAGATATCTGAATCTGCGAGGAGATAAGTATAAATTTGGGCTCTGACTGCCCTTCAGGAGACTGCACTGTGATGAGATTGCTGTTCCACTATCGATTTACCACCGTGCTTCCCCTGAAAAAAGCATTTGCATTTCTATAGTACCTTTCATCACCCGTCTCAGAGTGCTTTACAGCCAACAAAATATTGATGTGATGTAGGTAATGAGGCAGCGAGTTTATACAGTGTAAGATCCCACAAACAGCTGTTTGACAATGTCGACATAATCTGTTTATGTGATACTATTGAGAGATTAAATGTAGGTCAGGGCACAGGGGGATCTCCCCTAGTTTTCTTCGAAATACTGACATAGGAACATTTATATCCACCTGCCAGGTCCAGATGAGATCTTGGTTTAATATCTCATCCAAAGGATGGCACTCCCTCAGTACTGACCCTCTGACAGTGCAGCACTCCCTCAGTACTGACCCTCCAACAGTGCAGCACTCCCTCAGTACTGACCCTCTTACAGTGCAGCACTCCCTCAGTACTGACCCTCTGACAGTGCAGCGCTCCCTCAGTACTGACCCTTTGACAGTGCAGCGCTCCCTCAGTACTGACCCTCTGACAGTGCAGCGCTCCCTCAGTACTGACCCTCCAACAGTGCAGCACCCCCTCAGTACTGACCCTCTGACAGTGCAGCACTCCCTCAGTACTGACCCTCCGACAGTGCAGCACTCCCTCAGCACTGACCCTCCAACAGTGCAGCACTCCCTCAGTACTGACCCTCTGACAGTGCAGCACTCCCTCAGTACTGACTCTCTGACAGTGCAGCACTCCCTCAGTACTGACCCTCTGACAGTGCAGCACTCCCTCAGTACTGACCCTCTGACAATGCAGCACTCCCTCAGTACTGACCCTCTGACAGTGCAGTGCTCCCTCAGTACTGCCCCTCTGATAGTGCAGCACTCCCTCAGCACTGACCCTCCGACAGTGCAGCACTCCCTCAGCACTGACCCTCCGACAGTGCAGCACCCTCTCAGCACTGACCCTCCAACAGTGCAGCACTCCCTCAGTACTGACCCTCTGACAGTGCAGCACTCCCTCAGTACTGACCCTCTGACAGTGCAGCACTCCCTCAGTACTGACCCTCTGACAGTGCAGCACTCCCTCAGTACTGACCCTCCGACAATGCAGCACTCCCTCAGTACTGACCGTCTGACAATGCAGCACTCCCTCAGTACTGACCCTCTGACAATGCAGCACTCCCTGAGTACTGACCCTCTGATAGTGCAGCACTCCCTCAGTACTGAACCTCTGACAGTGCAGCACTCCCTCAGTACTGACCCTCTGACAGTGCAGCACCCCCTCAGCACTGACCCTCTGACAGTGCAGCACTCCTCAGTACTGACCCTCCAACAGTGCAACACTCCCTCAGTACTGACCCTCCGACAGTGCAGCACTCCCTCAGCACTGACCCTCCAACAGTGCAACACTCCCTGAGTACTGACCCTCCGACAGTGCAGCACTCCCTCAGCACTGACCCTCTGACAGTGCAGCACTCCCTCAGTACTGACCCTCCGACAGCGCAGCACCCCCTCAGCACTGACCCTCTGACAGTGCAGCACTCCTCAGTACTGACGCTCTGACAGTGCAGCACTCCTCAGTACTGACGCTCTGACAGTGCAGCACTCCTCAGTACTGACCCTCTGACAGTGCAGCACCCCCTCAGTACTGACCCTCTGACAGTGCAGCACTCCTCAGTACTGACGCTCTGACAGTGCAGCACTCCACAGTACTGACGCTCTGACAGTGCAGTGCTCCCTCAGTACTGACCCTCCAAAAACATGAAACATCACTCCAGCCCTCACTCCTCACAGTTCCACCTCCCCAGCCCAATCCTTGCCAACCTATGCTACCTCGTGCCCCTTGCCGCCCCATTACCCCTCACGTCCTCCATTGCAACATAAGCCTTTCTGCCCACATCCCCCATGACCCTTTCTAGCCCCAGTGTCAACTTCGTGTCAACTCTTGCCAACACATGTCCCCCACCCACCACCCTTTGCCCTTACAGCTACCGTGCCAACTCACCTGGCATCCAGCACAGGTGGAGCTCAGGACCCATGCAGCGATGAGTTAAAGCAACGTTCTATGAAATAAAGTTCTGAGTGTCTATTGCAGAGTTCACTATATTGAAAAAAAACACTCAGTCATAAAAATTCATTGACTGCATTTACATTCCTCCAACTAACTGCACAATCCTTTATAACAACAAGGATGGGAATTCATAGTCCCAATTCAAAGAGTCTATAACTACTTGTAGCTGTCAATAACACTGTGAAATGGCAGGAACCCAACTGTGATAATGGATGGTTGTGAAGTCAGTCATGTAGAAATAGTCCAGTAATGGAAACCCTCAGGCTTCTGTCAATAGACAGAGTGAAATAGCAAGCAACGATTATTTTTTAACACTCCAGACATTTCTTTTCAAAGATTCGAAAAGCAGGGCTGCTAAATGCCTTGTCAGGTTTGCCCGTCCCCTTTGACAGATGCTTCTGGTAGTTTTGACAGCTGATTTTGAAAGGTCTATTCGCAGTTCCACTGAGTTTACGCACTTTTTACACACATTTAAACCTACATTTAACAATTTCAAAAGGCACCTGACCTCCCCCAAAGGTGTCCCAGGACCATCCCCAAAGGGGTACTTTACCTCTCCAACCAGCTACCCAAATGAATCCACAAAGTTCGGGTCTAAGTTTTGAGTTTCACCAAAAAAATTTTGGGCTACTGAAATTTGACTCCATTGGAGAAGGCGGAGGATTTAAGCGGTCAGTTGTCTCTGTAAAATGTGCGTGCATAGAATATGCCCCGCCCCCATTCCCACCTCCA
Organism: Cetorhinus maximus; assembly: GCF_964194155.1. NCBI lineage: Eukaryota > Metazoa > Chordata > Chondrichthyes > Lamniformes > Cetorhinidae > Cetorhinus > Cetorhinus maximus. The sequence goes on from NC_135885.1 coordinate 2,413,992, forward strand.
TTCCTGCCCCCCTCCCAACAAAAACCAGAAAGTGCCGTGTTGGGGGTGGAGCTTACGATTCCCGGCCACTCCTGCCATGTTTTCCATGACAGGGAGGCTCTCCATCGTGGTGAATGTCTGGGCCCGTGACGCCCAGGGAGTGGTGAGAATGTGGAACTCGCTACCACCGGGAGTGTTCCAGGTGAATGGATTTAGAAGCTGGATGAAGACATGAGAGTGAAAGGACTTGGAGGGTGTGAGGATCATATGGGATGGAGATGGAGTGGGAGGTGGCTCATTGGAGTATAAATACCAGCTGGGGCTCTTTGTCCTGTTTCTACATTGTAGGTTCAGGGATAACATACACATCCCGGCAGCTGATAGTGAGATCCTAGGTGAGGGGGTCCTTTAAGGAACCAAAACGAGAACGTTTACTTCATTAGGAGCAGGATAAGCATATTCAATTGTGCAGATATCAACCATCTCTCTGAGATAAATCTAATCGAATCTATGCTGCGGTTTAGGTTATCAACACATAATTCCCGTCTGCTAGTCTTTGTCTATAAACGAATGATCTTGTTGCTATTCAGCAGCCATTGGAGTTGGACCTGAAGTGAAAGAGACCAATTTAAAATAAATTACACACCTCTCCTTTTAAGGAATTGAAAAGCTGCTAAGTGAGTCTGAGGCATTGATTAAGTGTCATACTGGAAAGTGAGCTGTTTAATTCCCATCCATTCCCGGAATGAAGGAGGTAGGGATCAAGATGGGAATCTTTGCAAGCAAAATAAATTGTCAGACGCTCCTCTCTGCATTCAGGGCGCTAAGCCATTCAATAAAACATTGGGACTATAGCCTGAGAAACACTAAGCAGAACAAAATCACCAAGACATTGAAAACTGATTGAAAAGCCTCTCAGTCTCACTCGGGTTCAACAAGAACCATCAGGTCCTGCAATAAATAAATATGACTTTTGTTAATGGCTCTGCCTTTCCTTTCACTGTGAGAATATATCAGTGTCCAGGTGAATAGCTCTCTTAGGGGGGCAGCTTATACCCAAAGTGCAAGACTACAGCAATTGAGAAAAATATATAGCAAGGGCTGGAATTTACACGGCGCCTGTCAGGGCCAAATCCATTTCAGCTCTCATCCCCTGGGTTTGCTGCCCTACACAGCTTCCCAGTCCAGAAGCACATCAAATTTAAAATTCTCATCCTTGTTTTCAAATCCCTCCATGCCCTCGTTCCCTCCCTATCGCTGTAATCTCCTCCAGCCCCACAACCCTCTGAGACATCTGCGCTCCTCCAATTCTGGCCTCTGCAGCATCCCCGATTTTAATCACTCCAACATTGGCGGCCATGCCTTCAGTTGCCTGGGGCCAAGCTCTGGAATCCCCTCCCTAAACCTCTTTGCCTCTCTACCTCGTGATCCACCTTTAAGACGTTCCTTAAAACTGCCCTCTCTGTCCGAGCTTTTAATCATCGGCCCTGATACCTCCTTCTGTGGTATTACTTTGTTTTACGATGCTCCTGAAGTTGAGATGGAAATACGAGGTTTTGTCATGTAGGGAACACAACAACCACTTTGAGCACAGCAAACTCCCACAAAGAGCAATTGGTAATGACCAGTTGGGATAACCTGTTTTAGTGTTTCTGGTTGAGGGATACCAGGGGGAGCTCCCCTACTCTTCTTCACAAATCATGCCCATGGGACCTGAGAAAGGGCCTGGGACTAAAAACCAGCCAGTCACAGGGGCAGACATGGGCCTAAGCTTGATAGCGTTGTCTCACTGTCTCACTGTCTAAAACCCATCCCGACTCCAATCATTGTGCATAAGACTGAGCTGAGGTTCTCTGATCTCCCACACACTTTCTCTGCTCATTCACACTGACGTTGTCTTCAGGATGTAAAGCTCAAACAGCTATAATGAATTAAATCAGAGCTGATGGTATTTACATTAGGGCCGGGAGTGTATGAACTGACTATTTCTAATAAAAGCAGTGTCCTCAATCTGAACAGGGTAATGAAATTACCAGATAATTCAATCTGAACCAAGATTTCAGATTGATAGAAGATATACAAAGTGAGTTCTGGAAAAGACTCACAAAGGGATATAGATAGGTTGAGTGAGTGGGCAAAGATCTGGCAAATGGAGTATAATGTGGGAAAATGTGAAATTGTTCATTTTGGCAGGAAGAGTATAAAGGAAACATATTATCTAAATGGTGAGAGATTGCAGGGCCCTGAGATTCAGAGGGATCTGGGTGTCCCAGTGCATGAATCACAAAAGGTTAGTATGCAGGTACAGCAGGTAATTAGGAAAACTAATAGAATGTTATCGTTTATTGTGAGGGGAATTGAATACATGGTTAGGGAGGTTATGCTTCAGTTGTACAGGGCACTGGTGAGACCACATCTGGAGTATTGTGTTCAGTACTGGTCTCCTTATCTAAGGAAGGATGTAAATGTGTTAGACACGGTTCAAAGAAGGTTTGCCAGACTAATACCTGGAATGGGCAGGTTGTCTTATGAGGAAAGGTTGGACAGGTTAGGCTTGTATCCACTGGAGTTTAGAAGAGTAAGAGGCAACTTGATCAAAACCTTTAAGATCCTGAGGGGTCTTGACAGGGTGGATGTGGAGAGGATGTTTCCTCTTGTGGGAGAATCTAGAATTAGGGGTCACTGTTTAAAAATAAAGGGTCACCCATTTAAAACAGAGATGAGAATTTTTTTCTCTCAGAGGGTTGAGTGTCTTTGGAACTCTCTTCCTCAAAAGGCGGTGGAAGCAGATCTTTCAATATTTTGAGGCAGAGGTGGATAGATTCTTGATTAACAAGGGGGTGAAAGGTTATCAGGGGTAGACAGGGATGTGGGGTTTAGGTTACGATCAGATCAGCCATGATCGTATTGAATGGTGGAGCAGGCTCGAGGGGCCGAATGGTCTATTCCTGCTCCTAATTCGTATGCTCGTATGTAGGACCCCCTCAATCAGGAGCCGGGAAAATGTACCATGGATAATTTATTCCCTGTCAGTTCAGGATATTAGCTTTGAAATTGTGCAGTTTGACCGATCCCCAACCCCAAATCAACCCTGAGCACTAGCCGGAAAGGTGTTAGCTGAGACAGTTCAGTGCTCGGGTAAGGAGCTGGTATACAGCTCTGGTCTGGCCCCATCTGGAGTAACTGTGTTCAGTTCACAGAATCAAAGAATCACAGAATCACACAGTGCAGAAAAGACCCTTCGGCCCATCGAGTCTGCACCGACATGTGAGAAACACCTGACCTACCTACCTAATCCCATTTACCAGCACTTGGCCCATAGCCTTGAATGTTATGACGTGCCAAGTGCTCATCCAGGTACTTTTTAAAGGATGTGAGGCAACCCGCCTCCACCACCCTCCCAGGCAGCGCATTCCAGACTGTCACCACCCTCTGGGTAAAAAAGTTTTTCGTCACATCCCCTCTAAACCCCCTGCCCCTCACCTTGAACTTATGTCCCCTCATGACTGACCCTTCAACTAAGGGTTACAGCTGCTCCCTATCCACCCTGTCCATGCCCCTCATAATCTTGTACACCTCGATCAGGTCACCCCTCAGTCTTCTCTGCTCCAATGAAAACAACCCAAGTCTATCCAACCTCTCTTCGTAACTTAAATGTTCCATCCCAGGCAACATCCTGGTGAATCTCCTCTGCACCCCCTCCAGTGTAATCACATCCTTCCTATAATGTGGCGACCAGAACTGTACACAGTACTCCAGCTGTGGCCTCACCAAGGTTCTATACAACTCCAACATGAACTCCCTACTTTTGTAATCTATGCTTCGATTGATAAAAGCAAGTGTCCCATATGCCTTTTTTACCACCCCACTAACATGCCCCTCCGCCTTCAGAGATCTATGGACACACGCGTCAAGGTCCCTTTGTTCCTCAGAACTTCCTAGTGTCATGCCGTTCATTGAATACTTCCTTGTCAAATTACTCCTTCCAAAGTGTATCACCTCACACTTTTCAGGGTTAAATTCCATCTGCCACTTATCTGCCCATTTGACCATCCAGTCTATATCTTCCTGTAGCACAAGACACTCAACCTCACTGTTAACCACCCGGCCAATCTTTGTGTCATCCGCAAACTTACTAATCCTACCCCCCACATAGTCATCTATGTCGTTTATATAAATGATGAATAATAGGGGACCGAGCACAGATTCCTGTGGTACGCCACTGGACACTGGCTTCCAGTCACTAAAGCATCCTTCTGTCATCATCCTCTGCCTCCTATAACTAAGTCAATTTTGAATCCACCTTATCAAATTACCCTGTATCCCATGTGCATTTGCCTTCTTTATAAGTCTCCATGTGGGTCCTTGTCAAAGCCTTTGCTGAAATCCATATAAACTACATCAACTGCACTGCCCTCATCTACACACCTGGGGCATGCACTTTAGTAAGGATACAGTGACCTTGGAGGGGGTACAGCACAGATCCACCGGAATGATTCTGGGGATAAAAGGGTTAAATCCTATCAGGTTGTGCACAGGTGCTGGGAATCTGAAATAAAAACAGAAAATGCTGGAAAAACTCAGCAGGTGTGACAGCGTCTGTGGAGAGAGAAACAGGGTTAATGTTTCGAGCCCGTGTTCAGAGCTGAAGAAGAGTCACACGGACTCGAAACGTTAACTCTGTTTCTCTCTCTCCACATTTTCTGTCACGCCCGCTGAGTTTTTCCAGCATTTTCAGTTTTTATTTTAAATTGCACACAAGGATTGTAACCCTTTGAGTTTAATAGATCAAGGGGTGATCTAATCGAGGTGTTTAAAATGATTAAAGGGTTTGACAGGGTCGATAGAGAGAAACCATTTCCTCTGGTGTGGGGGAGAGTCCAGAACAAGGGGCAGAACCTTAAAATCCGAGCTAGGCCGGTCAGGGGGATGTCAGGAAGCGTTTCCTCACACAGAGGGGAGCGGAAATCTGGAACTCTCTCTCCCTAAAACACTGCGGTCAATTATAGCTTTCAAGACTGAGATGGATAGGGTTTCTCTTGAGTAAGGGGTATAAAGAGCTATGGAGCAAAGGGGTAAATAGAACAGATCAGCCATGACCTCATTGACCATGCACAGCGTAAGGATTTAGGGATACAAGTTCACAACAGAGTAATGACAGCCCATCAGGCCCTTTGTGATTGGAGGATTGGTTATGTCTGGTTAGATTATAAGAAGTGCACATATGAAGGTTTAGCTGTGTGTCAGGTATTTGAAGGGTGGGTGGGTGTTTTGGGGGGTTGTTGATTGAAGGGTGGGATCATGTTTTGAGGTGGGGTAGTTGAGAGTCTGAAGAATGGGATGGGTGTTTTGGGGGTGTAGCTGAGAGTTTGAAGGTGGAGTATGTGTTTTGAGGAGGGTAGTTGAGTGTTTGAAGGGTGGGGTGAGGATTTTAGGGGGGTAGTTGAGAGTTTGAAGGGTGCGTGGGTGTTTTGAGGAGGGTAGTTGAGTGTTTGAAGGGTGGGTGAGTGTTTTGAGGGGGTAGTTGAGAGTTTGAAGGGTGGGGTGCGTGTTTTGAGGGGGTAGTTGAGTGTTTGAAGGGTGGGTGATTGTTTTGAGGAGGGTAGTTGAGAGTTTGAAGAGTGGGTGAGTGTTTTGAGGGGGTAGTTGAGCGTTTGAAGGGTGGTGTGGGTGTTTTGAGGGGACATTTGAGCGTTTGAAGGGTGGTGTGGGTGTTTTGAGGAGGGTAGTTGAGTGTTTGAAGGGTGGGTGAGTGTTTTGAGGGGGTAGTTGAGAGTTTGAAGGGTGGGTGAGTGTTTTGAGGGGGTAGTTGAGAGTTTGAAGGGTGGGTGAGTGTTTTGAGGGGGTAGTTGAGTGTTTGAAGGGTGGTGTGGGTGTTTTGAGGAGGGTAGTTGAGTGTTTGAAGGGTGGTGTGGGTGTTTTGAGGAGGGTAGTTGAGTGTTTGAAGGGTGGTGTGGGTGTTTTGAGGAGGGTAGTTGAGTGTTTGAAGGGTGTTTGAGGATTAGATGGGTATTTTTTGAGTTCGATTCTTACAGTGTCTGAATCTTTCCCGGTTGGCGCTGTCACTGTACATTTAAGAGTTGATCAGGGCCAGTGCCCCAGTGGAGACTTGGTGATACTTACAAAGTGGGAGTTTGGGAATGAATCCACTGTATAGTGTTGAATTGTGACAAACAAACAAGTGTTTGCCAAGAAATGTTTTGCTTGGATGAGGTTTTCTATAAATTGCTGATGAAGCAATCTAATGTTTATGAACTCACTCCATTTATCATTCATTCAAAATGTAATGAATACAAAGAGGCAGATTGGGTGACTGAGGTTAAGTCCTCATACAGCAGTGACTGGAATCTCAGTAATGGACAGCCCCTGGGTGAATTTCCAATGCCCATTAGTGGCTTTTACTCATTGGCCTGATGTTTGAGTTTGGGTTTGTTTATATGTTCGGGTCCCGAGGTTTGTATAAATTGGATAAAGGGGAAGGGGCTTTATCTGATGGAATTCTATACATTGGGAAACTGAGAGCATGTATGGAGCATTGGGATTTTACAAGAGGCAGATGCCAATCCCACACTGTACTCCATCACTGTCTGCCCATGATGTCCTGTGTGCAAGGTTTGAACAACACACTGGGCATTCCCTGTGCATCAAACTCCAAAAGAGATATTCACAAACCTTTTCAGGGGATTTAAAATTCAGATTCCTCCCCTCTACTGCTCATGGTAGCTCTTGTTGCAAGGAGATCTAATCACACCCTCCTCTCACTCCCCATAACTTTTAATAATGCACCCTCCCCTCACTCCCTGTACCTTTTCATATCCCACTCTCCCCTTCACTCCCCACATTCTTTAATACCCCACCCAGTCTAATCCCACTCTCCCCCTCACTCCCCACACCCTTTAATATCCCCACCCAGTCTAATCCCACTCTCCCCCTCACTCCCCACATTCTTTAATACCCCACCCAGTCTAATCCCACTCTCCCCCTCACTCCCCACATTCTTTAATACCCCACCCAGTCTAACCCCACTCTCCCCCTCACTCCCCACACCCTTTAATATCCCACCCAGTCTAATCCCATTCTCCCCCTCACTCCCCGCACCCTTTAATATCCCACCCAGTCTAATCCCACTCTCCCCCTCACTCCCCACACCCTTTAATACCCCACCCAGTCTAATCCCACTCTCCCCCTCACTCCCCGCACCCTTTAATACCCCACCCAGTCTAATCCCACTCTCCCCTTCACTCCCCACATTCTTTAATATCCCACCCAGTCTAATCCCACTCTCCCCCTCACTCCCCGCACCCTTTAATACCCCACCCAGTCTAATCTCACTCACCCCCTCACTCCGCACACCCTGTAGTATTTTACAAGCTTCTTATAATTTCCTTATGAAGCAATTTATGATCTTTGTTTCAGGACCAGTCAGTGATAGAGAGTTTTCACTCTGCTCCACCCTCTCCGTAAAGACATCTTTTCTACTCAAATCTTTCATTCTTTCTGTAACTTTGTGAAATGTGTGCCCTCTTGTAACCTATTCAATACGGTGACCCCCTCAGCAGCCCTGCTAATGTTACAGTCAATCGGAGGGAATTCCTCTCCTTCAACACCTCATCTGTGCACTAATCCCAGCTGGAACCCGAGACCTGTGCCAATGATGGATTTCCTGATCTATCCACCTCACAACTCACCGTTTTCTCAGGTCCAACCCTAACATTGTCATCAAACCCGCTGACAAGGGTGGTACTGTTGTTGTCTGGCGCATTGACCTCTACCTCGCGGAGGCTGAGCGTCAACTCGCAGACACTTCCTCCTACCTCCCCCTGGACCATGACCCCACCACTGAACATCAAGCCATTGTTTCCAGGACTGTTACTGACCTCATCTCCTCTGGAGATCTTCCTCCCACAGCTTCCAACCTGATAGTGGCCCAACCTCGGACGGCCCGCTTCTACCTCCTACCCAAAATCCAAAAACAGGACTGTCCCAGCAGACCGATCGTGTCAGCCTGTTCCTGCCCCACGGAACTCATTTCTCGTTATCTTGACTCCCTTCTCTCTCCCCTTGTCCAGTCCCTTCCCACCTACATCCGTGATTCCTCTGACACCACATCACGTCACATCAACAATTTCCAGTTCCCTGGCCCCAACCACCTCCTCTTCACCATGGACGTCCAATCCCTCTACACCTCCATCCCCCACCGGGATGGTCTGAGGGCCCTTAGCTTCTTCCTCGAACAGAGGCCCGAACAATCCCCATCCACCACTACTCTCCTCCATCTGGCTGAACTTGTTCTCACACTGAACAATTTCTCCTTTAACTCCTCTCACTTCCTCCAAATAAAAGGTGTGGCTATGGGTACCCGCATGGGCCCCAGCTATGCCTGTCTCTTTATGGGGTATGTGGAACATTCCTTGTTCCAGTCCTACTCCGGCCCCCTCCCACAACTCTTTCTCCGGTACATCGATGATTACTTCGGTGCGGCTTCATGCTCTCATCGGGACCTGGAAAAATTTATTAATTTTGCTTCCAATCTCCACCCCTCCATCATTTTCACATGGTCCATCTCTGACACTTCTCTTCCCTTCCTTGACCTCTCTGTCTCAATTTCTGATGATAGACTGTCCACCAATATCCATTACAAGCCTACCGACTCCCACAGCTACCTCGACTACAGCTCCTCACACCCCGCTTCCTGTAAAGACTCCATCCCATTCTCTCAGTTCCTTCACCTCCGTCGCATCTGTTCTGATGATGCCACTTTCAAAAACAGCTCCTCTGACATGTCCTCCTTCTTCCTTAACTGAGGTTTTCCACCCACGGTGGTTGACAGGGCCCTCAACCGTGTCCGGCCCATCTCCCGCGCATCCACCCTCACGCCTTCTCCTCCCTCCCATAAACATGATAGGGTCCCCCTTGTCCTCACTTATCACCCCACCAGCCTCCGCATTCAAAGGATCATCCTCCGCCATTTCCGCCAACTCCAGAATGATGCCACCACCAAACACATCTTCCCTTCACCCTCCCCCCGGCGGCATTCCGTAGGGATCGTTCCATCCGTGACACCCTGGTCCACTCCTCCATCACCCCCTACTCCTCAACCCCCACCTACGGCACCTCCCCATGCAAACGCAAAATATGCAACACCTGCCCCTTCACTTCCTCTCTCCTCACCGTCCAAGGGCCCAAACACTCCTTTCAAGTGAAGCAGCATTTCACTTGCATTTCCCCCAACTTAGTCTACTGCATTCGCTGCTCCCAATGCGGTTTCCTCTACATTGGAGAGACCAAACGCAGACTGGGTGACCGCTTTGCAGAACACCTTCGGTCTGTCCGCAAGCATGACCCAGACCTTCCTGTCGCTTGCCATTTTAACACTCCACCCTGTTCTCTTGTCCACATGTCTGTCCTTGGCTTGCTGCATTGTTCCAGTGAAGCTCAACGCAAACTGGAGGAACAGCACCTCATCTTCCGACTAGGTACTTTACAGCCTTCCGGACTGAATATTGAGTTCAACAACTTTAGATCTTGAACTCCCTCCTCCATCCCCACCCCCTTTCCGTTTCTTCCCCGTCCCTTTTGTTTCTTCCAATAATTTATATAGATTTTTCTTTTCCCACCTATTTCCATTATTTTTAAATGTATTCCACCCATGGTTTATTTCACCCCACCCCCACTAGAGCTATCTGTACCTTGCTTGTCCTGCTCTCCACTCTTAAATAGCACATTCTTTTGGATAATATCACCACCTTCAACACCTCTTTGTTCCTTTGTCTGTGACATCTTTGGTTGTCTCCACCTATCACTGCTTGCTTGTCCCTACAACCCCTCCCCCCTTCTCCCCCCACTCCTTAAACCAGCTTATATTTCACCCCTTTCCTGTTTCTACTTAGTTCTGTTGAAGGGTCATGAGGACTCGAAAGGTTAACTGTGCTCTCCTCCGCCGATGCTGCCAGACCTGCTGAGTTTTTCCAGGTATTTCTGTTTCTGATTTTGTTTTGGATTTCCAGCATCCGCAGTTTTTTGTTTTTAACTCACTGAAGCTCTGTCTTTGTATCGACCATGGGACTAGCTCATTAAGGTAATGTGCTGCAGACATCCATCACACACAGCAGTTCCGACATACTGCCTGGAAGCAAAACAAGGAAATGAAATGGAGTCTGTATTCTTCAGACTGCTTTTTGTACGGGTGCAATTTTAACCCTTCCTGCTTGAGGTTAGTTAAACTTCCCTGGGAGACTTATACACTCACCAGGTGAAACGTTAAACTGAGGTGCATTCTTGCCTCTCCAATAACAATGAAGGTCTCACAGTGCTGTTTTGTCGAAGGCTAGGGCAGATCCAAATCACTCACCATCCTGATTTGGAAATATATCGCCGTTCCTTCACTGTCGCTGGGTCAAAATCCTGGAACTCCCTCCCTAACAGCACTGTGGGTGTACCTACACCACAGGGACTGCAGCGGTTCAAGAAGGCAGCTCACCCCCACCTTCTCAAGGGCAATTAGGGATGGGCAATAAATGCTGGGCCAGCCAGCGACACTCACATCCCATGAATGAATAAAAAAAAGAATCTCCTGGGTGTCCTGTTGCCAGTATTTATTCCACTAACATCACTAAGACAGATGATCTGGTTGCTCCATTGCTGTTTTTGGGATCTGGCTGTGTGAAAATTGCTGGCTTCTTTTATTCTTACACAGGATGTGGGCATTGCTGGCTGAGTGACTTGGAGGGGAACTTCCAGGTGGTGGTGTTCCAATCTATCTGCTGCCCCTGTCCTTCTACATGGTAGTGGTCATGGGTTTGGAAGGTGCTGTCGACGGAGCCTTGGTGAATTTCTGCAGTGTATCTTGTAGATGGTACACACTGCTGCTACTGTGCGTCGGTGGTGGAGGGAGTTTGTGGATGGGGTGCCAATCAAGCGGGCTGCTTTGTCCTGAATTGTGTCAAGCTCCTTGAGTGTTGTTGGAGCTGCACTCATCCAGGCAAGTGGGGAGTATTCCATCACACTCCTGACTTGTGCCTTGTAGATGGTGGACAGGCTTTGGGGAGTCAAGAGGTGAGTTACCCGTTGCAGGATTCCCAGCCTCTGACCTGTTCTTGTAGCCACAGTATTTATGTGGCTAGTCCAGTTCAGTTTCTGGTCAATTGTAACTCCCAGGATGTTGATAGTGGGGGATTCAGTGATGGTAATACCATTGAACATCAAGGGGCAATGGTTAGATTTTCTCTGGTTGGAGATGGTCATTACCTGACACTTGTGTGGCGCAAATGTTACTTGCCACTTGTCAGCCCAAGCCTGGACATTGTCCAGGTCTTGCTGCATTTGGACATGGACTGCTTCAGTATCTGAGGAGTTATGAATGGTGCTGAACATTGTGAAATCATCAGCGAACATCCCCACTTCTGACCTTATGATGAATGGAAGGTCATTGATGTAGCAGCTGAAGATGGTTGGGCCGAGGACACTACCCTGGGGAACTCCTGCAGTGATGTCCTGGAGCTGAGATGACTGACCTCCAACAACCACAACCAGCTTTCTTTGTGCTCGGTATGACTCCAACCAGCGGAGAGTTTTCCCCCTGATACTCATTGACTCCAGTTTTGCTAGGGCTCCTTGATGCCACACTCAGTCAAATGCTGCCTTGATGTCAAGGGCAGTCACTCTCACCTCAGCTCGGGAGTTCAGATCTTTTGTCCATGTTTGAGCCAAGGCTGTAATGAGGTCAGGAGCTGAGTGGCCCTGGCAGAACCCAAACTGGGTGTCAGTGAGCAGGTTATTGCTAAGCAAGTGCTGCTTGATAGCGCTGTTGATGACCCCTTCCATTACTTTACTGATGATGGAGAGTAGACTGATGGGGCGGTAATTTGTCAGGTTGGATTTGTCCTGCTTTTTGTGCACAGGACATACCTGGGCAATTTTCTACATAGCCGGGTAGATGCCAGTGTTGTAACTGTACTGGAACAGCTTGGCTAGGGGCGCGGCAAGTTCTGGAGCACAATCTTCAGTGCCATTGCTGGAATTTTGTCAGGGCCCATAGCCTTTGCCTTCAGCTATTTCTTGAATCAAATTGACTGAAGACTGGCATCTGTGATACTTATTACAAGAGGATTTGAAGATAGGAGTAAAGATGTCTTACTGCTATAATGTAGAGTGTTGGTGAGACCACACCTGGAGTATTGTATACAGCTTTGGTCTCCTTGCCTGAGGAAAGATATACTTGCCATCGACGCAGAGCAATGAAGGTTCACCAGGCTGAATCCTCAGATGGAGGGATTGTCCTATGAAGAAAGGTTAAATAGACTGGGCCTTTATTCTCTGGGGTTTAGAAGAATGAGGGATGATCTTATTGAAACTTACAAAATTCTTACAGGGTTCAACAGGTTAGATGCAAGAAGGATATTTGCCCTGTCTGGTGGGGGGGGTCTAGAACCAGGGCACACACTCCCAGAATAAGGGGCAGGCCACTTAGGACAGAGATGAGCGTGAATTTCTTCATTCAGAGGGTGGTGAAGCTTTGAAATTCTCTACCCCAGAGGCTGTGGAGGCTCAGCCATTGAATATTGTTTGGGTTTTCAAATGCAATCATGGCCACATGTCCTATCTGGCTTGCCATAGTCATGTGACCTCTGCCCTGAGGGACTCCCTGCAGGCAGTCATCTTACATTCAGTTCAATAAAGTCACTACATTAGAAAGCCTTTAGTCTTTGAGCTCGTAACATGGTTTTTTTTTTAATTCATTCACGGGATATGGGCTTCGTTGGCTAGACCAGCATTCATTGCCCATCCCTAGTTGCCCTTGAGAAGGTGGTGGGTGAGCTGCCTTCTTGAACCGCTGCAGTACGTGTGGTGTAGGTACACCCACAGCGCTGTTAGGGAGGGAGTTCCAGGATTTTGACCTAGCGACAGTGAAGGAACGGCGATATATTTCCAAGTCAAGATGGTGAGTGGCTTGGAGAGGAACTTGCAGGTGGTGGTGTTCCCATGTGTCTGCTGCCCTTGTCCTTCTAGATGGTAGTGGTTGTGGGTTTGGAAGGTGCTGTCTAAGGAGCCTTGGTGAATTCCTGCAGTGTATCTTGTAGATGGTACACACTGCTGCTACTGTGCGTCGGTGGTGGAGGGAGTGAATGATTGTGGATGTGATACCAATCAAGGAGCTGTTTTGTCCTGTATAGTGTCAAGCTTCTTGAGTGTTGTGGGAGCTGCACTCATCCAGGCAAATGGGAAGTATTCCATTACACTCCTGACTTGTGCCTTGTAGATGGTGGACAGGCTTAGGGGAGTCAGGAGGTGAGTTCTCACTGCAGGATTCCCAGCCTCTGACCTGCTCTTGTAGCCACAGTATTTATATGGCTGGTCCAGTTCAGCTTCTGGTGAATGGTAACCCCCAGGATGTTGATAGTGGGAGATTCAGTGATGGTAATGCAGACGACAATGATGATGTGACATTCTCTGTGGACTGTATTGCAGGGCTCCACCAGACTGGTCCAGGCACTGGAATCTTCAGCATCCCGATGGTCTGCTCCACCGAGTTGTGAGCTGCTGCATGAGCCTCACTATCCCGTCTCTCTGCTGCAGTCTGAGGCCGCCACACGGGTGTCATCAGCCACGGCCTCTGTGGGTAGCCCTTGTCCCCGAGGAGCCATCCCTGCAGCCTCTGTGGACCCTGGAAGACTGCAGGGATCTGCGAGTGACTCAGGATGTAGGCGTCGTGCACACTCCCTGGAAACTGTGCGTGTACCTGCAGGATGTGTTTGTGGTGGTCACACACCAGCTGCATGTTCAGTGAGTGGAGACCCTTGTGGTTGATGAAGTCACCGAGTGTAGCGATGGAGACCTGAGCGCCACGAGTGCAGTCAATCACACCCTGCACCTGTGGGAATCCCGGGATCAGGGAGAATCCAAAGGCCCTTGTATCCTGACTGTCCCGGTCCCGGGTGAAATGCACAAAGTTGTTGCCATGGAGACGATGGAATCCGTGACCTCATGGATGTATTTGTGGGTGGCGGATTGTGAAATCCCACAGGGGTCGCATGTGGAGCCCTGAAAGGAGCCACTGGTGTAGAAATTGAGCACCGAGGTCACTTTCACAGCCACTGGCAGTGGATACCCTCCATGTCCCCTTGGCGACAAGTCCTGCAGTAAGTGGCAGATGTGAGTCACCAGGTCCCTAGACATGTGCAGTCTTCAGCGACCCTGGTTCTCAGTCATCTGCAGGAATGACAGGCGGTATCTATAGACCCTGGGTGTCACTAGGCGCTGACCAGCCACGGCTCACTGTCGCTCCTGGGCAGAGTGTGTCGCTGTGGCTGCCCCTGATCTGTCTCAGTTGCAGAGACATGGTCAGTTTATGCAGGTGTCCCTAATGCGCTGCCACTTCCCTCACTTACCCTGCCCCCCAACTGTGCGCGGGATGCAGCGCCAGGGCAGCACTTGCCCCCCACCTCAGCAGTTGCCTCCGGAACCAGGCATCAGATGTTCCCAGTACCCCCCCCTCCCAAGTGCACGTCTCCTGCTTTCACATCCTGCTTTCCTGCCGATGTGGGCGGACGATATGGTGGGTTCCAAGAGCCTGGCGGGATGGCCTTTTAATTATATGCTAATGTATTATAATTAGCTCCCTGCTGACCGATGGTGGGAAATGCGGCCCCGCCGTTGGTGGTCTGAGCGGAAGATCATGACCTGCCCTCACACCATTGTGAAGCCAGTCCAGCCATATCTCCCACACATTCCGCAGCAGGCTGGGAAAATTCCACCCAACCTCATTAAAGATAGAATTGTCTTCGGGATAAGAGATTTGACAGTGGGAGGAAATCTACTGGGAGAGGAGAAACTTACTCTTCAGAAAGTGATCGCAGTTTACAGAAACCCAGAGGTTGTAAAACATCAGTAGAACACATGAATAGCAGAACAGACCAGGAGATACATTACACTAAGAGACATTCCCGGCTGAAAGAGCAGAACATTCCGGACAAAGGGCAGGATGCAAATGCTGCGGAGGACAGTATACATAGAAACATAGAAACTAGGAGCAGGAGTAGGCCATTCGGCCCTTCGAGCCTGCTCCGCCATTCATTATGATCATGGCTGATCATCCAACTCAATAACCTGCTCTCGCTTTCTCCCCATAACCTTTGATCCCTTTCGCCCCAAGAGCTATATCTAACTCCTTCTTGAAAACATACAATGTTTTGGCCTCAACTACTTTCTGTTGTAGCGAATTCCACAGGCTCATCACTCTCTGGGTGAAGAAATTTCTCCTCATCTCAGTCCTAAATGGTCTACCCCATATCCTCAGACTGTGACCCCTGGTTCTGGACTCCCCCACCATCGGGAACATCCTTCCTGCATCTACCCTGTCTAGTCCTGTTAGAATTTTATGGGTTTCTATGAGATCCCCCCTCATTCTTCTGAACTCCAGTGAATATAATCCTAATCGACTCAATCTCTCCTCATATGTCAGTCCCGCCATCCCAGGAATCAGTCTGATAAACCTTCGCTGCACTCCCTCTATAGCAAGTACATCCTTCCTCAGATAAGGAGACCAAAACTGCACACAGTATTCCAGGTGTGGTCTCACCAAGGCCCTGTACAATTGCAGCAAGACATCCCTGTTCCTGTACTCGAATCCTCTCGCTATGAAGGCCAACATACCATTTGCCTTCTTTACCGCCTGCTGCACCTGCATGCTTACGAGGACACCCAGGTCTCATTGCACATTCCCCTCTCTCAATTTATAGCCACTCAGATAATAATCTGCCTTCCTGTTTTTGCTACCAAAGTGGATAACCTCACATTTATCCACATTATACTGCATCTGCCATGCATTTGCCCACTCACACAGCTTGTCCAAATCACACTGAAGCATCTCTGCATCCTCCTCACAGCTCACCCTCCCACCCAGCTTTGTGTCATCTGCAACTCTGGAGATATTACATTTAGTTCCCTCATCTAAATCATTAATATATATTGTGAATAACTGGGATCCCAGCACCGATCCCTGCAGTACCCCACTAGTCACTGCCTGCCATTCGGTAAAAGACCCGTTTATTCCTACTCTTTGTTTCCTGTCTGCCAACCAACTTTTTATCCATCTGAATACACTACCCCCAATCCCATGCACTTTAATTTTACACGCTAATCTCTTATGTGGGACTTTGTCGAAAGCCTTCTGAAAGTCCGAATAAACCACATCCACTGGCTCCCCTTCATCAACTCTACTAGTTACATCCTCGAAAAATTCCAGTAGATTTGTCAAGCATGATTTCCCTTTCATAAATCCATGCTGATTCTGTCCGATTCTGCCACTGTTTTCCAAGTGCTCAGTTATTAAATCTTTTATAATGGATTCTAGAATTTTCCCCACTACGCAGGTCAGGCTGACTGGTCTATAATTCCCTGTTTTCTCTCTACCTCCCTTTTTAAATAGTGGGGTTACATTAGCTACCCTCCAATCTGTAGGAACTGTTCCAGAGTCTATAGAATCTCGGAAGATGACCACCAATGCATCCACTATTTCTAGGGCCACTTCCTTAAGTGCTCTGGGATGTAGATTATCATCAGGCCCTGGGGATTTGTCAGCCTTCAATCCCATCAATTTCTCCAACACCATTTCCTTACTAATACTGATTTCTTTCAGTTCCTCCCTCTCACTAAACCCTGTGTTCCCCAACATTTCTGGTATGTTATTAGTGTCCTCCTTTGTGAAGACAGAACCAAAGTATGTATTTAGTTGGTCAGCCATTTTTTTGTTCCCCATTATAAATTCCCCTGTTTCTGACAGTAAGGGACCTACATTTATCTTCACCGATCTTTTTCTCTTCGCATACCTATAGAAACTTTTACAGTCAGTTTTTATGTTCCCTGCAAGCTTACTCTCGTACTCTATTTTCCCCTTCTTAATCAATCCCTTGGTCCTCCTTTGCTGAATTCTAAACTGCTCCCAATCCTCAGGTCTGTTGTTTTTTCTGGCCAATTTGTATGACTCATTCTTGGATCTAATACTATCTCTAATTTCCTTTGTAAGCCATGGTTTGGCCACCTTTCCTGTTTTACTTCTGTGCCAGGCAGGAATAAACAATTGTTGCAGTTCACCCATGCGCTTTTTGAATGTTTGCCATTGCCTATCCACCGTCATCCCTTTAAATAACATTTCCCAATCCATCATAGTCAACTCGCGCCTCATACCATCGTAGTTTCCTTTATTAAGATTCAGGACCCAAGTCTCAGAATCAACTACTTCACTCTCCATCTTGATGAAGAATTCTATCATATTATGGTCACTCATCCTCAAGGGGCCTCGCACAACTAGATTGCCAATTATTCCTTTCTCATTACACAATACCCAGTCTAGAATGGCCTGTTCTCTAGTTGGTTCCTCAACGTATTGGCCCAGAAAACCATCCCGTATACACTCCAGGAATTCCTCCTCTACGGTATTGTTACTAATATGATTTGCCCAATCTATATGCAGATTAAAGTTACCCATAATTACAGATGTTCCTTAATTGCATGCGTCTCTAATTTCCTGTTTAATGCCATTCCCAACATCACCACTACAGTTTGGGGGTCTATATATAAACCCCACTAATGTTTTTGCCCCTTGGTGTTTCTCAGCTTTACCCATACAGATTCCACATCGTCGGAGCTAATATCTTTCCTCACTATTGCGTTACTTTCCTCTTTAACCAGCAATGCAACTCCACCGCCTTTTCCTTTTTGTCTGTACTTCCTAAATACTGAATACCCCTGGATGTTCAGTTCCCATCCCTGGTCACCCTGCAGCCATGTCTCCGTAATCCCGACTATATCAAACCTGTTTACATCTATTTGTACGGTTAATTCATCCACTTTATTGCGAATGCTCCTCGTGTTAAGGCACAAAGCCTTAAGGCTTGTCTTTTTAACATTACTTGTCTCGTTCCCACTATTTTTCACTGAGGTCCTGTTTGATTCTTGCCCTTGATTTCTCTGCCTGTCACTTAGCTTATTCCCCTTTCTGTCTTTTGTTCTTGTCCTTGATTCTCCCTCCTCTGACTCCTTGCATAGGTTCCCATCCCCCTGCCATTTTAGTTTAAACCCTCCCCAACCACTCTAGCAAATATTCCCCCCAGAACATCAGTCCTGGTCCTGCCCAGGTGTAACCCGTCCAATTTGTACTGGTCTCACCTCCCCCAGAACCGGTCTCAATGTCCCAGGAATCTGAAACCACCCCCCTCCCACCATCTCTTCAGCCACGTATTCATCTGATATATCCTGCTATTTCTACTCTGACTAGCACGTGGCACTGGTAGATCACTACCTTTGAGGTCTCACTTTTCAACTTACTTCCTAACTCCCTAAATTTTGCTTTTAGGACCTCATCCCTTTTTTTACCCATGTGGTTTGTACCAATGTGCACCACGATCACTGGCTGTTCACCCTCCCCCTTCAGAATGTCCTGTAGCCGCTCTGAGACATCCTTGACCCTAGCACCAGGGAGGCAACACACCATCCTGGAGTCTCGTTTGCGGCCACAGAAATACCTATCTATTCCCCTCACAATTGAATCCCCGATAACTATTGCATTCCCACACTTTTTACTCCTCCCTGTGCAGCAGAGCCAACCGCGGTGCAATGAATTTGGCTGTTGCTGCTTTCTCCTGAGAGGCCATTCTCCCCAACAGTATCCAAAGTGGTATATCTGTTTTGCAGGGGAATAGCCACAGGATATTCCTGCACTGCCTGCCTAGCCCTCTTACTCTGCCTGGTGGTCACCCATTCCCTTCCTGCCTGTGGACTCTTAGCCTGCAGTGTGACCACCTCCCTGTACGTGCTACCCACGATCCTCTCTTCCTTGCAGATACTCCACAGTTTCCCCAGCTGCTGCTCCAGCTCCAAAGCCCAGGCTTCCAGGAGCTGCAGCTGGAGACATTTCCCGCACACATGCTGGTCCCATGCACTGGAAATGTTCCCGGCTTCCCTCATACAGCAGGAGGAGCACACCGTGGTTTTGAGCTCTCCTGCCATGACTTACCCCTTTAAATTAAATTAAACCTTTTGGAAGATACTTAATATCAAATAATATCAATTATTCTAGGGCCCTTCTTCCCTGCTCCTCGTTGTTACCGAATATAGCCCTTACAAATGATGAACCATGAAATAAGACCTTAAAAACTATAAGTGATAAAAGTAGTAAATACTTACCCGACTATATTCACAGTACTCAAAGGATCACCTCGTTCCCTCCTCACCGAACTCCCTCAGTCACCAAACTCCAACTTAAGCACTCTACTGCAGCCTAAAGCAGTACTCCAGTGCAGACAAAGTCAGCATTGTAGGATGGTCTGTTTTTATACTCTCTGAATCTAGCCTCTGAGTAAAAGAAGGATTGTCCAGTGTGGGGAAAGCAATGTTTTAACTGCAAGAA
This sequence comes from Cetorhinus maximus, assembly GCF_964194155.1. Classification (NCBI taxonomy): domain Eukaryota; kingdom Metazoa; phylum Chordata; class Chondrichthyes; order Lamniformes; family Cetorhinidae; genus Cetorhinus; species Cetorhinus maximus. Next base: position 2,433,376 of record NC_135885.1, read on the forward strand.
GCCAAATCATTTCACACACAAGTGTTTGGCTAGAAAGAAGGAAAACAAACCGATACAGATGGCCACTGGAGAGATATCAGTGGAAGATTCTGATGAAGCTCTATACACCGTACTACAGGTTGGTTCCGTCAAGTCTATAGATGAGAAATGGTTTGTGACTGTTACAATGACGACTGCAGAGGGAGAGCATCAAGTGAACATAAAATGTCAGATGGACACTGGTGCATCATCTTGGTGCAACATCACAACCTTTACAGACCTGTGTGAAGTGGCTCAACATGGCGATCTGAAAGTGAAGCCCTCAAAAGTAAGGTTAAGACTATCTGATGTCACAATACCCATACTGAGAGGGCAAATTAGTCTGAGGGTCCAATGCAAAGGCAAGAAGGAAGATCTAGAGTTCCAGATCATAGAAAGTACACAACAGCCGCTCATCTCCACCGGAACAAGTATAAATCTGGGACTGGTAACTCTGAACGTGCCAACAGAGATTTACAAGGTGTCACAGCTCACAAATCCACTGTCTGCTGAACAGATCCTAGAGGAGCACAAATATGTTGTTTCCAGAGTTGGGACATCTTCCTGGTGGATATCATCTCGAAGTAGATGAGAATGCGAAACCAATTCAGCATCTGCCGGGAAGAGTTCCAGCTGACCTCAAGTCCAGCCTAAAAAACAAGATAGAAGAGCTGGAAAAGAAGGGAGGAATCAAGAAAGTGACAACTCCCCCAGACTGGATTAGCAGCCTGGTAACAGTGACACAACCAGGGAAGCTGTGAATATGCTTCAACCCAAAGGATCTAAATAAAACTCTGAAGAGATCTCACTGCCCCGTGCCAACCATCAGAGGAACTTTGCTGCAACTTGCTGAGGCAAAGATCTTTCTGACCCTAGATGTGAAGGATGGTTACTGACAAGTGAAGCTGGATGAAAACAGCAGCTTTCTAACGATATTCTGGACGCCACTCGGGAGATACAGAGAGTTGCACAAGACGTTTGACATTTCCACAGCCCCAGAAGGTTATCAACACAGACAGGATGAGGCAGTCAGTGATCCTCCTGGAGTGGAAGCCACAGTGGATGATCTGCTGGTCTATGGATGTGGAGACACAATGGAAGGAGCCATAACTGACCATGATCAGAATTTAATCCAACTGCTGGAGAGAGCTCACCAGAGGAACCTGAAGCTGAACAAGAAAAAATTGCAACTGAAGATGCCTGAAGTCAAGTACAAAGGTCATGTACTGACAGCAAAAGGTCTTCACCTGGATCCTGACAAGGTGAGAGCTGTAACAGCGATACAGTGACTAACTGATGTGAAATCAGTGCAAGAATTTGTTGGGTTTGTGAGATATTGAGTAAAACTGTTGCCTAGTTTCTCAGGGTGTGAACCATTGTGCCAGCTCACTGCCAAGGATGTGCTGTGGTATTGGGACACAGAACAAGAACCAGTTTCACTAAAATCAAAGGACTAGTGATGACAGCGCCAGTGCTGAAACACTGTGATGTCAATGATGAAGTCACCTTGCAGAGCGACGCCAGAGAGATGGGTCTGGGCGCAGCCCGAATGCAGCAGGACAACCAGACACACTGACATCCAGGACACTAACGCAAACAGAACGACGCTACACTCAGATCGAGAAAGAGGGTCTGGATATTGTTCTTGCCTGTTTGGGAGAGAGAAAGTAACAGTGGAGTCTGACCACAATCCACTTCAAAGCATTTTCTCAAACCGCTACTTTCTGCTGCCAACTATCTACAAAGAATATTACTTTGTTTACAGAGATGTCACCTGACGTGACATACAAGCGAGGGAAACAGATGCACATGACTGACATGCTATCGAGAGCAGCACTCCCCATGAAGAAAGTTGAGGATGCTACAACAGAATGTGAAATCTTCCAGATTCAACATGAAACAGCAGCTCGACATGACCTGGAAGTCATCATCCCATCAGAGACATTGAATCTGACAGACATGCATCAAGTAAACTACACAAGATACAACTCTCCAAGCGCTACAAGAAGTAATGATGAAAGGATGGCCTGAGAGCATCAAGGACACACCAGTGGTCACAGAGCCTATTGGGCACACCGAGACGAACTGACAGCCCAAGATGGCAGCTTGTACAAAGGGAATAGAGTCATCATTCCCTAAGGAGATGAGAGGAGAGATGCTGAAGCACATTCATGCAAGCCATCGAGGAACTGAATCAAGACAAGAGAAAGATGAGAGAAGTGCTCTACTGGACAAACATGAGCAATGAAATTAAAGACCACATCGGCCAGTGCGGTGCTTGTAACGAGTACCAAGCCAAAGAAGCTGGAGAGTCACTGATGATGCATAACATCCCAGAACGACCCATCCCATGGGTGGAGCTGTGAGTAGACCTCTTCACTATAGCAGGAACTGATTATTCACTGTTACCACTATTCTGACAGCTGGGAGTTAGACCTGCTGACTTCAACAGGAGAGATATTAGAATGTCTGAAAGCACACTTCAGTCATTACAGCATTCCACACATTGTAATAAGTGACCCTCAGTTCACAACTGAAGAATTCAGCTGCTTCACAAAGGGTCGGGAAATTCAACACCACCCATCATCTCTGCGCTATCCACTGTCGAATGGAAAGGTTGAGGCAGCTGTGACATTGCCAAAGGAATCATTGAGAAATCGAGCAAATTGAGCCCAGCTGTATACCAGGCTAGGCAGTGGGGAAACACACCCACTGGAGGCATGGAAAGTCTAAAGACTAATGTCATGTGGCTGAATAGCCTACTCCTGCTCCTATTTCTTATGTTCTGCTCAGTTGACTCTGCCTGTGGGCAGTCTTTTCACTAACATCTGGGGGCTGGTGCCAAAATTGGGAGAGCTGTCTCACAGACTAGTCAAGCAACAGCCAGACATAGTCATCCTCACAGAATCATACCTTACAGATAATGTCCCAGACACCACCATCACCAACCCTGGGTATGTCCTGTCCCACCAGCAGGACAGACCCAGTAGAGGTAGCGGCACAGTGGTATACAGTCGGGAGGGAGTTGCCCTGGGAGTCCTCAACATCGACTCCGGACCCCATGAAGTCTCATGGCATCAGGTCAAACATGGGCAAGGAAACCTCCTGCTGATTACCACGTACCGCCCTCCCTCAGCTGATGAATCAGTGCCCCTCCATGTTGAACACCAGTTGAAGAAAATACCAGTGATATTAGCTATAGCCTGCAACAGGACACAGATGGGTGAGCAGCATAGACAGACAAGTGGCAGATGGAATTTAACAAATAGAAGTGGGAAGTGATGCATTTTGGCCGAAGGGATAGCGAGAGGCAATATAGATTTAATGACACGTTTCTAAAGAGTGACCAGGGACAGAGGGACTGGTGGGTTCATCTACCTCAATCTTTGAAGGTGGGGGGTGGGGGCAAGGCTGAAGGAAGTAGACAAGCACATGCCTGGGGAGGGGAGGGGGTTGGGGAGGAGGGGTGAGGGTAACAGCCACACACTCGGAGAGTCTTGTCAATAGTGAGTATTCTCCCACAGCTGAGACCGTTCAGCTGCAGCTCCATTGAGAGGCTTGGAGTTGGGCCTCTGAATCTTTTCTGTCCATTCAAGAAGCACAAAAGCATGAAAGGCCCCCAAACACTCCAGAACCTTTCACTACTCGGGCACAGGCTGTAAATTAATGTGTGTTTTAGGGGGCAACAGAATAATTGCTGACTGGGTAAGTTGTACAATCCCCTTGTGAAAGGGGCCATGGCGCAGTCACTGGTGGAGACGCTCACAGCCCCTGCAATGTCTTTATTCAGGTTTGGACCACTCTCCCTCATGGTTCAAGCTAACAGGGCAGCCTTGCAGTGCGGGTTAGGAGAATGTCTGTGCCTGAGCTGAGAGCACAGCGGGCAGTCCAATGGGCAAAGCTGCTGCCAATCGGTCAGGTGGAGTGGGGCGGAGGTGGGTGGGGTTTCAGACGGCCAATGAGCGCACTACACACTGGCCAGACAAGTGGTGACCAGCACCCTCCTGTATGCGTGATGGGGCCTTCAGGCTTATCCAAGAGAGGTTCTTAGGACACATGTGCTAATCCACGCGTCTCTCTCTTTGATTCTGCAGGAGGAGAACATCAGGATCATGGAGTCTGGTGATTTATGATCTGCCTCATGGCTGACAGGGAGCAGAGAAGAAAAGGAAGAGATCGGCGGAGGCTCCTGGCTTGGCAAAGGGAGGAGAATCTCCCTCAAGATGAAGGGGCAGCAGGATCTGCTGTACACGCAGCTGGAGTTCCACAGAGAGCCATCGCCCGTAGACACTTCACTAGACCCGGGTCTATAGACGGTGCCTGTCATTCCTGCCGATGGCTGAGAACCACTGTTACTGAAACTGCACATGTCCCGGGAACGGGTCAGTCACATCTGCCACCTGCTTCAGGATTTGATGCCACAGGGACATGGAGGGCATCCACTGCCAGTGGCCATGAAAGTGACCGTGGCGCTCAATTTTTACATCAATGGCTCCGTCCAGAGCTCCACAGTGACCTGTGCAGGATCTCACAAGCCTCCACACACAAGTGTACCCAGGAAGTCACGGACGCCATCTTCGACCGGGAGCAGGGTGGGGGGCGTGTGTGGGTGGGGGGCGCGCGGTGGGTGGGTGTGGTGCAGGGGTTGGTGGTGCGGGAGTTGGTGGTGTGGGGGTTGGTGGTGCGGGGGTTGGTGGTGGGGGGGGTTGGTGGTGCGGGGGTTGGTGGTGTGGGGGTTGGTGGTGGGGTGGGTTGGTGGTCCGGGGGTTGGTGGTGCGGGGGTTGGCGGTGTGGGTGTTGGTGGTGTGGGGGTTGGTGGTGGGGGGGTTGGTGGTGGGGGGTTGGTGGTGTGGGGGTTGGTGGTGGGGGGGTTGGTGGTGTGGGAGTTGGTGGTGTGGGGGTTGGTGGTGGGGGGGGTTGGTGGTGTGGGGGTTGGTGGTGCGGGAGTTGGTGGTGTGGGGGTTGGTGGTGGGGGGGTTGGTGGTGGGGGGTTGGTGGTGGGGGGTTGGTGGTGTGGGGGTTGATGGTGGGGGGGTTGGTGGTGTGGGAGTTGGTGGTGTGGGGGTTGGTGGTGGGGGGGTTGGTGGTGGGGGGTTGGTGGTGTGGGGGTTGGTGGTGGTGCGGGGGTTGGTGGTACGGGGGTAGGGGGCTATTGGGGTACGGGGTAAGGAGGTAAGGGGATATGGGGGTAAGGGGGTACGGGGGTAAGGGTGTACAGGGGTAAGAGGGTACAGGGTTGGTGGTGCGGGGGGGTAAGGGGGTACGGGGATATGGGGGTAAGGGGGTATGGGGGTAAGGGGGTATGGGGTAAGGGGGTACGGGGTAAGGGTGTATGGGGGTATGGGGGTAAGAGAGTACGGGGGTAAGGGGGTATGGGTGTAAGGGGGTACAGGGGTAAGGGGCTATGGGGGTAAGGGGGTTGGTGGTGAGGGGGTACAGGGGTAAGGGGGTATGGGGTAAGGGGGTAAGGGGGTACGGGGTACAGGGGTAAGGGGGTAAGGGGGTACGTGGTAAGGGGGTGTGAGGGTACGGGGGTTGGTGGTGCAGGGGTAAGGGGGTAAGGTATGCAGCGCTTGGCGGTCAGGAAGCAAGAGCGCTGGGATTTGCACAGATCTCGGGTTTCCCACAGGTGCAGGGTGCCATCGACTGCTCTCGCATGGCACTCAGATCTCCGTCACAACAAGCGGTCAACTACGTCAACTGCAAGTTCTTCCACTCGCTGAATGTTCAGCTGCTGTGTGACCACCACAAACGCATCCTACAGGTCTGCACATGATTCCCAGGGAGCGTCCATGTCTCCTAGATCCTTAGCAGGTCTCAGATCCCTGATACCTTCCAGCATCCAGAGGCTGCAGGGCTGGTTCCTCGGGGACAAGGGGACGTGGTTGATGATGCCTGTGTGGTGGCCCCAAACTGCAGCAGAGCGACAGTACAACGAGGCTCATGCTGCAACTGGGACTTTGGTGGAGCAAACGATAGGAATTTTGAAAATGAGGTTCCAGGTCTTCGCCAGGTCCAGCTGAGGGAGCACTGTAATACAGTCCCCAGTGGGTGTCACGCATCACCGTAGCTTTCTGCTCACTGCACAATCTGGCACTGCCACGGGGGTAGGACCTGGCTGAGGCGGAGATGGAAGAGCTGCACGTCTCCTCCGATGATGGGGACGTCGAAGGGGATGATGGTGATGAGGTCCTCGAAGGTGAGGATGCCGGCGATGAGGCCATCACTCTGGCCAGACGAGGCAGGCATGATTGGGAGGCCCTAATAGTTGCAAGATTCATGGAGGATGATGATGACCTGCAGTGAGGACACTCCATAGATCTTCACATAGCCTCTGAGAATGTCTGACTCCTGCCTAGCCGAGGGCAGTTTACTTGCCCTCTGTGATCAGGGTCATGTCATAGAGACACAGCCATGAAATTTTAAAAGCCTTTGTCCACCTTTAGCACCTGACCCGTTCAGGAGCACAGCATCACTGGTCACAGGCGCTAAAGAGATGGGGGCCAGCCCCACCTTAAAGGTGCTGAGAGCACCCAGAGAGAATGAGGGAACTCTGTGACACCTGCCCACTACATTCTGGCAGCAATGACCAGCACCATCGAGGTGCAGGCATCACTAATGTGTCCAGTGAGTGTGAAGCCGGACCATCACTTTGGTCTGAAGGTTACACACTGCACAGAGAAAGGGCCCTGAACTGAGGCACCTGCCTTTATCTTGTGCAGGAACCAAGCTCTGCACTGGAGTGCTGTGTGTGGCTGCCGTCGAGTACTTCAGTGGGAGTTTGGTGACTGAGGGAGTTCAGGGAGGAGGTGCTCCTTTCTTTTTCTACCTTTCCTCAGAAAGAAGAGTGGTGGCCTTGGTAAGTAGGATCTGGTGAGTAAATTAGAAAAGTGTAATATTTTTAAACAAATTGCTATACTTGGATTTAACTGAGAAGCACCAGGAATGAGGGAAATTTAGGGCCAAAATAATAAAATAATATAAATATTCAAAGAAGAATAAAGTTAATGTAAGGGAAGTAGGATTAAGACATGGCAGGGCAGCTCAGTCGAGTGGAATGCATGTCCTGTAATATGTGGGAAGTCATGGTCATGACCACATGTGCAGGAAGTGCTGCCAGCTGAAGAAACTTGAGCTCCGGGTTTCAGAGCTCGAGCGGCGGTTGGATTAATTGTGGCGCATCCGCGAGGGTGAGAGCTACGTGGATAGCACATTCAGAGAGGTGGTCACACCGCAGCTTAAGGGCCTGAAGATGGAGAGGGAATGGGTGACCACCAGGCAGCCCAAGAGAAGTAAGCAGATAGTGCAGGAGTCCCCTGGGGTCCTGCTCACAAATCAGTTTTCCATTTTGGGAGCTGGTGAGGGCGTTGGTTCCTCGGAGGAGTACAGTCAGAACCAAGTTTCTGATACCACGAGTGGCTCGGCTGTGCAGGTGAGAATGAAGAAGAAAGAGCGAGCAATAGTGATAGGGGATTCGTTGGTTCGGGGAGTAGACAGGTGTTTCTGTGGCTCTAGACATGGCTCCAGGATGGGATGTTGCCTCTCTGGTACCAGGGTCAAGGATGTCACAGAGCGGCTGCAGGACATTCTTCTGGGGGAGGGTAAACAGCCAGAGGTCGTGGTCCACATTGGTACCAATGACTTAGATAGGAAGGGGGATGTGGTCCTGCAATCAGAATTTAGGGAGCTAGGTAGAAAGTTAGCAAACAGGACCTTTAATGTAGTAATCTCCAGATTACTCCCAGTGCCACGTGCCAGTGAGTACAGAAATAGGAGGATAAAGCAGATGAATGTGTGGCTGGAAAGATGGTGCAGGAGGGAGGGCTTTAGGTTCCTGGGACACTGGGACTGGTTCTGGGGGAGATGGCACCTGTACAAGCCGGACAGGCTGTACCTGAACAGAGCTGGGACTGAGTTCCTTATGGGGCTTTTGCTGGTGCTGTTGGGAGGACTTTAAACTAACACAGCAGGGGTGTGGGAACCAAGAGAAAATATTAGAGAATAATACCAAGGTGCACAAGATGCTGAGAGGGACAGATAGCACTAGTATAGAGAATAGTAAGATAATAGGTGAATTCGGGGTAAGGGAGAAAGTAACAAATTCTAAATCAGAGTTACTGTGCATGTGTGTGAATACACGGAGTATAGTGAATAAGATTGGGGAGTTACAGGCGCAGATTGCCATGTGGAAATATGATGTTGTGGTGATAACAGAGACCTGGCTCAAGGAAGGGCAGAACTGGGTGTTAAATATTCCCAGGTAGAAGGTGTTCAGAAGAGATAGGAAAGGAGGAGGGGTGTCGGTGTTGGTTAAGGAGAGCATTGCAGTGCTGGAGAAAGAGGATGTCCCAGAGGGCTCAAGGACAGAATCAATTTGGCTCAAACTAAGGAACAAAAAGGGGAGAATTACATTGCTCGGTGTAGACTATCGACCACCAACTAGTGAGAAGGATGTTGAGGAACAAATCTTCAGGGAAATTATAGAGAGATGCAAACATTATAGAGTAGTTATAATGGGGGACTTCAATTACCTGAATGTAGACTGGGACAGTGGTAGTGTAAAGGGTGGAGAGGGGCAGAAGTTCCTAGATTGTGTTCCGGAGAATTTTCTACAGCAGTATGTGTCCAATCCAACAAGAAAAGATGCACTGTTGGACCTGACTCCTGGAAATGAGGTGGGCCAAGTAGATCAAGTGTCAGTGGGGGAACATTTCGGAGACAGTGATCATTGTATTGTACAATGGGAAGCTGTGGAGGTGATGCTATCACCAGTGACCAGGCCGCCAAGAAGGCCATCGCGGGAGCAGCTGCTTCCATGGTCACCGCTGCTCCCATGGCCCCATCTCCGCTCTGCCTCCTGACCAGGGCCATGGAGCTACATCCACCCCAAGATGACTGTAGAGGCATGTGTGAAGGTTTTGGCCGGGGTTGTTGACCTCTTGGCCATTGTTGCAGCCTCGCGCATGTATAGGAAGGCAGTGATCTTCCTGAGGTCCGAGCGGGTGCTGCACCTTGTCCTGGCCAAGGGGCTCACCGTGGGTGGGACTTATCTGGTGGTGGATCCTCTTGAGGCCACCACGGAGAGGCTGGTTTTACCCAACAGCCCCTCCGTGCACTCCTCCCGGGCCGGGTCAACAAAGACCTGGTGCCGGAAGGAGTACAGGTGGCGGAGACTGGGCACCCTGAGCCCGAGCGGGATCAGCGCCACCCCGGACCTGACCTCCCCCAGCTGGTGAAGGTGGGGGAGGAGAAGCTCACTGGGAATGATGGGCGTTGGATAAAATGGTGCCTGCCCGTGCTCCCAGGCCAGTGTGTGCCTCAGTGCCACGTGCTGGGCCCGGCATTGTTCAGGCGTGGACCCCCAGGTCCCGCAACGATGGTGGGCAGGGAGATCCACAGCGACTTCACGTTGGTGCAGCAGCTGCCTGGCGTCTCTGCGGGCTCCTCTCAGGGCGCTCTGGATGAGGGCAGCTGCTCCTCTGCCCCTCTGCCAGTGACCGTGGCATCCGGTGAGGCTGCGATGACTGGGGAGATGCCAACTGTGGAACTGGCAGCTCCCTCCCAGGCGGGGCCAGCACTGGCTCCACTGGCCAGAGGACGACCGCCAAGGTCATCAAGCCCAACAGGACACAGTAAGCAGCTGCCTCCAATGCCAGCACCAGCGATGGGAGGGGCACCAAGATGTAGCACTCACAAATGTAAGTTTAAGGCATCATGAGCACAAGAGGGACTGGTCACAGGTGATCTTCTGTTGTGCAGTGTTTTGTTTATTTTAACTGGTCTGTTGTTGAAGACCAGAGAAGGTTCTGTTAATTTGTTATGTCAACATGAGATAAATTTTCTTTTGTCATAATGGCCTGAGTATGCTTCAGCGTTTTCATTTAATGTGGTGCAGGGTACACCAGTGTGTAATACTGGACGTGAGAGGCTCTAAGCTTTATTGCACAGGCACTGAGTGGACTCTGGGTTTAAATGAAAGGGTCATTTCAGGCACCCGGGATGGAGGCAGCAGCCCTGGCCTGAGGTCACAGCAGATCTTTGGCAGCCTAGCTGAAGGAGCGTTGGATCAGGACATCCCTGGTGTCCCTGCCTCCCCGGAGGTTACCGAGATCTGCCTCCACACCCTCAGCATTCCCCTCACCGTGCTCCTCTTCACACTCACTACTGGATCCATCCTCTGTGGCCCTTGGAGCTGCATCAAGACCCTCTTCCTCCAGTGGGTCTCCCCTTGTCAGTGCCAGATTGTGGAGAGTGCAGCATGCAAACCACTATCAGTGACACCCGCTCTGGGGGATATTGTAGTGCATCCCCTGAATGGTCCAGGCATCAGAAGCGCGTCTTCAGAAGACCTATGGTTCTCTCTATCACTGCCCTCGTGGAGGCGTGGCCCCTATTATAACGCTGCTCTGTCTCTGTTCTTGGGAGGCGTCATGAGCCACCTTTACAACAGATAGCCCTTATCACCCAACAACCATCCATCCAGTCGGGCTGGAGCACTGAAGAGCCTCAGCACCTGGGAGTGTCTGAGGATGTAGGCGTCATGGGAGCTGCCAGGGTACCTTGCCCAGACTTGTAGAATCTGCACCCTGTGGTCACACACTATCTGCACGTTCATGGAGTGGAAGCCCTTCCTGTTGATGAAGGCACCGGACTCACCTGCTGGCGCCTTGATGGCCACATGTGTACAGTCTATAGCACCCTGGACACGGGGGAAGCCAGCAATGGCCGTGAAGCCTCTGGCTCACTCAGCCTGGCTGGCTTCATCCATACGGTAAAGAATAAAGGTCAATACCTGTCTGAACAGAGCTTCTGTCACCAGCTGTGGACAGCTGATTGGGAGACTCCACACAGATCCCCCACTGACCCCTGGAAAGAGCCGGAGGCAGAGAGGTTGAGGGTCACTGTGACCTTCAGAGCCACTGACATGGGGTGTCCACCCACACAATTGGAGCTGATCTCAGGCCCGATCATCGGTCACAGTCTCCCTGGAGAGGCGGAGCCTCCTTCGGCATTGCACCTCGGACATATTGAGGTAGCTGCATCGCTGCCTGTAAACCCTGGCAGCAGGATAGTGGCGTCTTCTGCAGCCTCTTCCACCCTGGGCTACCTGCTGGCCCTGCACCCCTTGTGCCTGCGCCTCTCCTCCCACAGGTCTCTCCTCTGGAAGCTGCATTGGGACACCCGGCCTCCTCTCCCTTCTGCCCCTCTCTTCCTCCTCAGAGGAGGGCCCTCCAGCAGAGACCACAATCCCCATTCCCAGGGTGAGGGAAGGCTGTCTGATACCTGGAAGGATCCACACGGTCTGAATTCTCCAGAGGCCTTGGAGACACCAATGATTCCTGGAATGAAACCTGGAAATGCTGAGACTGAAGCTCAGAACAGAGATGAAGCTGCCAAATACCAAAAAGCAACCAGCAGCAAACTATCTCCTAAACTCCTCACTACTCACACTGGCAATGCTGCTGACCCTTTATATCCTGCCCGTGGAGGAGGTTTTTGAATTTCTCGGCTGCCCGTTTTGCCCGTTGTGCCCGTTTTGCCCGTTTTGCCCGTGTGATGAGTGTGAAATCGCACAAGCAACAGAAAATTGCCATCAGTTGGCTTCATAATGGCCTTAAATGGTCTGTTAATTAATGGTGGGCGCGGCTCCGATACCCACTTGCGCCCAGTGACTGAAATATTGTACGACGATGTTGGGACACTCGCCCGGTGTCATCGCGCGCTATTTTACACCCAGTCTTGCTGGGCACATGCCCACCCACAGGATGTAAAACTCTGCCCTGGACACAGGACTGGCTGAGGGACAGGAAACAGAAAGGTGGTTAATGGATGTTTTTCAGGCTGGAGGAAGGTTTGTAGTGGAGTTCCCCAGGGGAACCCTTGCTTTTCCTGGTATATATTAATCACCCGGCCCTTGGTGTACAGAGAATAATTTCAAAACTTGCAGATGATACGAAATTTGGAATCATTGTGAACTGTGAGGAGGATAGTGTCGAACATGAAAACAACATAGACAAGCTGGTGGAGTTGGTGGACAAGTGACAGGTGAAATTCAATGCGGAGAAATGTGAACTGATTCATTTTGGTAGGAAGAACATGGAGAGACAATATAAAACAAAGGGTACAATTCTAAAGGGGGTGCAGGGGCAGAGGGAGCTGGGGGTATATGTGCATAAATCCATTGAAGGTGTCAGTACAGGTGGAGAGAGTGGTTAATAAAGCATATAGTATCCTGGGCTTTATTAACAGGGGCACAGAGTACAAGAGCAGGGAGGTTATGTTGAACTTGTATAAAACACTGGTTCAGCCTCAGCTGGAGTATTGTGTCCAGTTCTGGGATCCAGACTTTAGGAAGGATTGGAGGAAGTGCAGAAAAGATTCACGAGAATGGTTCCAGGGATGAGGGACTTCAGTTACATGGATTGATTGGAGAAGTTGGGGCTGTTTTCCTTGGAGAAGAGAAGGTTGAGAGGAGATTTGACAGAAGTGTTCAAAATCATGAGGGGCCCAGACAGAGTAGAGAGGGAGAAACTGTTCCCATTGGTGGAAGGATCGAGAACCAGAGGGCCCAGATTTAAGGTAATTGGCAAAAAGCAATGGAGACACGAGGAGAAACTTTTTCACACAGCGAGTGGTTAGGATCTGAAATACCCTGCCTGAGAGTGTATTGGAGGCAGGGTCAACTGAGGCTTTCAAAAGGGAATTGGATTATTATCAGAAAAAGAAAAATTTGCAGGACTAGGGGGAGAGGACAGGGTAGTGGCACTAGGTGAACTGTTCCTTCAGAGGACCAGCACAGACATGATGGGCTGAATAGCCTCCTTCTGCGCTACAACCATTCTATGACTTTCTGATTCCTCTCCTTTGACTTCAATGCAGAATAAAGTCATGCTGGGTGTAAAATGAGCATCTGTCACATCACACCCTGGCTTAGTCCGAGGCAGGCAACTGAGACCTACAGCCCTCTCTTTGCTTGGGTTTATAACCAGGTCTCTGAGATGAAAAGACAGTGTTTAATGTTTAAATCAGATGGTTTACATACCACTTCAGCTCAAAAATTAAATCTAAAAATAAATATCCTTGTCATACTGATGATAAAGGAGTTAGCTTTTAAAAGGGCCTGATTGTTCAGCGTGACTATGATTTCTGTGAGGTTCCATGTGAAAGGGCTGAGAGATTTTTTTAAACGCACCAATTTATGTCTATTCTCAACTTAAATTTGTTCAACGTGATTGTGTGTCTATTAAATTGCAGAGAGCAGTCATACAATTCCAGAAAGCTGGGATAGATTGTGTGTGTATAAGAGCTGTCTTTGCAAAGCAATGGAGCTTCACCTAAATTCAGCTTTCCTGTCTGACTGGGTGGGGGGGGGTTCACTGTCTGACCTCTCACCCTCAGGTGCCCCGGGGTCAAATCCAGGCCCAGTTAGAGTGGGGAGAGCGGGAAAAATGTTTCCCTTGGGGAGAGTCGATGGGGTAAGAGGGGGACGCAAACTAAAATGGACATTTGTGTCGCCTCTCAGGACTTTGTCAACACCTCTAAATGTTTTTCCAGGCCTGAATCACTGAATAAAAGCAACCAGGCCCAGGGTCAGATCTCGACCCCTTTGGAAGGGGATTCCCATCTCTTTAGCGTCCCCGATTTGAATTGTTCCATCAGTGCCGACCTTGCCTTCAGCTGCCTGGGATCTGATCTGAATTTCCCTCCCTAAGCCCCTCTGCCTCTCTCTCCTCCTTAAAACTCCTCCCTTTGACACAGCTTTTCCACACCAATCCTGACAGCTCTCTGTGATGGCAAAATACTGATTAATAAATGTCATACACGGTTTAATCGTGGAAAATGAGTCATCTTCAAGAACTAAGAACATTTTGGAAGAGTTTGTATTTTTTAAAAGACCTCAAAGGGTTAATGCGAGGACTCTGGTGGCTGCTGTTCCTGGAAAAGACGGCATTTTTACAGGAAAAGGTAGTAAAGCAGTTTTAAAGGAGCTGGAAACCTCTTGACCCCAGTGGACGGTTTACAAAAGGGTCACATGGTGGTTTGAAAAAAAACAATGTCCTGAAAAGTGTTGAAAAGCTGGTCGGCTGTTTAGCTTTGGGGGGAAATAAGAAGGACCAGCTGCTTGTGTAATGAAGACAGCAGCTCCTGATGTTCCAGACCCTCCAAAACAAAAAGTGAATGGAAGTTGCTCCGAAGTTGACCTACTTTCTGAAATTGACTGACTGCAAGTTTTCCTCGAAATCCGCCTGGAAAATAGTGCAAGAGTCATCGATTGTTCCCCAGACCAGTGCTGAGGGACCAGCCGTATAATCCGGACACCATTTCAAGGACTCCACCATCTACCCTTTTCCCTTAACCATCAACTTTTAACCTTATGGCAGAATTCCTCAATATTTTTTGTGTGCGTGGGCGCATTAGGGTATTTAGAATAATTATTTTACTCTCATATTTCATACCCTATGTTAATAAGTTTTGCCTCTACTTGACAAGTCTGATTTTATAATAAACGAATAATTTTGTTGTTTATTGTGGAAACCTGGGCATTGAGTGGTCATTCTGAGATTCATAGGCAAAGCACAGATCTGGCCGGATAGTTAGCTGGAGAAATCATTTAAATATATATTGTGACCTGTGGAGTAGTGGAACTAGAGACAGACAGTGCATCCTCCCATCTCGGTCGTGACACAACCAAACCAAAGTAAAACACTGAGGATGCTGGAAATCCAAAATAAAAAAAAAGTGCCAGAAATACTCAGCAGGTCTGGCAGCATCTGTGGAGAGAGAAACAGTTAACGTTTCAGATCGATGAGCCTTCCATGATCCTGGAAAGCACCAGTTGGGGCATTTTGCACTGTGAAAGGTGCTATATATAATGTAAGTTTTTGTTATGGCTGTCAAAAAGAGTTCGAATTGTGTTTGATTAGTGTGTGAAAGTAAGAAATAGGCAAAAAGAGGCAGACATAAAAATGTAAGAACTAGGAGTAGGAGTAGGCCATTCGGCCCCTCAGGCCTATTCCACCATTCAATTGGATCATGTCTGATCTGGTTGTGGCCTTAACTCCGTCTCCCTGTCTGCCCCCCATAACCCTCGACTCCCTTACAAATCAAAAATCTGACTAACTTGGCCTTGAATAAATTCAATCAGCTTCCCCTGCTTCCTGGGGGAGAGAATTCCACAGACTAACTGTAGTGTAATGGGTTAATGCAACGGATATGCTAATGAGTGATAGCGATGTAGATGGTGATGTGTCACTGACATCAGCAGACATGTACTAGAGTCTTGCACTGTACTCACGAGAGGCATTCCAACTCTGTGACCTGTTTATACAGTGTTGATAAACCAGCTTAAAGCAAGTATCTGAGTAAGACTACAGTCTGTCTGGGGAAGATAGGTCACACATACCAGAAACCAGGAATCATGCCAAGAACATGCCAATCAGGGGGGGGCAGCACGAAACATGGGGAACAGCGGTGGTGACACCAATCTAGCCAGAAATTGATGCCATCGGCGGGACCACAGAGAGTGACGAGAAGCCGGGTATCAGCTCCTACCCACAGCTCTACAGGAAGAGGTGGCAAACTGGAGAGAGGTAACAATGCCCGTCCCCAGTGGGCAGTCACTGCCCCTCACCCACCCGTTTGAATGTTTTGAGGGTCTACAGAGAGGCCAGTGTTGGGCTTTATGAAAGAGATACTTCCTCTGATGTTGAGCAACATTGAGCCTTCATACTAATAAACACCGAGTCAGTTTGTTTCTTTATGCTGTGGGTCTGGTAGCCGATGACATTCCCCTGGGGCAGGGAGTGGCAGCATCCTCTGCAGGCACTGACACTGCTCCCCAAGCCTCCACCACAGAACCTCGCTTTAGGTCAAGTGGATCAGCACGCGAGGCAGGTGGGACTCACAGAAATAAACCGGACTAGAATTTGGCATGACCCCGAGGCTCTGGGTGACTCCCGTTAACTGGGTAGATCCACGGGCAGTGGCCCGCCCACACAAAAGCCCCCCCAAAACAGGGAAGAGGGTGGGAAACCCCCACAGCAGCAACCATTTTGAGATGTTTACGTTGTGGTGCAAAGATACAACTCAGACACCAAGGCTGTCCAGCAGGGGCTGCAGAATGTTTCCGTGGGAAGACAGGACATTTCAAACATTTCTGCAAATCCAGCAACTTTCACCGAGGGAGAAGACAAGAGAATATTCAGGAATCACACTCCATCCGGGAAATTGCAAACCAAAACAAAGACGAAATTAGAGTTTCTAGAAGTAAGCTTTTTTCGTTCATGGGATGTGGGTGTCGCTGGCTAGATCAGCATTTATTTCCCATCCCTAATTACCCTGGAGAAGGTGGTGTTGCCTTCTTGAGTCGCTGCAGTCCGTGTGGTGTAGGTACACCCACAGTGCTGTTAGGGAGGGAGTTCCAGGATTTTGACCCAGCGACAGTGAAGGAACAGCGGTATATTTCCAAATCAGGATAGTGAGTGACTTGGAGGGGAACTTGCAGGTGGTGATGTTCCCATCTATCTGCTGCTCTTGTCCTTCTAGGTGGTAGTGGTTTGGAAGGTGCTGTCTAATGAGCCTTGGTGAATTCCTGCAGTGCATCTTGTAGATGGTACACACACTGCTGCTACTGTGCATCGGTGGTGGAGGGAGTGAATGTTTGTGGATGGGGTGCCAATCAAGCGGGGCTGCTTTGTCCTGGATGGTGTCCGGCTTCTTGAGTGTTGTGGGAGCCACACTCACCCAGGTCTTATTCAGGATTATTGCTCAGTTACAGTGCAAGTTAAAGGCTTTGACACCAGCTTTAAGATTTACACTGGAGTTGGTGTTCAGCTACCAGCTGATGATCTGGACGGGCTTCAGTCAAAACCCCTTCACCCATCAGATATTCTATTTCAAGGCCCAGAGAGCACCAACCTTCCAGCAGGAGGTGGGTTAATTGTTCCCCTTCATTACAAGGAGGGGGACAGATCTTTGATTCTCTCTATGTTGTTCACAATCAACAAACATCCATATTGAGTGGAGATGATGGCATATGTGGGAATCCTGGAAAAATCGGATGATGACCAACTTTTGACCAGCCCCATGCCTTTCATGGAACAATTATCAACATTTTATGCAGAACCAGTGGAACTTCAGACCACAGTGGAGGTTAACCAATCAGCAGTGAGTTCCTTTCTATCACAGAGACACCACCCACTAGGCCCCAGGCAGATATTGAGGATATGGATCTCTCTGTGTTTTACAAAGCTAGGTCAGAGGAGGAGACACAGAAGGCACTGGGGCAGACAGTGGCCATCGGCCTGGAAACCTGTCCAACCCGAGCTGCCTCTTTCCTGAAGGAAGTGATGAGGAAGGGGCCACTGCAGCACTGAGTGATCTGTCGGAGGATGAGCTTCTAGAGTTGGTCTGACATTCCAGTCGATAGATGCACCATATGAAGTCTCTGCTGTCTTTTTTGAGGTGTCAGCTGTATTTCTTGTAGCTGAGTAGATTTCAGGTCTTTATCCCACTGAATGAGCCAGGGTAGCGCCTTGTGTATCACCGGGTCCACCACGAAGAGTCTTCCAGAGAGACCGACATGCTTGATTCCAGTCTGGAGTCCAGCGAGGGTCTCAGTGCCAAAGAGCTGCTGGCTCCTATTTCCAACAAATCCAATTGATGCCCACACTTCAGCCCCAGCTGAAATCCTGCTTCCTGCTGGAGCTGCTCTTCAGCACAGGAGCTGAGACTGAAACTTCAGAGACTCTAAAGCTGTAGAATCCTATACAGGAAACTCACCCACAGGAAACTCACCCACAGGAAACTCGCCCACAGGAAACTCGCCCACAGGAAACTCACCCACAGGAAACTTGCCCACAGGAAACTCGCCCACAGGAAACTCACCCACAGGAAACTCACCCACAGGAAACTCATTTGCACAACATTTGTCTACATGAAATTCGTCTTCGTGTTATCTTAGAGGTTCATCCCATTGTGGAATGGTATTGTCTTATCTTCCTATCCTAAAAATGTCTTCCCATTTCCCTCGGTGGAGCAGCCTCACACAGGGCAATGCCCCACTGCCCCACAGGGAAAGAACATTCTTTCCAAATGCCATCAGGAAATTATCTCCCCTTCTTTCCCTGAAATGCCGACAGGAATTCTTTCTCTACTTGTTGTCTAGACTCGATAAATCTCCGATCTTCAAAGCCATGTTTGTCTTTGATGCAGCATTGAACGATGCAGCTGTGAGAATCTTCATCGGAGTTGAAGACCCTTTGGGTGGGATTTTCCGTGCCCGTGTTCGGTGGTGTGAGCGGACAATATGGTGAGAAGGCCAAAAGTCGCTTTCACGATGTTGTGAAGCCAGTTTCTGATCGTCTGCTCAGCCCGTCGCTGGCGTCTGCGATTTCCACCATCAGACCCCGGGATCTTCACTGGAATACATCCGCATGTCATTATAAGGCCAGACTGCTGGAATTAGCCCCCACATCGGATCATCTGAGCATTTTGGGGTGATTGAGCACCGACGTGTTTCACAACAGCACATAAAAGAGGTGCACTTGGCGGGCTGCACTTTGAGGGGAACTCGGAGGTGAGTGAACAGTAACGCTGTGGAGCGCTCACCCAGGTCACCTGATGGACTCCAAGGTTGAGACACATTGTAGCAGGGAGGCAAGGGTAACCCTGTGGTGGAGGCGAGTTGGGGGTGAGGAGGGGGGAAGGGTTGGCTGTGGTTGAAGGTCGTGCACAAGCACGTGTGGGGTGGGGGTGGGAACAGGGGGAGGGAAGTGGCCACACATTGGGGGAACTTTGTGTAAAGTGACTATTCCTCAGCAGCTGAGACAGTTCAGGCACAGCCACATTGACATGTGGAGTCGGGCCTCTAGCTTATCTGCCCACTCAAGCAACACAGAGGCATGAAAGGGCCACCCAGTGATCCAGAGCTTTTCATCCCTCGGACACAGACTGAAAACTAATGAGTGTTTTAGTGAACTGCAGAACAGTTGGACGACTGCACACGTTGTACAATCTCCTCGCTAAATCTGGCCATGGGGCAGTCACTGGTGGAGACGCTCACAGCCCCATTGCAATGTCACCATCCCGGTTTGGACCAGTCTCCCCCATGGTTCAAGCTAACAGTGCACCCTTGCAGTGTGGGTTAGGAGAATGCCTGTGCCTGAGCTGAGAGCACAGCCTGCAGTCCAGTGGGCAAAGCTGCTGCCAATTGGTCAGGTGGAGTGGGGCAGAGGTGGGTGGGGTTCTGGGCAGCCATGTGGCACACTGAACTCTGGCCATCCAAGTGGTGGCCAGCACTCTCCGAGATGTGTTAAGGGGCCTTCAGACTTAGCCAGCAGAGGTTCTTAGTGCACCCTTAGTAACACATGTGTGTCTTTCATCCTACAGGAGCATGGGGCCTGGTGACCTCATTGTATGTCTCATGGCGTACAGAGAGCGGAGACGATGGAGGAGAGAATGACTGAGGCTCTTGGCTGTGCAGAGGGAGGAGCAGCACCTCAGGAAAAGGGGTATCTGGGGTTCCCGCACACGCCACTGAAGAGCCACATCGAGCTGTCACTGGTCAGCACCTAGTGACACCCAGGGTCTAAAGACGCCACCTTCCATTCCTGCAGATGACTGAGAACCAGTGTCGCTGAAGACAGCTCATACCTAGGGAACTGGTCAGCAACATCTGCCAGCTGCTGCAAGATTTGGCGCCATGAGAACATGGAGGGCATCCACTGCCAGTGGCCGTGAAAGTGACCATGGCGCTCAATTGCTGTGCCAGTGATTCCTTTCAGGGCTCCAAAGGTGACCTTGTTTTTATTCATTCCCGGGATGTGGGTGTCGCTGGCTGGGCCAGCATTTATTGCCCATCCCTAGTTGCCCTTGAGAAGGTGGTGGTGAGCTGCCTTCTTGAACCGCTGCAGTCCATGTGGTGTAGGTACATCCACAGTGCTGTTAGGGAGGGAGTTCCAGGGTTTTGACCCAGTGACAGTGAAGGAACGGTGATATATTTCCAAGTCAGGATGGTGAGTGACTTGGAGGGGAACTTCCAGGTGGTGGTGTTCCCATCTATCTGCTGCTCTTGTCTTTCTAGATGGTAGTGGTCGTGATTTTGGAAGGTGCTGTCTAAGGAGCCTTGGTGAATTCCTGCAGTGCATCTTGTAGATGGGACACACTGCTGCTACTGTGTGTCGGTGGTGGAGGGAGTGAATGTTTGTGGATGTGGTGACAATCAAGTGGGCTGCTTTGTCCTGGACAGTGTCCAGCTTCCTGAGTGTTGTTCGGGCTGCACTCATCCAGGGCTATGTTGGATACCACAAGCCTCCATCAACAGATGCATCCATGAGGTCACAGATGCCATCCTCATGAGGGCACACAGCTTTATGCAATTGCACCCGGAACCAGGAGAGTCAGGATGCAGGAGCGATTGGATTTGCCCAGATCTCGGGTTTCCCACAGGTGCAGGATGCCATCGACTGATCTCACATGGCACTCAGATCTCCATCGCAACAAGGGGTCAACAGTGTCACCCGCAAGGGATTCCATTCGCTGAATGTGTAACTGATGCACAAGCACCACAAACACATCCTGCAGGTCTGCGCACGTTTCCCACGGAGTGTCCATGTCTCCTACATTCTCAGGGTCACTCAGCTCCTGACCTCATTACAGCCTTGGTTCAAACATGGACAAAAGAGCTGAACTCCCGAGGTGAGGTGGGAGTGACTGCCCTTGACATCAAGGCAGCATTTGACCGAGTGAGGCATCAAGGAGCCCTAGCAAAACTGGAGTCAATGGGAATCAGGGGGAAACTCTCTACTGGTTGGAGTCATAACTGGTACAAAGGAAGATGGTTGTGGTTGTTGGAGGTCAGTCATCTCAGTCCCAGGACATCACTGCAGGAGTTCCTCAGGGTAGTGTCCTCGGCCCAACCATCTTCAGCTGCTTCATCAATGACCTTCCTTCCATCATAACGTCAGAAGTGGGGATGTTCGCTGATGATTACACAATGTTCAGCACCATTTGTGACTCCTCAGATACTGAAGCAGTCCATGTCCAAATGCAGCAAGACCTGGACAATATCCAGGCTTGGGCTGACAAGTGGCAAGTAACATTCGCGCCACACAAGTGCCAGATAATGAACATCTCCAACAAGAGAGAATCCAACCATCGCCTCTTGACATTCAATAACAATTACCATCACTGAATCCCCCACTATCAACATCCTGGGGGTTACCATTGACCAGAAACTGAACTGGACTAGCCATATAAATACTATGGCTACAAGAGCAGGTCAGAGGCTAGGAATCATGCGACAAATAACTCACCTCCTGACTGCCCAAAGCCTGTCCACCATCTACAAGGCACAAATCAGGAGTGTGATGGAATACTCCCCACTTGCCTGGATAAGTGCAACTCAAGAAGCTTGACACCATCCAGGACAAAGCAGCCACTTGATTGGCACCACATCCACAAACATTCACTCCCTCCACCACCGACACACAGTAGCAGCAGTGTGTACCATCTACAAGATGCACTGCAGGAATTCACCAAGGCTCCTTAGACAGCACCCTCCAAACCCGTGAGTTCTACCATCTAGAAGGACAAGGCAGCAGATACATGGGAACATCACCACCTGGAAGTTCCCCTCCAAGCCACTCACCGTCCTGACTTGGAAATATATCACTGTTCCTTCACTGTTGCTGGGTCAAAATCCTGGAACTCCCTCCCTAACAGCACTGTGGGTGTACCTACACCACATGGACTGCAGCGGCTCAAGAAGGCAGCTCACCACCACCTTCTCAAGGGCAATTAGAGATGGGCAATAAATACTGGCCCAGCCAGCGACACCTACATCCTGTGAACGAATAAAAAGAAAAAAATTAAAATCAAGGCGTTGATTGACTGGGAGCCATAAATACAGGGGTGATGAGTGAACACGTCTTGCTGTGAGTTAGGACACGGGCAATAGAATTTTGGATGACCCCAAGTTTGGAAAGCAGACAGGAGAGTTTTGGAATATTCGAGTCGAGAGAGAGCCAAGGCTTGCATGAGGGTTTCAGCAACAGATGGGCCCAGTCAGATAAAGCAGAGCGATGTGGAGGGAATATGCGGCCTTGGAAGTGGATATGAGGTTGTAAGCTCTTCTCAAGATCTAAAATGACACCAAGGTTGTGAACAAACTGTCTTAATGTCAGACAGCTGCCAGTGTGCGGAGTGACGTGGGCAGCTAAGGAACAGAATTTGGACTGGGGACCGAAACAATGGCTTCCGTCTCCCCAGTATTTAATTGGAGTAAATTTCTACCTACTCAGAACTGGATGTCAGATAGGCAGCCTGATGTGGAAAGATGTGATATATCATAGAGTAGAGACAAGGTGAGAGGGGAAATTGTAATATGGGAAATGAGGGTCAGAGAATGGCAGGAAGGGACAGAGAGAAAACAACCTTAGAACATGCCAGCAGTCAAGATTAAATATTACAAAGACAAAGATAGCATTCATAAAAAGGCACAATTAATAGCGCACATTGAAGTAGATTAATATGACCTGATAGCCATTATGGAGACGTGGCTGCAGGATGACAAGGAATAGGCCCTGAATATTGAGGGGTACATGACATTCAAGAAGAATAGGAAGCGAGGTAAAGGTGGAGGGGTAGCGCTGTTAATCAAGGATGGCATTGGTGCAATCGTTAGAGATGACCTTGGTTCAGGGGATCAGGATGTAGAATCGGTTTGGGGGAGATGAGGAATAGTCGGGGAAAAGTCATTAGTGGGAGTGGTCTACAGGCCCCCTTACAGTAACCACAATGTCAGACAAAGTATTCAAGAAGAAATACTGTGTGTTTGTGATAAAGGGATGGCAATAACCATGAGTGATATTAATCTACATATAAACTGGAAAAATCAGATTAGCAGGAGTAGCCTGGATAAGGAATTCTTAAAATGCTTTCGAGATAGTTTCTTAGGGCAGCATGTTCTGGAACCAACCGGAGAGCAGGTGATATTAGACTTGGCATTTTTAAGATTTTAGAGTCCATTATTAAGGATGAGATTTCAGAATACTTGGAAGTGCATGGTAAAATAGGGCAAAGTCAGCATGGTTTCATCAAGGGGAGGTCATCCCTGACAAATCTGTTAGAATTCTTTGAGGAGGTAACGAGTAGGTTAGAGCCAATGGATGTTATCTACTTGGACTTCCAGAAGGCCTTTGACAAGGTGCCGCACAGGAGGCTGCTCAGTAAGATAAGAGCCCATGGTGTTAGAGGCAAGGTACTAGCATGGATAGAAGATTGGCTGTCTGGCAGGAGGCAGAGAGTGGGGATAAGGGGGTCCTTCTCAGGATGGCGGCCGGTGACTAGTGGAGTTCCGTAGGGGTCAGTTGGGACATATATTTTATTTCTGTCTTTGCTACAGAAGGCACTGTTTTAAAATTAGGGGTCGCCCTTTTAGAACAGAGATGAGGGGAAATTTTTTCTCTCAGAGGGTTGTGCAGCTTTGGAACTCTCTGCCTCAGAAGTGGAGGTGGGGTCATTGAATATTTTTAAGGTAGAGGTAGATTAATTCTTGTTAGGCAAGGGAATCAAATAATATCGGGGTTAGATGGGACACAAACAGATCAGCCATGATCTTACTGAATGGCAGAGCAGGCTCGAGGGGCCGAATGGCCTACTCCTGTTCCTATTTCATCTGTTCGTGTGCACATATGATAATTCAGCAAAAGTGGAGGGATATTGGTGCTAGAGAGCTGGGTGTTGTCACTGTACATCTGGAGCCTGAGGTATTTTTAGATGATGTTGATGACGTCAATGAGAAGCAGGAGGGAGCCAAAGACAGATCTTTGTGGGTAGTTCAGGCTATGACATAAACACACATATGAACATTGATAGGTAATCAGGGTAGGGTAACTTGATGAGGGACTCGATTGAACAGGTGATCCAGAGCATTCCCACACAGGGTGCAGATGTGGAAAGGGTAACTTGACCTGAACAAAAAGCATTATTGATGAGTACTTGTAGGATATCTGAGTTTGAACACATGCATTCTGTAAGAGGTTTTTTTTATTATTCGTTCATGGGATGTGGGCATCACTGGCTGGGCCAGCATTTATTACCCATCCCTAATTGCCTTTGTTCAGAGGGCATTTAAGAGTCAACCATGGAGCTACATGTAGGCCAGATTTCCTTCCCGAAAGGACATTAGTGAATCAGATGGGTTTTTACAAGAAATGGTCATCACTGGACTTTTAATTCCAGATTTTTATTGAATTCAAATTCCACCATCTACCATGGCAGGATCCAAGCCTGGGGTACTCTGGAATACTAACCAGGGATAATACCACTTTACCACCACCTCACCAATGTTAAGGAGAAACATCTTCGGATAAAGAAAACAACAACCAGGAACAACTATAAACTGCTCAAAATAGGTTGTAAGGATAAGCCCAGCAATGACAGACCAGTCAGTTCAACTTCAGTGGTGGACAAGATTCTAGAAACAATTATTCAGGATAGAATTAGTAGTCACATGGAAAAATGTGGGTTTATTAGGAAGAGGCAGCATGGATTTTTAAAGGGGAAATCATGTTTAACTAACTTGCTGGAGTATTTTGAAGAGGTAACAGAAAAGGTCGATGAGGGTAATGCTGTTGATGTGATGTACATGGACTTTCAAAAGGCATTTGACACAGTGCCACACAACAGACTTGTGAGAAAAGTTATTGCTCATAGAATAAAAGGGACAGTAGCAACGTGGATACAAAATTAGCTGAAAAATAGGAAGCAGAGAGTAATGGTCAATGGATAATTTTGGGCTGGAGGAAGGTTTGTCGTGGAGTTCCCCAGGGGTCGGTATTGGGGCCCTTGCTTTTCCTGACATATATTAATGATCTAGATCTTGGTGTGCAGCGGACAATTTAAAAGTTTGTGAATGATATGAAGGTTGGGAGTGTTGGAAACTGCGAGGAGGATGGTGTGGAACTTCAAGAGGACATAGACAAGTTGGTGGAGTGGGCAGATAGGTGGCAGATGAAGTTCAATGCGGAGAAGCATTTTGGTAGGAAGAACATGGACAGACAATATAAAATAAGGGGTGAAATTTTGAAGTGGGTGCAGGAGCAGAAAGACCTGGGTATATATGTGCATAGATCATTGAAGGTGGCAGGACAGGTGGAGAGAGCAGTTAATAAATATAATATCCTGGGCTTTATTAATAGGGGCAGAGAGTACAAGAGCAGGGAGGTTATGCTGAATTTATATAAGACACTCGTTAAACCTCAGCTGGAATATTGTGTACAGTTCTGGGCACCATATTATAGGAAGGATATGAACACATTGGAGTAAGTGCAGAAGAGGTTTACAAGAATGGTTCCAGGGATGAGAAACTTCAGCTATGAGGATAGATTGGAGAGGTTGGGACTGTTCTCCTTGGAGAGGAGAACGCTAAGAGGAGACTTGATAGAGATGTTCAAAATCATGAGGGGCCTGGACAGAGTAGATAGGGAGAAACTGTTCCTGCTCATAAAAGGATCAAGAACGAGACGGCACAGATTTAAAGTGATTTGCAAAAGAAGCAAATGTGACGTGAGAAAAAACATTTTCACACAGCGAGTGGTTCGGGTCTGGAATGCACTGCCTGGAACTGTGGTGGAGGCAGGTTCAATCGAGGCATTCAAGAGGACATTAGATGATTATTTAAATAGAAACAATGTGCAGGGATACAGGGAAAAGGCAGGAGAATGGCACTGAGTCATAATGCTCATTTCGAGAGCCAGTGTAGACACGATGGGCCGAATGGCCTCGTTCTGCACCAGAACAATCCTCTGATTCTGTGAATGACAACAAGAGGTGCAGAGGAGGATGAATTAGGGGATGTAACTCAGGTTAATCACAAAAAAATCAATAATTACTGATAGATCAGATCCTAGTAGGAGATGTTAGTGCTGCACAGAGTGAGAGGAGCTTGTTTTCAGAAAGTGGTAGAGGGTTTCTGACACCTCGATGTGAAAGGGAAAGATTTTTAATGAATGGAAACCTAATGCCAGGCGATGGGTTAGGAATGGCAGGAGCTGAGCGCACTATTCTGTTCACTTGGCAGTGCTAGGCACCCACAGGCTGGAACATTTATTTTCTTCATTCACAAAATATGGGTATCGCTGGCTAGACCAGCATTTATTGCCCATCCCTAATTGCCCTTGAGAAGGTGGTGGTGAGCTGCCTTCTTGAACCGCTGCAGTCCATGTGGTGTAGGTACACCCACAGTGCTGTTAGGGAGGGAGTTTCAGGATTTTGACCCAGCGACAGTGAAGGAACGGTGATATATTTCCAAGTCAGGATGGTGAGTGACTTGGAGGGGAACTTCCAGGCGGTGGTGTTCCCATCTATCTGCTGCCCTTGTCCTTCTAGATGGTATTGGTCGTGATTTTGGAAGGTGCTGTCTAAGGAGCCTTGGTGAATTCCTGCAGTGCATCTTGTAGATGGTACACACTGCTGCTACTGTGTGTCAGTGGTGGAGGGAGTGAATGTTTGTGGATGTGGTGCCAATCAAGCGGGCTGCTTTGTCCTGGACAGTGTCCAGCTTCTTGAGTGTTGTGGGAGCTGCACTCATCCAGGCAAGTGGAGAGTATTCCATCACACTCCTGATTTGTGCCTTGTAGATGGTGGACAGGCTTTGGGGAGTCAGGAGGTGAGTTACTCGCTGCAGGATTCCTAGCCTCTGACCTGCTCTTGTAGCCACAGTATTTATATGGCTGGTCCAGTTCAGTTTCAGGTCAATGGTAACCCCCAGGATGTTGATAGTGGGGAATTCAGTGATGGTAATGCCATTAAATGTCAGGGGGTGATGGTTAGATTCTTTCTTGTTGGAGATGGTCATTGCCTGACACTTGTGTGGCGCAAATGTTACTTGCCACTTGTCAGTACAAGCCTGGATATTTTCCCAGTCTTGCTGTATTTGGACATGGACTGCTTCAGTATCTGAGGAGTCACAAGTGGTGCTGAACATTGTGCAATCATCAGTGAACATCCCCACTTCTGACCTTATGATGAAAGGAAGGTCATTGATGAAGCAGCTGAAGATGGTTGGGCCGAGGACACTACCCTGAGGAACTCCTGCAGTGATGTCCTGGAGCTGAGATGACTGACCTCCAACAACCACAACAATCTTCCTTTGTGCTAGGTATGACTCCAACCAGTGGAGAGTTTTCCCTCTGATTCCCATGAGTCCAGTTCTGCTAGGGCTCCTTGATGCCACACTCGGTCAAATGCTGCCTTGATGTCAAGGGCAGTCACTCTCACCTCACCTCGGGAGTTCAGCTCTTTTGTCCATGTTCCTGTAATGAGGTCAGGAGCTGAGTGGCCCTGGTGGAACCCAAACTGGGCGTCAGTGAGCAGGTTATTACTAAGCAAGTGCCACTTGATAGCACTGTTGATGATCCCTTCCATTACTTTACTGATGATCGAGAGTAGACTGATGGGGAGGTAACTGGCCTTGTTGGATTTGTCCTGCCTTTTGTGTACAGGACATACCTGGGCAATTTTCCACATAGCCGGGTAGATGCCAGTGTTGTAGCTGTACTGGAACAGCTTGGCTAGGGAGGCAGGTGTGTAATGGGTGGATCTTTAATAGGTGGGTGTGTAATGGATGTGCGTGTATAACACACAGGTATGTAATGGATGTGCGTGTATAACACACAGGTGTGTAATGGATGTGCGTGTATAACACACAGGTATGTAATGGATGTGCGTGTATAACACACAGGTGTGTAATGGGTGAGTGTATAACATACAGGTGTGTAATGGATGTGCATGTATAACAAACAGGTGTGTAATGGGTGAATGTATAACACACAGGTGTGTAATGGATATGCATGTATAACAAACAGGTGTGTAATGGGTGAGTGTATAACACACAGGTGTGTAATGGATGTGCGTGTATAACACACAGGTGTGTAATGGATATGCATGTATAACACACAGGTGTGTAATGGAAGTGCGTGTATAACACACAGGTGTGTAATGGGTGAGTGTATAACACACGGGTGTGTAATGGATGTGCGTGTATAACACACAGGTGTGTAATGGATGTGCGTGTATAACACACAGGTGTGTAATGGATGTGCGTGTATAACACACAGGTGTGTAATGGGTGAGTGTATAACACACAGGTGTGTAATGGATGTGCGTGTATAACACACAGGTGTGTAATGGGTGAGTGTATAACACACAGGTGTGTAATGGATGTGCGTGTATAACACACAGGTGTGTAATGGGTGAGTGTATAACACACAGGTGTGCAATGGATGTGCGTGTATAACACACAGGTGTGTAATGGGTGAGTGTATAACACACAGGTGTGTAATGGATGTGCGTATATAACAAACAGGTGTGTAATGGGTGAGTGTATAACACACAGGTGTGTAATGGATGTGTGTGTATAACACACAGGTGTGTAATGGATGTGCGTGTATAACACACAGGTGTGTAATGGATGTGCGTGTATAACACACAGGTGTGTAATAGGTGGGTGTGTATAACACACAGGTGTGTAATGGATGTGTGTGTATAACACACAGGTGTGTAATGGATGTGCGTGTATAACACACAGGTGTGTAATGGGTGAGTGTATAACACACAGGTGTGTAATGGGTGAGTGTATAACACACAGGTGTGTAATGGATGTGCGTGTATAACACACAGGTGTGTAATGGATGTGCGTGTATAACACACAGGTGTGTAATAGGTGGGTGTGTATCCTGATGGTATTTCTTTAGTCCTGAGTGCTATGAGCTGAAATAGTACGATGTCTGTATTAGAATGAATGTAACATGGCTGTATCCAGCCTGATCCTCATGGGAGAGATCACATGACAATTGCAAGCCAGGCAGGACCTTGAGTCCATGATTACATTTCAAACCCTAACATCCTCCTTTTCATAAGGAACAAAAGACAAGTTTGCCTGCACTATCATGTGTAACTGTGAGTTACCCAAATTACCCACTGTACACCCACTGTACTTCTGCATTAACAAACTGTTCATTATTCTCAGCAGCCTCTGCACACAAGCTGGCTCCTGTTGAGAGTGTTGAAGGTTTGCACCCTGACTGGCTCTCCAATGCTCAGCTCTGGCAATGGTTTGGCAATCTTATCAAAATGAAACTTTGCTTTCTACCATTTCACCTTGATCTTTTCACTCACGCCTGTTACTACCTCTGATTTTAGTAACTTTTCTGCTATTGGAACAGAGGATCTTCAAAATTTAATCTCAGCTCCACTTCTGACACCAAGTTACAAGCTTAAATAGTGCAGTGTTTCTCGTACAATGTCTTTATTAGAAACTCCATGTAACATGGCTGCCCCTAGCCTGCCTGTGTCTCATGGCGGAGGTCACATGACTACTGCAAGCCAGATAGGACCTTTAGTACATAAGAACATAAGAACTAGGAGTAGGAGTAGGCAATTCAGCCCCTCGAGCCTGCCCCGCCATTCAATACGATCATGGCTGATCTCATTTCAGCCTCAGCTTCAATATTCCCCCCTCTCCCCATAACCTTTCAACTCATTACTAATTAAAAATCTGTCTATCTCCTCGTTAAATTTATTCAGTGTCCCGGCATCTACTGCACTCTGAGGTAGTGACTTCCATAGATTCACGACCCTTTGAGAAAAGTAATTCCTCCTCATCTCTGATTTAAATCTACCACCCCTTAGCCTAAAACTATGGCCTCTTGTTCTAGAATGCCCCACAAGATCCGCTCCACATTTACTTTGTCTAACCCCTTTAGCATCTTATATACCTCAATTAGATCTCCTCTCATCCTTCTAAACTCTAGTGAGTAAAGGCCTAAAACTGCTCAATCGCTCCTCATAAGACAAGCCCCAGATCTCTGGAATCATCTAGTGAACCTCCTCTGAACTGCCTCCAATGCAACTACATCCTTCCTCAAGTAAGGGGACCAAAACTCTGCACAGTACTCCAGGTGCGGTCTCACCAATGCCTTGCACAGTTGCAACATCACTTCCCTATTTTTATACTCTATTCCTTTAACAATAAATGTCAAAATTCCATGTGCCTTCCTTATTACCTGCTGTACCTGCATACTAGCTTTCAGCGATTCATGCATGAGGACACCCAGATCCCTCTGCACTGAAGCATTCTGAAGTTTCTCTCCATTTAAATAATAAGTCACCTTTTTATTCTTCTGACCAAAATGGATCACCTCATACTTATCCACCTTAAACTCCATCTGCCAAATTTTGGCCCATTCACTTAACCTGTCCATATCCATTTGTAAATTTCTTATTTCTTCATTGCAACTTACTTTCCCACCTATTTTGGCGTCATCTGCAAATTTAGCTATAGTACCTTCTGTCCCTGAATCCAAGTCATTAATATAGATTGTAAATAGTTGGGGCCCAAGGACCGAACCCTGTGACACCCCACTAGTTGCAGCTTGCCATCCAGAAAAAGACCCATTTATCCCGACTCTCTGCTTTCTGTTGGTTAGCCAATCCTCTGTTCAAGCTAATATATTACCCCTAACTCCATGTGATCTTCACAGAATCACAGAGTCACATAGTGCAGAAGAGGCCCTTCGGCCCATCGAGTCTGCACTGACACGTGAGAAACACCTGACCTACCTACCTAATCCCATTTACCAGCACTTGGCCCATAACCTTGAATGTTATGACGTGCCAAGTGCTCATCCAGGTACTTTTTAAAGGATGTGAGGCAACCCGCCTCCACCACCCTCCCAGGCAGTGCATTCCAGACCTTCACCACCCTCTGGGTATAAAATGTTTTTCCTCACATCCCCCCTAAACCTCCTGCCCCTCACCTTGAACTTTTGTCTCCTCATGACTGACCCTTCAACTAAGGGGAACAGCTGCTCCCTATCCACCCTGTCCATGCCCCTCATAATCTTTTACACCTCGATCAAGTCGCCCCTCAGTCTTCTCTGCTCCAACGAAAACAACCCAAGTCTATCCAACCTCTCTTCATAACTTAAATGTTCCATCCCAGGCAACATCCTGGTGAATCTCCTCTGCACCCCCTCCAGTGCAATCACATCCTTCCTATAATGTGGCGACCAGAACTGCACACAGTACTCCGGCTGTGGCCTCATCAAGGTTCTATACAACTCCAACATGACCTCCCTACTTTTGTAATCTATGCCTCGATTGATAAAGGCAAGTGTCCCATATGCCTTTTTCACCACCCCACTAACGTGCCCCTCAGCCTTTAGAGATCTATGGACACACACACCAAGGTCCCTTTGTTCCTCAGAACTTCCTAGTGCCATGCCATTCATTGAATACTTCCTTGTCAAATTACTCCTTTCAAAATGTATCATCTCACACTTTTCAGGGTTAAATTCCATCTGCCACTTATCTGCCCATTTGACCATCCCGTCTATATCTTCCTGTAGCCCAAGACACTCAACCTCACTGTTAACCACCCGGCCAATCTTTGTGTCATCCGCAAACTTACTAATCCTACCCCCCACATAGTCATCTATGTCGATTATATAAATGACAAATAATAGGGGACCCAGCACAGATCCCTGTGGTACGCCACTGGACACTGGCTTCCAGTCACTAAAGCATCCTTCTGTCATCACCCTCTGTCTCCTACAACTAAGCTAGTTTTGAATCCACCTTATCAAGTTACCCTGTATCCCATGTGCATTTGCCTTCTTTATAAGTCTCCCATGTGGGACCTTGTCAAAGGCTTTGCTGAAATCCATATAAACTACATCAACTGCACTACCCTCATCTACACACCTGGTCACCTCCTCAAAAAATTCAATCAAATTTGTTAGGCATGACCTCCCTCTGACAAAGCCATGCTGACTATCCCTGATCAAACCTTGCTTCTCCAAGTGGAGATAGATTCTCTCCTTCAGAATTTTCTTCAATAGTTTCCCTACCACTAATGTGAGACTCATCTTATTTTGTGTATTAATCTTTTGTGCGGCACCTTATCAAAGGCCTTCTGGAAGTCCAGATACGCTACATCTACAGGATCCCCATTATCCACTTTGCTTGTTACATCTTCAAAGAACTCTAGCAAATTAGTCAAAAACGATTTACTCTTCATAAAACCATGCTGACTGTGATGGATTGCATTTTGACTTTCCAAATGCCCCATTACTACTTCCTTAATAATGGATTCCAACAATTTCCCAATGACAGACGTTAAATTAACTGCTGTATAGTTTCCTACTTTCTCCCTCCCCCACTTTTTGAATAAGGGCATTATATTACCATTTTTCTAATCCATTGGAACCTTTTCAGAATCCAGGGAATTTTGGATTATAGCCAATGCATCCACTATCTGCACTGCCACTTCCTTTAAGACCCTGGGATGTAGGCCATCAGGTCCTGGGGACTTGTCACCCTTTAATCCCAATAGTTTGCTCAGTACTTTTTCTCTAGTGATGGTGATTGTTCTAAGTTCCTCCTTCTCTATACCCTCTGCTCTATCTGTTACTATTGGGGTGGTACTAGTGTCCTCCACCGTGAAAACTGAGGCAAAATATTGATTAAGTGTCTCTGCCTTTTCTGCGTTCCCCACTATTAACTCCTCAGTCTCATCCTCCAAGGTTGCATTTCAATCCCAAACATTGAAGATGGCTATAGCACTTTATGTAGCTGTTATTATTTATCAGAGAGTCAAGGGCTTTAGTACTTCACAGGCTGATGTTGCAGTCCTGGGGCTTTGAGTATCTGCAAAGAATCGGAGTTAAGGGGCATGTGTGTGTGATGTGTGGGGGTTGGCAATGAGTCAATGCTCCTCTCCCTCTCCCTGCTGATACCACCCTGTCTGTCATTTCACAGTATGAGTATTAATCCTTTTCCAGCACTGAATATACTACCTGAAACTTCAAACTGCTGCTGAGAGTCTCTGTGAATTATTAATAGACAGGTTGCTGTCCATCACTGACTTCCTCACATCTCAGGTACAAGCTGGACACATGATGTGCCTGAGCAGCAGGGCAAATGTCAGCAGAGTAAACTCTTTCTGTTTCTATTCTTATTATTTTTAAAGTTTATTTCCACTCGTTGTTTTATCCCCACCGTTTAGCCTATTTTGATCTTTCCACCCCCCACCCCACCTCCACTAGGGCCATCAGTCACTTGCTCATCCTGCTTTCTACTATTAAGGTCACCATTAGCACCTCCTTTAGCCAGTATCACCACCATCAACACCCCTTCCACGTTTTGTTTATGACATCTTTGGCAATCTCTCCTTTGCCTCCACCTATCACTGGCCTTCTATCCAGCTTCATCTGTCCCAACCCCCCTTAAACAGTATATATTTCACCACATTTCTACTTCTCTTTAGCTCTGTAGAGTCATAAGGACTTGAAACGTTAACCCTGTCTTTCTCTCCACAGACGCTGTCAGACCTGCTGAGTTTTTCCAGCAATTTTTGTTTTTGTTTCAGGTTTCCAGAGTCCGCAGTATTTTACCGAAACCACGACTGGTGCTTGACCTCCTTTCAACCAATGTCCAGTGACCCTGGCTCAAAGATCCCAGTGCCTCAGATCCTCTGCATCTCGGGAGAGGGCAGCCCCCGCTCGGGATTCTTGGGAGAGGGCACCCCCCGAGATTCTGGGGAGAGGGCACCCCCCGAGATTCTGGGGAGAGGGCACCCCCCGAGATTCTGGGGAGAGGGCACCCCCTGCTCGAGATTCTGGGGAGAGGGCACCCCCCGCTCGAGATTCTGGGGAGAGGGCACCCCCCGAGATTCTGGGGAGAGGGCACCCCCCGAGATTCTGGGGAGAGGGCACCCCCCGAGATTCTGGGGAGAGGGCACCCCCTGCTCGAGATTCTGGGGAGAGGGCACTCCCCACTCGAGATTCTGGGGAGAGGGCACCCCCTGAGATTCGGGGGTCGGCATTCACAATACCAACTCAGAATGAGCACCTCGAATACAGTGAAATCTCACAGGGTGCCTCATCAAGATGCAAATCTGCCCCAGACTGATATCAGCCACAGAAGATGAGAATAGGATGAGTGGCCCAATAAATTAGACAAAAAGGAGGGATGTAAGAAGTGGGATGAAAGAATATTCTTAAGAAATGTGACAAAGATCAGAATGTCACACCATCAGAGGGTCAGTACTGAGGGAGTGCTGCACTGTCGGAGGGTCAGTAGTGAGGGAGTGCCACACTGTCACAGGGTCAGTACTGAGGGAGTGCTGCACTGTCAGAGGGTCAGTAGTGAGGGAGTGCTGCACTGTCACAGGGTCAGTACTGAGGGAGTGCTGCACTGTCAGAGGGTCAGTAGTGAGGGAGTGCTGCACTGTCAGAGGGTCAGTACTGAGGGAGTGCTGCACTGTCAGAGGGCCAGTACTGAGGGAGCGCCGCACTGTCGGAGGGTCAGTACTGAGGGAGTGCTGCACTGTCAGGGGGTCAGTACTGAGGGAGTGCTGCCCTGTCAGAGGGTCAGTACTGAGGGAGTGCTGCACTGTCAGAGGGTCAGTACTGAGGGAGCACCGCACTGTCAGAGGGTCAG
Source organism: Cetorhinus maximus (assembly GCF_964194155.1). Lineage (NCBI taxonomy): Eukaryota > Metazoa > Chordata > Chondrichthyes > Lamniformes > Cetorhinidae > Cetorhinus > Cetorhinus maximus. The sequence goes on from NC_135885.1 coordinate 2,467,900, forward strand.
TACTGAGGGAGCGCTGCACTGTCAGAGGGTCAGTATTGAGGGAGTGCCGCACTGTCGGAGGTTCAGTACTGAGGGAGTGCCGCACTGTCAGAGGGTCAGTACTGAGGGAGTGCCGCACTGTCGGAGGTTCAGTACTGAGGGAGTGCTGCACTGTCAGAGGGTCAGTACTGAGGGAGTGCTGCACTGTCAGAGGTTCAGTACTGAGGGAGTGCCGCACTGTCGGAGGTTCAGTACTGAGGGAGTGCTGCACTGTCAGAGGGTCAGTACTGAGGGAGTGCTGCACTGTCAGAGGGTCAGTACTGAGGGAGTGCTGCACTGTCGGAGGTTCAGTACTGAGGGAGTGCCGCACTGTCAGAGGGTCAGTACTGAGGGAGTGCCGCACTGTCGGAGGTTCAGTACTGAGGGAATGCCGCACTGTAGTAGGTGCCCATTTTTGGAATTTTATTCTAAATCCAATCTTTGGCCCCATGGGTGTAAATAATTCAATGGGGTATTCGAAGAAGAGCAGGGCAGATCTCCCCGGTCCCCTGGCCGGTATTTATCCCTCAATCATTATTACCCTCGTTTATCTTATTCTTGCATATACTATCTCGATGTGTGTGAAACAATTACTGTATTTGTACAATTACCCAGACTACAAACACATCATAATAACTCCCTCCCTAACAGCACTGTGGGTGTACCTACACCACATGGACTGCAGCGGTTCAAGAAGGCAGCTCACCACCACGTTCTCAAGGGCAGCTAGGGATGGGCAATAAATGCTGGGCCCAGCCAGCGACGCCCACATCCTGTGAATGAATTTTTAATAAAAGAATTAATCATACAGGAAGCAGTTTGGGACACTTTCTGAGCCAATGTGATGCTCTCTAACCATCACACTGTCTGCTGTTCAGCTGGAGTGAGACCAAGTTCTACCAATCTCCCAGCTATAAATCCAAGTTTAACTAACTAATCTCAACATTGTGGGTAAAACAATGTAAAAGTATGAATGATGTAAATGAGAAAGGGCAGCAGTGCTGGAGCTGCATGTGTCTGGAGTCTGATTCATATTGTGGATGTGTTTTGAGGATGATTGATTGGATGCTGTTGCGTCAGAGGCCCTGGTACAATGATGCCCATCAACTAGAAGCAAACCTGGGCAGACTTCAAATATTGAGAAGCGACAACTCCCGGGGTAAAGGGTTTGGTGCGGCAGTATATATATAAACTGCAACATGGAGTATCAGACAGAGAATTGCAGCACAGAGACAGGCCATTCAGCCCCATAGACCTATACTGGTGTTTGTTTTCTCCACTCAGTCTGCTCCTGTCTTATTTCAGCTCCCCCATCATCATGTCCTTCTATTCCTTTCTCTCTCATTAAAAAGGCAAATGATTCCGATTTTCCGTTGCCCGTGGGATTTCGTGCTCACCACACGGGCAAAACGGGCAGGCGGGCAGCCCACTTTTAAAAAAACCTCCTCCACGGGCGGGATATAAAGGGTCAGCAGCATTGCCAGTGTGAGTAGTGAGGAGTTTAGGAGATGGTTTGCTGCTGGTTGCTTATTGGTATTTGGCAGCTTCATCTCTGTTCTGAGCTTCAGTCTCAGCATTTCCAGGTTTCATTCCAGGAATCATTGGTGTCTCCAAGGCCCCCGGAGAATTCAGACCGTGTGGATCCTTCCAGGTATCAGACAGCCCTCCCTCACCCTGGGAATGGGGATTGTGGTCTCTGCTGGAGGTACCTCCTCTGAGGGGGAAGAGAGGGGCAGAAGGGAGAGGAGGCCGGGTGTCCCAATGCAGCTTCCAGGAGAGGGTCCTGTGGGAGGAGAGGCGCAGGCACAAGGGGGGCAGGGCCAGCAGGTAGCCCAGGGTGGAAGGGGCCACAGAAGATGCCACTATCCTGCTGCCAGGGTTTACAGGCAGCGATGCAGCTACCTCAATATGTCCGAGGTGCAGTGCCGAAGGAGGCTCCGCCTCTCATTGGAGTCAGTGACCTCCATTTCCAGATGATCGGGCCTGAGATCAGTTCTTAACTGTGAGGGTGGACACCCCATGCCAGTGGCTCTGAAGGTCACAGTGACCCTCAACGTCTATGCCTACGGCTCTTTCCAGGGGTCAGTGGGGGATCTGTGTGGAGTCTCCCAATCAGCTGTTTACAGCTGGTGACAGAAGCTCTGTTCAGGCGGGTACTGACCTTTATTCTTTACTGTATGGATGAAGCCGGCCAGGCTGAGTGAGCCAGAGGCTTTGCAGCGATTGCTGGCTTCCCCCGTGTCCAGGGTGCTATAGACTGTACACATGTGGCCATCAAGGCGCCAGCAGGTGAGCCCGGTGCCTTCGTCAACAGGAAGGGCTCCCACTCCATGAATGTGCAGATAGTGTGTGATCACAGGGTGCAGATTCTACAAGTCTGGGCAAGGTACCCAGGCAGCTCCCATGACGCTTATATCCTGAGACACTCCCAGGTGCTGAGGCTCTTCAGTGCTCCAGCCCGACTGGATGGATGGCTGCTGGGTGACAAGGACTATCCATTGTAAAGGTGGCTCATGACACCTCTCCACCACCCAGAAACAGAGACAGAGCAGCGTTATAATAGGAGCCACGCCTTCACAAGGGTGGTGATAGAGAGAACCATAGGTCTTTTCAAAATGTGCTTCTGATGCCTGGACCATTCAGGGGATGCACTACAATATACCCCAGAGCGGGTGTCACTGATAGTGGTTGCATGCTGCATTCTCCATAATCTGGCACTTGCAAGGGGGGACCCACTGGAGGAAGAGGATCTTGATGCAGCTCCACAGGCCACAGAGGATGGATCTAGTAGTGAGTGTGAAGAGGAGCACGGTGAGGAGAACGCTGAGGGTGTGGAGGCAGATCTCGGTAACCTCCGGGGAGGCAGGGACACCAGGGATGTCCTGATCCAACGCTCCTTCAGCTAGGCTGCCAAAGATCTGCTGTGACCTCAGGCCAGGGCTGCTGCCTCCATCCCGGGTGCCTGAAATGACCCTTTCATTTAAACCCAGAGTCCACTCAGTGCCTGTGCAATAAAGCTTAGAGCCTCTCACGTCCAGTATTACACACTGGTGTACCCTGCACCAGATAAAACATGTGAAGCACACTCAGGCCATGAAGACAAAAGCAAAATTTATATCATTCTGATACTCAAAACAAATGAACATAATAATATTAATGGTCACACCAGTAAACATATAAACAAAACACGGCAGAACAGAAGATCACCCGTGACCAGTCCCTCTTGTGCTCACGGTGCCTTAAACATACGTTTACAAGTGCTGCGTCTTGGTACCTGCCCCCTCGCTGGGACTGGCATTGGAGGCAGCTGCTGGCTCTGCTGTCCTGTTGGCCTTGATGATCTTGATCTTGGCGGGCGTCCTCTGGCCAGTGGAGCCAGTGCTGGCCCCGCCTGGGAGGGAGCGACCAGTGCCATGGCTGGCATCTCCCCAGTCACTGCACCCTCATCAGATGCCACAGTCACTGGCAGAGGATCGGAGAAGCTGCTACCATCATCCAGAGTGTCCTGAGAGGAGCCCACAGAGATGACAAGCAGTTTGTGTGCCAACGTGAGGTTGCCCTGGATCATTGATGGATGGGCACCTAGCTGGGATACTGGGTGCTTCAACCATCTCCCACACTGGCACTGACCACCTGAGGTCAGTGCCTGTGTGAGGCTTTACAGGTCTGAGCGCATCCCCAGGAACCCCTGGTTCTGTCCCTGGAGCTGCCTCTCCATGAGAGTCACCCACTCTCTCAATGGAGGGGGCAGTGTGCTCGGCCATGAGGGTCAACGCAGTGCTCATGCTCCGAATGGACTCCTCCACAACAGAGATCATGGCATGCAGACCCTCATGGATCTCCACAGACCCTCACGGATCTCCGCCAGACCCTCCCGCACATCCCGCTGGACATCCAGTAACTGCTGCCTAATGGACGACTCCAGAGGCTCATCATCAGCCTCAGGCTCAGCATCATCCTGGTCTCCAGCAGCCCTCCGACTGCCGGCGCCCTGGGCACTCTCTGCCTCCGCCTGCACATCAGGTGAGTGTGAAGTGCCCTCACTGCTGTGCACCAGCATTCTAGCTGCCGATCTAATGCCCAGTGAGGTGCTGGTATCTGCGCTGGTGCCTGGTTCAGAGAGCGGGTGATGCAGCTGCAGCTGAAGCCCAGAGTCAGGGGTGGCTCTTTGGGGCCCTGCGATTGGGGGCGTGCTGGAGAATCTAAGGGAGAACAACGACATGTCATTAGTTCTATGGCCATGCCTTCAGCTGTCTGGGCCCTAAAGCACTGGAATTTCCCCCCTAAACCTCTCCACCTCTCTATCTCCTTCAGGACACTCCTCAAAACCCTCTCCTTTGATCGGGCTTTTGCTGGTCTGTTCTAATCTTTTCTGATGTGGCTCAGTGATTGATAATGTTCCTGTGAAGGATATTGGGATATTTTGTTACAATATTTCATTTCGTTAGTGGAGTGCGACTGCCTCAGAGTGCTGGGAATTTGGTGAGTGAGGGAGTTCGGTGAGGTGGAAAAGGAGGTGCTCCTTTGCCTTTTCTATCTTTTGCACCCTGTAGGAATTGGTTCTTACTCAATTACAGGGGAAGAAACTAGGTGTTTGGTGAGTTTCTAGTAAGTGGTAAAGGTCTATTCTATTTCTAAGGTTTAAAATAGGACAGGAACGTATGGTAAAGTTAATAAAATATATAAAAGGGAAATAAGTAATTGAATAAAGTAATTAAGTAGATAATTAATTCACATTAAGGATGGCAGGGCAGGTGATGTGTCACAGCTGCAGCATGTGGGTGCTCCGGGAAGCCAGTGTGATCCAGGGTAAACACGTCTGCTGTAAGTGTTTGCGGCTCGAGGAGCTTGGGCTCAGCATCATTGAGCTGGAGGCCGAGCTGCAGACACTGTGACACGTCAGGGAGAGGGAAGTTACCTGGATGCTTTGTACCAGAAGACAGTCACACCCCTTAGGATAGGGTCTTCGGATTTGTAAGATGATCAGGGATGGGAGGGTGTGATTGAAGTGAGACAGGAAAGGGGGCCCAGAGGACAGGAGTGCAGGAGTGTCAGCCTCTGCAATTGTCCAACAGGTTTGAGGTTCTTTCAGCTTTTTATATTCATTCATGGGATGTGAGCACTGCTGGCTGGGCCAGCATTTATTGCCCATCCCTATTTGTCCTTGAGAAGGTGGTGGTGGTGGTGAGCTGCTTTCTTGAACCGCTGCAGTCCATGTGGTGTAGGTACACCCACAGTGCTGTTAGGGAGTGAGTTCCAGGATTTTGACCCAGTGACAGTGAAGGAACGGTGATATATTTCCAAGTCTAGATGGTGAGCAACTTGGAGGGAACTTCCAGGTGGTGGTGTTCCCATCTATCTGCTGCCCTTGTCCTTATAGATGGTAGTGGTCATGGGTTTGGAAGGTGCTGTCGGAGGAGCCTTGGGGGGCTTTCACAGTGCTTGTAGATGGTACACACACTGCTGCCACTGTGCTTTGGTGTTGGAGGGAGTGAATATTTGTGAATGTGGTGTCAATCAAGCGGAGCTGCTTTGTCCTGGATGGTGTCACTCATCCAGGCAAGTGGGGAGTATTCCATCACACTCCTGACATGTGCCTTGTAGATGGTGGACAGGCTTTGGGGAGTCAGGAGGTGAGTTACTCTCCACAGGATTCCTAACCTCTGACCTGCTCTTGTAGCCACAGTATTTATATGGCTAGTCCAGTTCGGTTTCTGCTCAATGGTAACCCCAGGATGTTGATAATGGGAAATTCAGCAATGGTAATGCCATTGAATGTCAAGAGGCTTAGGATGAGAGTGGGGGCTGCAGGGTGGGTGAGTTAACAGACCACGGCCCCCTGGTACAGGAAGCCATTCAAGTGGGGAGTAAAAAGTCACACAGTGGCAGTAGTGGACAGTATAGTGAGGGGGATTGACACTGTTCTCTGCAGCAAAGAACGAGAGTCCTAATGGCTTTGTTGCCTGCCCGGTGCCGGGGTTCGGGACATCAGCTCAGGGCTGGAGAGGAACTTGTGATGGGAGGGGGAAGATCCAATTATTGTGGTCCATGTCAGTACCAATGACATAGGCAGGATGAGGAAGAAGTTCCTGTATAGTCAGCTTGAGGAGCTAGGCACCAAACAAAGAAGCAGAACCTCAAAGGTCATAATTTCTGGATTATTACCTGAGCCACACACAGATTGACACAGGGCAAATAAGACGAGAGAAATGAATGTGTGGCTCAGAGACTGGCGAGGGAGAAGTGGGTTCCGGTTTATGGGGCACTGGCACCAGTACCGGGGAAAGTGGGATCTGTACTGTTGGGATGGTCTATACCTGAACCGTGCTGGGGCTGGTGACCTCGCGAGCTATTTAACTAGGGAGGAAGAGCGTGTTTTAAACTGAATAGTGGGGGTTAGGGATCAAATTTGGGAAAATGTGGTAAACCAAAGAGTAGAGATAAGGCAAGAGAGACAGGTATTAATATGGGAAATGATAAAGAGAGCATGACAGGAAAGGACAGAGAGTGCAAATCGAGTAGGAAATAAACAGGTAAGGCTAGAGATTACAAAAATAATAAAAGGACAAAACTAAAGACTCTGTATCTGAATGCATGTAGCATTCCAAACAAAACAGAGGAGCTGATAGCACAAATAGAAATAACTAAGTACAATCTGATAGCCATTACAGAGACATGGCCACAGGATGACATAAATTGGGCCCTGAATATTGAAGGGTAAGTGACATTTAGGAAGGACAGGAAGCTAGGAGAAGGTGGAGGAGTGGTTCTGTTAATGAATGATGGTGTTGGCAAATAGAGAGGGATGACCTAAGTCCAAGAAACCAGGATGTAGAAATGGTTTGGGTTGATTTGAGAAATGATAAAGGCAAGAAGTCACTTGTGGGAATGGGCTACAAGCCCTCTAACCATACAGTAGAACGGGGTATAAAGGAAGAAATGCTGGGAGCTTGTCTGAAATGTACAGCAAAAATCATGGGGGATTTGAATCTACATATAGGCTGGGAAAATCCGATGGGCAAAGATGGTGTATATGAAGAAGTCATTGAATGTTTTCAGGATAGTTTCTTAGAGCCAACCAGAGGGTTCTGGTTCTGGAGCCAACCAGAGAGCAGGCTATACTAGACCTGACATTAAGCAACAAGACAGGGTTAATTGATAACCTCCTAGTGAAGGCACCCCATTTGGCAGCAATCATAATATGATTGAATTTTACATTCAGTTTGAGGGAGAGAAGAGTGTGTCCAAGACTAGTATTTTAAATTTAAATAAGGGCAATTATGAGGGCATGAAAGCAGAGCTAGCCAGAGTGAACTGGCAAATGAGGTTAAAGGATCGCTCAATAAAGATGCAGTGGCAGGCATTTAAGGCAATATGTTAAAATACACAGAAAGAAAAATTTCAAGGACAAGACCCACCATCCGTGGTTAACTAAAAAAGCTAAAGACAGTATCAAACTTAAAGAAAAAGCATACAATCGCGCAAAGACAGGTGGCAGGTCAGAACATTGGAAAGAATATAAAGAACAGCAAAGAATGACAAAAGGATTAATAAGGAGGGAGAAATTAGAGTGTGAGAGAAAGCTAGCTAGTAATATAAAGACAGATAGTATGAGTTTCTATAGATATTTTAAAACGGAAAGAGTTAACAAAGTGAGCGTTGGTCCTATAGAAAGTGAGTCTGGGGAATTAATAGTGGAAAATAAGGAGATGGTGGATGAATTGACTATAGAGGATACAAGTAACATCCCAGAAATAGCTGTAAATTAGGAAATGGAAGAGAGGGAGGAACTCAGGAAGATTACAATCACCAGGGAAGTGGTACTGAGCTGTGGACTGACAAGTCCCCGGGTCCTGATCAACTTCATCCTAGTGTCTTAAAAGAAGTGGCTAGAGATAGTTGATGTGTTGGCTTTAATTTTCCAAAATTCCCTAGATTTGGGGATAAGTTCAAGGTAATCATGCAGAGTCAACATAGTTCTTTGAAGAGGTAACATGTGCTGTGGATAAAGGGGAGCCGGTGGATGTACTGAACTTAGATTTGATAAAGTACCATATCAAAGGTTATCATGGAAAACAAAAGCTCATGGTTTAGGGAGTAACATATTGGCATGATTAGAGAATTTGCTAGCTAACAGGAAACAGAGAGGGTATAAATGGATAATTTTCAGGTTGGCAGGATGTAACGAGTGGTGTGCCACAGAGATCAGTGCTGGGACCTCAACTGTTTACAATTTATATAAATGACTTAGATGAAAGGATCAAAGGTATGGTTGCTAAATTTGTTGATGACACAAAGACAGGTGGACAGTAAGTTGTGAAGAGGACATAAGGCGGATACAAAGGGATATGGATAGGTTAAGTGAGTGGGCAAAGATCTGGTAAATGGAGTATAATGTGGGAAAATGTGAAATTTTCCATTTTGGCAGGAAGAATAAAAAGGAAACATTTTATCTAAATGGTGAGAGATTACAGAGCTCTGAGATTCAGAGGGATCTGGGTATCCTAGTACATAGAACCATAGAACACTACAGCTCAGAAAACAGGCCATTCGGCCCTTCTGGTCTGTGCCGAAATATTATTCCGCTAGTCCCATTGACCTGCACCTAGTCCATAACCCTCCAGACCTCTCCCATCCATGTATCTATCCAATTTATTCTTAAAACCTAAGAGTGAGCCCGCATTTACCACGTCAGATGGTAGCTCGTTCCACACTCTCACCACTCTCTGAGTGAAGAAGTTTCCCCTAATGTTCCCCCTAAACCTTTCCCCTTTCACCCTAAAGCCGTGTCCTCTCGTGTTTATTTCTCCTAATCTAAGTGGAAAGAGCCTACTCGCATTTACTCTGTCTATACCCCTCATAATTTTGTAAACTTCTATCAAATCTCCCCTCATTCTTCTACGCTCCAAGGAATAAAGTCCTAATCTATTTAATCTTTCCCTGTAACTCAACTCCTTAAGACCCGGCAACATCCTAGTAAATCTTCTCTGCATTCTCTCAATCTTACAAAATTGAATCACAAAAGGTTAGTATGAAGGTACAGCAAGTAATTAGGAAAGCTAATAGAATGTTAATGTTTATTGTGAGGTGAATTGATTACAAAAGTAGGGAGGTTATGCTTCAGTTGTACAGGGCACTGGTGAGACCACATCTGGAGTACTGTGTACAGTATTGGTCTCCTTATTTAAGGAAGGATGTAAATGGCAGTTCAGAGAAGGTTTACTCGGCTAATAGCATTGATTGGGCAGGTTGTCTTATGAGGAAAGGTTGGATAGGTTAGGCTTGTATCCACTGGAATTTAGAAGAGTTAAGAGGTGACTTGATTGAAACCTATAAGATCCTGAGGAGTCTTGACAGGGTGGATGTGGAGAGGATGTTTCCTCTTGTGGGAGAATCTAGAACTGGAGGTCACTGTTTAAAAAGATAGAGACGAGGAGAATTTATTTCTCTCAGAGGGTTGTGAGTCTTTGGAACTCTCTTCCTCAAAAGGCGGTGGAAGCAGAGTCTTTGAATATTTTGAGGCAGAGGTGGATAGATTCTTGATTAACAAGTGGGTGAAAGGTTATCAGGGGTAGACAGGAATGTGGGGTTGAGGTTACAATCAGGTCAGCCATGATCTTATTGAATGGCAGAGCAGGCTCGAGGGGCCGAGTGGCCTATTCCTTCTCCTAATTCATATGTTCATAATAAAGTTGCGACATAAATCAAGTTGTTGCTGTTGAATTTCTGATTGGATTTATTGGTGAGAGGCTATTAGAAATGGAAAGGCAGAGGCAAAATTGTTTGGATGGAATGAATAGATGGCAACAGAGGTAAAACTATTGATGTGATAGACCCCCAAGCCCAGGTGAAAGTCTTGATTGGGATTGTGGGATGAGATGAGGAAGGAGTCAGCTAAGGAGCTAACAATTGTCGTTAGAGATTTGAACTTACTGGAAATTGACTGGGACAATCGTGGCCCTATCGGCAGGACAGCAAAGGCGTTTCTAGAGTTAATGGAAGACTGATTTCAGACTCGGTTTATCAAAGAACCAGCATAGGGAGAAAGCATCCTGAATTTGATTGAGTAATCACAGAATCACACAGTGCAGAAGAGGCCCTTTGGCCCATCGAGTCTGCACCGACACGTGAGAAACACCTGACCTACCTACCTAATCCCATTTACCAGCACTTGGCCCATAGCCTTGAATGTTATGACGTGCCAAGTGCTCATCCAGGTACTTTTTAAAGGATGTGAGGCAACCCACCTCCACCAGCCTCCCAGGCAGCGCATTCCAGACTGTCACCACCCTCTGGGTAAAAAGGTTTTTCCTCGCATCCCCCCTAAACCTCCTGCCCCTCACCTTGAACTTATGTCCCCTTGTGACTGACCCTCCAACTAAGGGGAACAGCTGCTCCCTATCCACCCTGTTCATGCCCCTCATAATCTTGTACACCTCAATCAGGTTGCCCCTCAGTCTTCTCAGGCAGCGCATGGGGACAATCAAAACCTCAACACGAAGGTGGGTGAGGATTTAAGTGCCAGTTATCATAAAATGATCGCATTTGACATTCCAAGGATTGCAGAGGTTAGAAAAAGCTAATGAAAGTTGGCAGTTTTAAAGGGGTCTAACTTCATGGGCTGAGAGCTTTGCTTCTTCATAATGACTGTTCCATGGGGAAGATCCATTTTTCCAGTGCCTGATCAGATTTTATATGTGAGAATTTTGCAGTCAGACATCACTGATTGCCAGACAGTTCACCGACTGTCACAGTGAAAGGGTAAAAGGAAGAGAGAGAGAGAGAGAGAGAGAGCAAGAGTGCTGGAAGGAGGGGGGAGTGTGGTGGGAGAAAGGAAGGATGGGTGAGGGGAGTCAGAGAGAGGGGTAGAGAAAGGGGAGAAAGAAAAGGGAGAGAAAGGGAGAAAGAGGGAGAGAAAATCTCTTTAAGGCCGAGGTGGATAGATTCTTGATTAACAAGGGGGTGACAGGTTATCGGGGGTGGGCAAGGATGTGGGGTTGAGGTTACAATGAGGTCAGCCATGATCTTATTGAATGGCGGAGTGGGCTCGAGGGGCCGAGGGTCAGAGTGGACAGAGCAGTTTTGAATATGACAAGGTGTATGGAGAAATTATCGAATTTCTTCAAGGAGGTGATTCCTAGACCAATGTCTATGCAAGCAAAGCATCTTAAAGGGACTTCTCAACAGGGGCCACAAGTGACCCTCAACCCAGGAGTGACCCTCAGCCTATGCCTGACCCTTGATCCATACCCAACCTCCCCCAGTTCCTGCCGCTGGTCTCTGATGATCCCAACCACTGCCCCTAATTTCCACCCTCTGACCCCAGGCCTCTGTTGGAAGAGACAGACCCTGTCACTTACATTGGGCAATCACCAGATCCCCCCAGAAACTCAGGCTGAAAATTTGAATCCTTAAGATGCTGTGACAGTCGGTGAAGTGTCTGGCAATCAGTGATGTATGACTGCAAAATTCTCACATATAAAATCTGATCAGGCACTGGAAAAATGGATCTTCCCCATGGAGCAGACATTATGAAGAAGCAAAGCTCTCAGCAAGTTTAATCTTGTATTTATTCAAGAGCTACTGATTTTTTCGTTGAAAATTCCTGTCATCTTTGCTGATAAATAAAGTAATTTTTAACTTCCCTGATTCTTGTTTGTAATTTACTCTGTAAAACAAGAAAAGCATTTGCCTGAATTCTCTCTCTCACCCTCCCCGCATCTCTCTCTCTCTCTCTCTCCTTTTCAGCCTCATTCTTCCCTTTCTATCACTCACTCTCTCTCTCTCTCTCTTTCTTTCTCTTCCTCCTTCTCCCTTTCTCTCCCTTTTCTTTCTCCCCTTTCTCTACCCCTCTCTCTGACTCCCCTCACCCATCCTTCCTTTCTCCCACCACACTCCCTCCTCCTTCCTATCACTCTTGCTCTCTCTCTCTCTCTCTCTCTTCCTTTTACCCTTTCGCTCTATCCCTTTCTCTCTCACTCTGTTCCAATCCTTCACACTTGTTTTCGTTAACAGGGAATGAGTAGAGTTTGATTTCTGATCTGTGTTGGTTAGGTCAGTTCAGCACAGGGGCCAGTCAGCCAGGGGTTGTGGGTTGTCGGCAGGGGGGAGCAAGGTGGCAGGTGGGGGTTTCGCCTCAGAGCCCGTGGTTAGTTGGAAGAATGAATCAGCCACGTTCCTGCCCAGGTCACTATCCGGGGACCACTGCTGGGGAGAGCTTGGGATTGGACATTGGGTGATCAGACCAATGCTTCCCCCATAACCCCTGTGCCCCCTCACTCCCACACAACAGGAGCTAAGGGCAGGAAACCAACTTACATTGCTATAGCCCCTTCCACATCCTTAGGACATCATATGCCAAAGAAGTACTTTACTTCTTTGAAGTAATATAATGTAGGAAGCTTGCCAACCAATTTGCCCACAGCAAGATCCCACCAAAAGCAATGAGATAAGTGACCAAATAACTTGCTCTAATGTTGCAGTTTGAGGACAAATATTGGCCAAGACACTGGAGAGAACTCCTTTTCTTTTCATTAAAGTACTGGCCGTGGGATTTCTTTACCCCTTTCTGAAAGTGTCGATTAGGGCCTATCTGAAAGACGGCACCTCCAACAGTGCAGCACTCCCCCAGTGGAGAAATAGCAGAGGTTTAAAGAGACTTGGGGAGGCCCAAGTGAACAGATCATTAAAATGTCATGAACAGATAAAGAAAAAGGTTGGAAGGATGGATGGAATGCTGGCTTTTCCTATCTGGACTAGAATACAAGAGGGTAGGAGTTATGCTGCAGCTAGACCAAGTCCGACTTAGACAACATCTTGGGCTGGATTTTCACTGAGTTAACTCTGTTTCCCTCTCCACAGATGATGCCAGACCTAAGTTTTTCCAGCATTTTCTGTTTTTATTTCGGATTTCCAGCATCCTCAGTATTTTATTTTTATTACTGGGATATTTTATGATGCTATTGGCGCTATATAAATACAAGTTGTTGTTTGTGCTAAACTAGGAAGATTGAGGAGCTTGAATCTATTTTATTAAACCAACAGAATTAGTCTTTTATTCAACGCAATGTAATGTACAAATTCCCATTTACTTCTGCAGCTGTCTCTGCTGAAATATGTCCTGCTAAGTGGAGATCGACTCTGTAATAAATTTAAATTCATTCTTCAATGATGCGTGATATTCATTGTGTTTCTACTGGAATCTGTCCAAGCAGCAGATTTAACAGCGTTTAACATGCTGAGCTTATTTATCTTCATTAATTGGACAAAGAACAACCTTACAGAGAAAAGGAATGAGTTATAATTTGTATATTCGAGATCTAAAACCAGAAGAAATGGGAGCAGGAGTAGGCCATTCGGCCCATCAAGCCTGCTCCACCATTCAATTCGAGCGTGGCTGATCTTGGGCTCCAACTCCACTTTCCCCTCCATTCCACATGTCCCTTAATTCCCTGAGAGACCCAAAATCTGTCTATCCCGGCCTTAAATATATTCAACGATGGAGCATCCACAATCCCCTGGGGTAGAGAATTCCAGAGATTCACAGCCCCCTGAGTGAAGTAATTTCCCCTCATCTCAGTCCTAAACTATCAGCCCCTTATCCTGAGACTGTGGCCCCCGTGTTTTAGATTCCCCGACCAGTGGAAACTATCTCTCAGTGTCCACCTAATAAAGTCCATAACAATTTTATCTGTTTCAATTAGTTCATCACTCATTTTTCTGAATCCTGTGCATTTTAGGCCTACTCTACTCAATCCCTCCTCATTGGACAATCTCCTCATCCCAAGATTGAGTTCAGTGAGCATCTGTTACACTCCCTCGAAGGCAATGACCTTCCTTCCATCATAAGGTCAGAAGTGGGAATGTTCGCTGATGATTGCACAATGTTCAGCACCATTCGCGACTCCTCAGATACTGAAGCAGTCCATGTCCAAATGCAGCAAGACCTGGACAATATCCAGGCTTGGGCTGACAAGTGGCAAGTAACATTTGCGCCACACAAGTGCCAGGCAATGACCATCACCAACAAGAGAGAACCTAACATTCAGTGGTGTTACCTTCATTGAATCCCCCACTATCAACATCCTGGGGGTTATCATTGACCAGAAACTGAACTGGACTAGTCATATAAATACTGTGGCTACAAGGGCAGGTCAGAGACTAGGAATCCTGTGGTGAGTAACTCACCCCCTGACTCCCTAAAGCCTGTCCACCATCTAATACTCCCCACTTGCCTGGATGAATGCAGCTCCCACAACACTCAAGAAGCTCGACACCATCCAGGACAAAGCAGCCCGCTTGATTGGCACCACATCCACAAACATTCACTCCCTCCACCACTGACGCACAGTAGCAGCAGTGTGTACCATCTACAAGATGCACTGCAGGAATTCACCAAGGCTCCTTAGACAGCACCTTCCAAACCCATGACCACTACCATCTAGAAGGACAAGGGCAGCAGATAGATGGGAACACCACCACCTGGAAGTTCCCCTCCAAGTCACTCACCATCCTGACTTGGAAATATATCACCGTTCTTTCACTGTCGCTGAGTCAAAATCCTGGAACTCCCTCCCTAACAGCACTGTGGGTGTACCTACACCACATGGACTGCAGTGGTTCAAGAAGGCAGCTCACCACCACCTTCTCAAGGGCAACTAGGGATGGGCAATAAATGCTGGCCCAGCCAGTGAAGCCCACATCCCGTGAATGAATAAAGATAAAGGCCGGTTGAAAAGGGGAAGGGGGCCCCGAGAAATTCTGTGAGTGACTTTTGTATCCCCTACCCACCCACCTCCACATCTCACCCTGATTCACACAGGGTGGCAGGTGAAGCCCTCACCCAGCGATACCCTTTCAGTGGCCACCTAATATCCACAGTAGTCACTTCCCATGCCGGCTGCAATTCCTCGAGGCCAGATTCCCAACCCCTGAAGAACTGCTTCCTGACATCATGAATTTTAAGGTTCTGCCTTCTTGTTCTGGACTCCCCACCTCACTCCTCCATCAACCCTGCCAAATCCTTCATCATCTTAAACACCTCGATTAGATAATAATGGTATGGGGGATGGAAAATCAGCCAGTGTTGGAGATGATCTGTGTGCTAGTCGATTAGTCAGAGTGCAGTTTGGATCTAGCCCGAGGGTTGCAGTTTCATTGCCATGGTCATAGTTAAATTATGCAGCAACTCCTTAAGCAAATCTCTTTAACTGGGAGTTATGTTGGAGATGTGTTGATTACAGGTTTGCCTGAGTGACTCACTACAAACACCCCACTATACCGGTTGCTGGCCTGACTGTCAATGCTGAGTGTGTAGGTGTTAGAAGGACCCATGTGACTCCAACAACACCTGTCTCCAGTCCCAGTTATTCCTCATTCTAATGAGATGCAGCCCACGATATTGGTTTAATTGCTGGTTCCATGAAGATTTGCTCAGTTAATGCAGAGTCATGAGAGAATTAAAAATAAACAAGTGGAGTCAAGGAGGGCATGGATGATAGATTAGCCTGAATTTCTGCTCCTGCTTTCTGATATCTGAGCTCTGAACAGATATTTTTTATTCATTCAAAAGATGTGGGCTTTGCTGGCTGGGCCAGCATTTATTGCCCATCCCTAATTGCCCTTGAGAAGGTGGCGGTGAGCTGCCTTCTTGAACCGCTGCAGTCCATGTGGTGTAGGTACACCCACAGTGCTGTTATGAAGGGAGTTCCAGGATTTTGACCCAGCGACAGTGAAGGAATGGCGATATATTTCCAAGTCAGGATGGTGAGTGACTTGGAGGGGAACTTCCAGGTGGTGGTGTTCCCATCTATCTGCTGCCCTTGTCCTTCTGGATGGTAGTGGTCATGGGTTTGGAAGGTGCTGTCTAAGGAGCCTTGGTGAATTCCTGCAGTGCATCTTGTAGATGGTACACACTGCTGCTACTGTGCGTCGGTGGGGGAGGGAGTGAATGTTTGGGGACGGGGTGCCAATCAAGCGGCTGCTTTGTCCTGGATGGTGTTGAGTTGTGGGAGCTGCACTCATCCAGGCAAGTGGGGAGTATTCCATCACACTCCTGACTTGTGCCTTGTAGATGGTGGACGGACTTTGAGTTACTCACCACAAGATGGTGGACTTGTCTCAGCTAACAGGCCACAATTCATCAATGACCACTTTAGAAAATTTACCATTCCGGATGGTGTCAAGCTTCTTGGAAAACAGCTAATGTAATACCTTTATTCAAGAAAGGAGGGAGACAGAAAGCAGGAAACCAGAGGTCAGTTAGCTTAACATCTGTCGTGGGAAATTGCTAGAATCGTTATTAAGGAAGTTATAGCAGCAGACTTAGAAACTCATAACACGATCAGGCAGAGTCAACATGACTTTGTGAAAGGGAAAAGGGACTAATTTATTGGAGGTGAATAAAGGGGAACCAACCTGTGGATGTGCTGTACTTGGATTTCCAAAAGACATTTGATAACGTGCCACATGAGAGGTTATTATACCAGATAAGAGCACATGGTGTAGGGGGTAACATATTAGCATGGATAACAGATTGGTTAGCTAACAGGAAGCTGAAAGCAGGAATAAATGGGTCTTCTTTGGGTTAGTAAGCTGTAACTGGTGGAGTGCCACAAGGATCAATGTTGGGGCCTCAACTATTTAACAATCTACATCAATGGCTTGGATGAAGGGACTGAATGTATGGTGGCTAAATTTCCGATGACACCAAGATGGGTAGGGAAGTAATTTGTCAAGAGGAGGTAGAGAGTCTGTTAAAGGGATAAAGACAGGTTAAGTGAGTGGGCCAAAATTTGGCAGATGGAGCCAAAGGTTGGCAGGAAAAACAGTAGCTGAACAATGGGCTACATACAAAGGGGAGAAAGTTCGGGCACAGTGAAGGTATATTCCCTCGAAAGGGAAAGGTAGGGCAAACAGATCCAGGGTCTAAATCTCGAGTTCCGAGGTTGGGTACATGCCCCGATCTCAACGCATCTAAAACGTGAAAAGACATCAGGCGTGTGCCCCGATGTTATCATTCGAGTACAGGAACAGGGATGTCTTGCTGTAATTATACAGGGCCTTGGTGAGACCACACCTGGAATATTGTGTGCAGTTTTGGTCTCCTTATCTGAGGAAGGATGTTCTTGCTAAAGAGGGAGTGCAGCGAAGGTTTACCCAACTGATTCCTGGGATGATGGGACTGACATATGAGGGGAGATTGAGTCGATTAGGATTATATTCACTGGTGTTCAGAAGATTGAGGGGGGATCTCATAGAAATCTATAAAATTCTAACAGGACTAGACAGGGTAGATGCAGGAAGGATGTTCCCGATGGTGGGGGAGTCCAGGACCAGGGGTCACAGTCTGAGGATATGGGGTGGACCGTTTAGGACTGAGATGAGGAGAAATTTCTTCACCCAGAGGGTGGTGAACCTGTGGAATTCGCTACCACAGAAAGTAGTTGAGGCCAAAACATTGTATGTTTTGAAGAACGAGTTAGATATAGCTCTTGGGGTGAAAGGGATCAAAGGATATGGGGAGAAAGTGAGAACAGGTTATTGAGTTGGATGATCAGCCATGATCATAATGAATGGGGGAGCAAGCTCGAAGGGCCGAATGGCCTCCTCCTGCCCCTAGTTTCTATGTGTCTATCATGCACACGAGCAATATTGAGGTTGATGGGTGCGTGTGAGAGTCAGAATAGCGCCTGCCAACAATTAAAGTGCTAATTAAGATCATTAAAAAGCCCATTGACCGTGAGTTCTGTTACCCGTGTGATTTTTAGCTTGTCGCACAGGCAAAACGGGAGGGAGGAAATCACATTTTAATCATTTCCTTATCCACAGGTGGAGTGAAGGGCCCGGAGCAGCAGCACTTTCTCTCTGTCCTTTGCTGTGAGAGTATAGAGCGCCCCAGAGTTTCCTGGCATCTCCTCTGATTGTCCAGCCGGCCTTTCAGCATCTCGGGCCCTCACCTTCACCTGAGGATAGCAGCTCAGAGCTCCTTCATTTTCAAGGCACTGCTCCTCTGTGTCCCATCTATCGGGGACAGGGTATTCCACTGGTGGAACCTCCCCTGGAGAGGAGGAGAGGGGCAGGAGGGAGAGGAGACCAGGTGGGCGTGGGCAGTGCCCCAGAGACAGACCTTTAAGAGGAGAGGCACAGGCTCAGCTGGTGCAGGGCCAGCAGAGAGACCAAGGCAGGAGGGCACACCCAAGATGCCACTGCCCAGTGGCTGGAGTGTTCAGGCAGCGCTCCAACTACCTCCACACGTCCGAGGTCCAGTGCTGCAGGAGCCTCTGCCTCTCCAGGGACATAGTGACAGCAACATGTCACCCGACAGGTCTGGAAACTGCTTCCAGCTGTGTGGGTGGACACCCCATGTCGGGGGCTTTGAAGGTCACAGTGGCCCTGACCCTCTCTGCCTCTGGTCCTTTTCAGGGCTCAGTGGGGGATCTGTGCGGCGTCTCTCAATCAGCTGCACACGGTTGTGTTGTGCTCATGACTGATGCTGTCTTTAGACACGTCCACACGTTCGTCCATTTCCAGACAGACGGCATGAGCCTGACGGAGGGAGGACGAGGCTTCACTGCGATGGCTGGTTTGCCCCACGTCCAGGGTGGTATGGATTACACTCACGTGCCCATCCAGGCACCAGCAGGTGAACCTGGAGCTTTCGTAAACAGGAAGGGTTCCACTCAATGACTGTTCAGATCGTCTGTGACCACAGGACACAGATTCTCCAGGTTTGTGCCCATTACCCTGGGAGCTCACATGATGCTTACATCGTGCGGCACTCACAGGTACCAAGGCTGCTCCTGGCTTCTGCACGAGTGGGTGGACGGCTCCTGGGTGACAAGGACTATCCACTGAAGGGGTGGCTGATGACCCCACTCCATCACCCAGGAACTGAGGCCCAGGAGAGATACAGCAGGAGTCAAACATCCACAAGGGCGGTGATGGAGAGACCATCAAGCTTCAGATGCCTGGACTGGTCAGGGGGAACATTGCAGTATCCTCCAGAGCGTCTCTCCCTCATAGTCACCACATGCTGCACCCAGCACAGCCTGGCCCACTGGAGGCTGAGGAAAGCGAGGCAGCTCCACAGGCCATGGAGGATGAGTCAAGTGATGGCTCAGAGGAAGAGCCTGGGGAGGCTGCAGGGTGAGGACCTCGAGGCAGAGGACAGGAACCCTCATGGAGGCAGGGAGACCAGGGATGCTTTGATCCAGTGAACCTTCTGCCGGGCACCCAAGGCATCGATGCCTCATGGAGCCAATGGCTCTGTCTCCTTTGCTAACAATCGACAAATGGGAACCCAGCCCAGTTCACCAGCGCCACACAACACCAAACCTTTACATGCCTGTGCTGCATCAGCACCAGTCATACCATCCACACAGCTCAGCTCAGTTAAATGAAAGAAATGTGTCTGTACTTCACATGAACAAACAGATTGTCCGTCCCTAACACAAGCACCAAAATAATTAACGCAAATAATGTCACCCGTGACACGCCCTTGTTGTGCTCAAGGTGCCTTCAACTTACGCCTGTGTGTGCTGCATCTTGGTGCCCCCCCCTCGCTGTCAGTGGTGGTGGGGTCAGCCTGGTCACTCTGCTGTCCTGGTGGCCATGATGACCTTGGCCGTAGTCCTCTGGTCACTGGAGCCTGAGCAGGCTCTGCCTGGGAGGGTGCACCCAGCCCCATAGCTGGGCTCTCCTCAGTCATCCCAGCATCACCAGAGGCAGTGGCCACTGGCAGAGGGAGCAGAGGAGCTGGTGCCCTCACCCAGAGCACCCTGAGAGAAGCCCATAGAGACGGCAGGCTGCCAGTGTGAGGTGTGTTTGCATCTCCCTGCTCATCATTGATGGACGGGCACATAGCTGGGGTACTGGGTGCCTCATCCATCTCCCACACTGGCTGTGACCTACTAAGGGTTAGGGTTAGTGACCTCCTGAGGTCAGTGCCTGTGTGAGGTCAGTGCCAGTCTGAGCACAGCCCCAAGAACCCCTGATTCTGCTCCTGAATCTGCCTCTCCATGAGAATCACTACTCCCTCAATGGAGGAGACTGTGCGCTTGGTGTTAAGGGTCAACACAGTGCTCCTGCTCCCCATGGTCTCCTCCATGACAGAGATCATGGCACATAGACCCTCATGGATTTCCGCCAGATCCTCCCACACTTCCCGCTGGATATCCAGCATCTGTCACCTAATGGACGACTCCAGAGGCTCATCACCTGCCTGGGACACAGCCTGGTCCTGGTATCCAGCTGTGTTCCCACTGTCGGCTCCCTGGGGCCTCTCTGCTTCTTCCAGCTCCTCGCACGAGTGTGATGTGCCCTCACTGCTGTGCTTAACCCGCGGAGCCAAATAACTAATGCCCGGTGACGTGTGAGTATCTGCACTGGTGCCTGGTTCAGAGAGACAGTGTGGCACTGGTGCCTGGTTCAGAGGGACAGTGTGGCACTGGTGCCTGGTTCAGAGGGACAGTGTAGCACTGGTGCCGGGTTCACAGGGACAGTGTGGCACTGGTGCCTGGTTCACAGGGACAGTGTGGCACTGGTGCCTGGTTCAGAGAGAGACAGTGTGGCACTGGTGCCTGGTTCAGAGAGAGACAGTGTTGCACTGGTGCCTGGTTCAGAGGGACAGTGTGGCACTGGTGCCGGGTTCACAGGGACAGTGTGGCACTGGTGCCTGGTTCACAGGGACAGTGTGGCACTGGTACCTGGTTCACAGGGACAGTGTTGCACTGGTGCCTGGTTCAGAGAGAGACAGTGTGGCGCTGGTGCCTGGTTCAGAGAGAGACAGTGTGGCACTGGTGCCTGGTTCAGAGAGAGACAGTGTGGCGCTGGTGTGGGTCAGCTGTTTCCCCTGGAGCTCCGTGGAGGGTCCTCGGGGTCACTAGCAGCTCCTGTGGATGGTGCGTCTGCGGGAGGAAGGCAAATGGTCAGTACATTCGACCATCAAGGTCACTCTGAATGCAGAGCAGGCTGGGGAGACAGTGGAGACCTGCACAGTGCCGTCTGCATTGGGCTCTCTGCCTACGACAATTCAGTTTCTGATGAGAGGAGCTCGTTATGTTTCCTGTACCCACCACACACGCATCTGTCACCTGCACTCTTACCTTCACCCGAGACCCCCACCTCACCGGGACCGGGGGAGTGAGCTAGCCGGTGAATTGCCAGCTCCAGTGAGTCGCTCTCGTGCTTCCTGAGGATGCACAGATGTGGCTGCTCCACCTGTTCTGCCATGTTCCACAGCATTGTGACTGCGCATCTCCTGACAGGGAAAAATATCCTCACTATTGCTCCGTCTCCCTGAAGGTCCTTTCCTGGTTCCAATGCAGGTATTCGGTGGGCCATGTCACTGTGGCACATCTCCCCCTGCAATGCACTGAGGCCAATCGTGCTGACACCCCAGCCTGGACTGGGCAGGTTTCAGTGCCAGTTATCATACACACTCTTAGACCCCAGAACGTTCCGAGCAGCAGACACCCGACTAAAGCCCTCCGCACTGGTCTGTGCCATTCCTGCACTTACCCTCACTGACCACAGCAGATCATTGAACCCTCTGTGGCACTGAAGCCAGGTGTGGCCAGGTTGACAGTGTGGTTGATAAGCAGGCAGTGTCCTAGGCTTTATTAATAGGGGCATAGAGCGCAAGGGCAAGGAGCTGATCTTGTATAAGACACTGGCTTGGCCTCAGCTAGAGTGTTACATCCAGTTCTGGGCACCGCACTTTAGGAAGTGTTAAGATCCCAGCTGATTTTAACACTGGACAAGTCAGATCTCAGAGTGGAACCTGGCTTTATAGATCCTAACTTTTCTTAGAAACCGTGGAGGAAAGTTACTGAGCAAATTCACAGGAATCTGCTGATGCACTTTTAATACAAAGAATAAAATATTTATTTAACAAGAAAAATGAACAATGTTACACCAGGTGAAAAGGCTGGAAAAAAAATCACAATACAAATACAGGAAAATGTCTCAAATATTCTCTATTCCCTCACCTCAGCTCTATCTTTACAGGCAGGTACAAATTCAGAAATATACAATAATTTACAATATCTATCTTATACTCTAACGTTCAGGGTAAGTTTGTGGTACATGTGGATTAACTGGTGAACTGTGGTCAGATACACCAGACTCCAGAGTAAATGACAGATGCGACCAAAGCAGATTCTGTGGATTTCTCAACAACCCCCCCAGATTCCTGTCACACCATGAGTCAACCGGTCTCACTGAAACTCTCTCCTTCTCACCAGGGCTTCCAATCTCCACATTTGAAGAATTCACCTCGAAATTCTCTCCCAAACGTCGCTCCCACTCGGACAGAATCAACAAGGATCCACCTCCAGGGTGTCAATCTCGCCTTCCGAGATTTCTTGTCCCTGGATCTCCGCGTACACTCAAACTTCACCTTCCAAGCACAATTTCAGATGCTTGGCTGTGCCGAGCAGAACATCACTGCTCCAGGAAGGTACCTTTGCCCTCACAGAGTCACCAACCTTCATCTGCCTTCTCAGAACGTCTGGGATCCTCTCAAAGCCGCTTCACTTCAAGTCTGCTCCCCGCAGGCTCTCTCTTTAATTCGGGGCCTACTTCCCTGCTGCTGTTGTTGATCCTGACTCAATGGGATGCATCTCTGATCCCTGTCCTTGTCCCTACCTGGGGCCTTCATCTGGGACTTATCCCCACCCCCCGCCCTATGTTCCACTCCCTGGGACACCTTCCTTCTCTTGGTGATCCAGTTCCAGGTGACCTGACCTGCTTTCTGTGCTATTTCACTTTCCTGTGCAGGAGCGCAGGGCCAGTTCCCGGCCTGAACAGTAGGTACTGGCTGTACATGTGCAGCCCCTTCCCGGCCAGTGCACTCGCAGAGGGCCCCAGGCCCACTGGGAACTGTAGCTCCTTACTGCGACTCACAAACTCAAGCTAAGGAAGTATAAGTTGGCTACAGAAGGATGTGAAGGGACTGGAGAGAATGCAGAAAATATTCACAGAAGTGGCTCCAGGGATGAGGAACTTCAGTTGTGAAGATAGATTACAGAAGTTAGTATAGTATAATCGGTTAATAGAATAGTTATAGTAACAAGTGATGTAGACCGAGATGTAACAGTGATATCAGCAGTAATGTGCTGGAGACTTTGTACAGCACATGGAATATCCTGTAGTCAAGAGGGATATGTTTACCTAATAGTTCCTCATGTACTCAGTATACACAGTGCACATAAACCAGTTTGAAGTAACTAGCTAAGTCAGACTACAGTCTCTCCAGACAGGATAGGCCACTCAGCCAGTATATAAGACATGGTGGCAGTGGGGTCTTCTGTCTTCAACCACCACTTTGGTCGTTCCCTACTCGATGCAGGCAGAGACCCTCCCCAGGCTCCACGGAGGTTATCTGGGGATTGCTATCTGTCGGATGGTCAGGCATTACACAGGCTATCCAAGATTTTGTTTTCTCAGGCTCCACTTGCAAATGTAACAGCCACAGAGCCTCTATTCCCATCCCACTGCCCAGCTAGACCTTGTCACAAACTGGGACTAGACTTCTTCGGTTTTTTAGCCAAAGCATACCTTGTTACTGTTGACTATGACTCCAGGTGGTTGTAAGAGGCCAGACCCCACACAGCTGAGTCAGTGATCAGGGTGCAGAATACCACATTCAACATGTACGGCTTTCCAGATAAACTTTCAAAAAAATTCTTTCATGGGATGTGGGCCAGAATTTATTGCCCATCCCTAATTGCCCTTGAGAAGGTGGTGGTGAGCTGCCTTCTTGGTACACCCACAGTGCTGTTAGGGAGGGAGTTCCAGGATTTTGACCCAGCGACAGTGAAGGAACGGCGATATATTTCCAAGTCAGGATGGTGAGTGACTTGGAGGGGAACTTCCAGGTGGTGGTGTTCCCATCTATCTGCTGCCCTTGTCCTTCTAGATGGTAGTGGTTGTGGGTTTGGAAGGTGCTGTCTAAGGAGCCTTGGTGAGTTCCTGCAGTGCATCTCGTAGACGGTACACATACTGCTGCCACTGTGCGTTGTGGTGGAGGGAGTGAATGTTTGTGGATGTGCTGCCAATCAAGCGGCTGCTTTGTCCTGGATGGTGTCGAGCTTGAGTATTGTGGGAGCTGCACCCATCCAGGCAAGTGGGGAGTATTCCATCACACTCCTGACTTGTGCCTGGTAGATGGTGGACAAGCTTTGAGTTACTCACCGCAAGATGGTGGACTTATCTTGGATAACAGGCCACAATTCATCAATGACCACTTTAGAAAATCGACAATGAGGTCACCCATGTCAGTTCTCCCCTCCACCCACAAGCTAACGGAGAGACAGAAAGAGCCGTGAGAACCATCAAGACATTAATGACCAAGAACTGTGACTGGAATTCAGGCGTGCTGCACTACAGAGCCACACCTTTAGCTAAAGGCTGGCTGAACCCCTCATGGGCTGACAGGTGAAGACAACAGTCCCTCTGCTGACACAGAGCCTCCACCCTAACGCTACGCCAGCTGACCACAATAGGGCAAAGGACATGGGGCTTGGCCTACGTGAGAAGCAGCAACAATGGGCCAAGGGCATAGGGCCAAGACTCTCGCCCTCCGTAACACCGCGCCAGAGGGTTTGGATTCAGGGTTGTAAATCAGGAGGTGTGGTCCTTCAAAGAGTGGAGCACCCACAATCATACCTGGTCCAAATACCGTCTAGTGTTTTCCAACACAACAGGAGGGCCCTGATTTCACTGGCGCCCAAGAGAACCCAGGTCTTCGATTGCACAGGATGTGGGATGAAGGCCCCAGGGAGACTTCAAGCAACTTGTAGAATGTTGACCCACACAATGGCCCAGTTCAAGGCTGCCCAGCCTGCTCAGCAGTCACAACAATGCGATCAGGGAGAGTGGTAAAGACTTAACCTCAGACCAGTGGACTTTGGGGGAAGAGGGTGGTCAATCAAATACAACGTAAATATTTTTAAAAATGGTTTAACATCATTATTAAAGAAGTTGAAATTATAATTGGGGGGATGTGTAGTATAATGGGTGAATGGAATAGTTATGGTAATAAGTGATGTGGACCATGATGTAGCAGTGACATCAGCAGTCATGCACTAGAGACTCTGGACAGCAGATCAAACACTCAGCACTCAGGAGAGATGAGCCTACTTAATAGCCCACACTATATTGTGTACACAATGTAAATAAACCAGACTGAAGTAACCACCCAAGTCAGACTACAGTCTCTCCAGATAAAATAGACTACACAACCTGTACACAAGACAGCGCTGGTTCCCTTAGAGAAGGGAAGGTTGAGAGGAAATTTGGTAGAGGTGTTCAAAATCATGAGCGGTTTGGACAGGATAGAGAAGGAGAAACTGTTCCCATTGGTGGAAGGATCGAGACCCAAGGGGCACAGATTTAATGTAATTAGTAAAAGAAGCAATGGAGACATGAGGAGAAACTTTTTCACACAGCGAGTGGTTAGGATCTGGAATGTTCTGCCTGAGTGTGTGGTGGAGGCAGGGTCAATCGAGGCTTTCAAAAGGGAATTATTCGGTTATCTGAAAAGGCAGAATGTGCAGGGTTATGGGGAGGAGGTGGGAGAATGGTACTAGGTGAGTTGCTCATTCAGAGAGTCGGTGCTGATGTGATGGGCCGAATGGCCTCCTTCTGCACTGTAACAATTCTGTGATTCTGGAATATCATATAGAAAAATGTGAATTGTCCACTTTGGTAGGAAGAATAGAAAAGCAGCAAATTATTTAAATGGAGAGAGATTTCAGAACTCTGAGGTACAGAGGGATCTGGGTGTCCTGGCATATGAATCAGGAAAAGTTAGTTTGCAGGTACAGCAAGCGCTTGGGAAGGCAAATGGGATGTTGGTGTTTATTGCAAGGGGAATGGAGTATAAAAGTAGGGACGTTTTTCTACAGTTGTACAGGGTGTTTGTGAGACCACATCCAGGGCACCGTACACAGTTTGGTCTCCTTATTTTAAAGAAGGATATAAATGCGTTCGAAGCAGTTCAGAGGAGGATCACTCAATGATATACCTGGGGTGAAGGAGTTTGTCTTATGAGGAAAGGTTGGGCAGATTGGGCTTATGGAGCTTAGGAGAGTGAGAAGTGATCTTATTGAAACTTAACAGATCCTGAGACACTTGATAGTGTGGATACTGGGAGAATGTTTCCTCTTGTAGGGGAGACTAGAAACAGGGGATACAGGTTAAGAATAAGAGGCCCTTTTAAGATGGAGATGAGGAAATATTTTTTCTCTCAGAGGGTATGTTGGCCTTCACAGTGAGAAGATTCGAGTATAGGAACAGATTCGAGTACAGGAACAGGGATGTCTTGCTGTAATTGTACAGGGCCTTGGTGAGACTACACTTGGAATATTGTGTGCAGTTTTGGTCTCCTTATCTGAGGAAGGATGTTCTTGCTATAGAGGGAGTGCAGCGAAGGTTTACCCGACTGATTCCTGGGATGGTGGGACTGACATATGAGGAGAGATTGAGTCGATTAGGATCATATTCGCTGGAGTTCAGAAGAATGAGGGGGGATCTCATAGAAACCTATAAAATTCTAACAGGACTAGACAGGGTAGATGCAGGAAGGATGTTCCCGATGGTGGGGGAGTCCAGAACCAGGGGTCACAGTCTGAGGATATGGGGTAGACCATTTAGGACTGAGATGTGGAGAAATTTCTTCACCCAGAGAGTGGTGAGCCTGTGGAATTCACTACCACAGAAAGTAGTTGAGACCAAAACATTGTATGTTTTCAAGAAGGAGTTAGATATAGCTCTTGGGGCGAAAGGGATCAAAGGGTATGGGGAGAAAGCGGGAGCAGGCTATGGTTATGGGAGACAGGCAGGAATGTGGAGTTGCAGCCACAACCAGATCAGCCATGATGGTATTGAATGATGGAGCAGCCTCGAGGGGCTGAATGGCCTAGTCCTGCTCCAAAGTTCCCTGTTTGTATGATTTCAGTCTGGGTTCAGGAGACACGATTTAAAGCAACATTCTGCCAAGCTGACTGAGGGTCACTTGGGGCAGCAGGTGCTGAACAGGGTAAAAGCAAATCGAAGAAAAACAAGGAGGCCATTCTGCCCCTCGAGTCTGCTCTGCTGTTCAATGACATCATGGCTGATCTGTATCAATCTCAGCTTGGATATTTTTAATTGACCCTCAGCCTCAACAGTCTGTGTGAGGAAACGCTGCCTGACATGGGCCCTGAACGGCCTGGCTCCAATTTTAAGGCTCTGTCCCCTTGTTCTGGACTCTCTCGCCACCAGAGGAAATAGTTTCTGTATCGACCCTATTGAATCCTTTAATCACCCTAAACATCTTGATTAGATCATCCCTCAATCTTCTAATCTCAAGGGAAGACAAGCCCAACCTGCGATCTGTGTCTGCTCCCTGCCCTCATAATTTAACCCTTTCCGCTCCCATTTCGCCCCTGCCTGGGTCCACCTGCAGTTTTCATCTTTCCCTGTATGTTCCTGTGCCCTCTGGATCCCTCGGGGAATCACTGGGCCTTTGCTACCTCTGGATTCGCTCTTTACCTCCTGACCTCTCACAAGCTCCCGACTGCCTCCTGAGCAAAGGCATGGACCATCCCCTTGGGCAGGTGTTACCCTGCCTGCAGGTTACTCTGTGCTGTGGCACTAAAGCATCTGTTTCCAATGATGAAAATGAGTATTGAACTTTTGTAACGCTTTTATAAATAGATTTAAGTAAATGAATCGAGGTTCAGATGGTTGACGAGGGACAGGAGATGAGCGGAGATTGCTTCCGTCACTGGCAAAAATGAAATTTCTTACATCAATGAATGTCACTAACACAGTGACAAAGGTCACATTCTGGAACATTCACTATCAATCCTAGCTGGAGAGTTAAATAGATTAAACTCGCAGCTAGAGATAAAGGCCATGGGATATTGCAAATAAACATGAGAGATTTGTTCAGTAATAAAGTGAGATTGCAGGTGACAGATACTGCAGTGTATCAGAATGATGCCAGCAACATAAACAACAATAATTTCCATCATTGTTATATTTGTTATAATCTACAATAGTAATGCTCAACTTTTGTCTGTTCACATAGTGGACGGGTAATTTCCTGGGTTTATTTGGTAGGAGATAGATAGACAGATAGACAGATAGACAGACAGACAGACAGACAGACAGACAGATGGATAGACAGATAGACAGATAATCAGACAGACAGATAGACAGACAGAGAGATAGATAATTAGACAGACAGACGGACGGATGGACGGACGGACGGACGGACGGACGGGCGGACGGATGGGTGGATGGATGGATGGATGGATGGGCGGACGGTTTATTAAAAAATCACCATGGCAGCAAGTGCTGAATTGCAGTGATGATACAAAGAAAACAAGTAACCATGATGCATCACATAGCTATAGACCAATCATTAAAATTAAAAAATATAAAATAATAAATAGGACTATGCAATTATGATCATTTCAGCATACAAATAATTACAGTGCATTGCAAAATGCAGGTCCCCTTAATTCACAGAATTGAAATTCGGGTGGAATTTTCCCCTCCAGCCTGCGGCGGGTTCCCTGACCGAAGGGGCCGGGAAATTTGGAGAGAGGCCAAAAGTCAGAATCTCACCAGTGGGAAATCAGTTGGGAATTTTCCTCTCACCAGTTTTCCCGGTGATCCATGTCGGAAATTTCATTTCCATATATTACCATATCATGAATGCTCATTAAAAACGCTACTCACTGAAATCAAGTAACCCCTCTCAACCTAGCGCCGCATCACCCACTGTGTAACTGTACAGAGACACTGTTTATTCAGGGTAAGGATCACTCACTGTGTAACTGTACAGAGTCACTGTTTATTCAGGGAAAGGATCACTCACTGTGTAACTGTACAGAGTCACTGTTTATTCAGGGTGAGGATCACTCACTGTGTAACTGTACAGAGTCACTGTTTATTCAGGGTAAGGATCACTCACTGTGTAACTGTACAGAGTGAATGTTTATTCAGGGAAAGGAAAACTCACTGTGTAACTGTACAGAGTCACTGTTTATTCAGGGTAAGGATCACTCACTATGTAACTGTACAGAGTCATTGTTTATTCAGGGAAAGGATCACTCACTGTGTAACTGTACAGAGTCACTGTTTATTCAGGGTAAGGGTCACTCACTGTGTAACTGTACAGAGTCACTGTTTATTCAGGGAAAGGAAAACTCACTGTGTAACTGTACAGAGTCACTGTTTATTCAGGGTAAGGATCACTCACTGTGTAACTGTACAGAGTGAATGTTTATTCAGGGAAAGGATCACTCACTGTGTAACTGTACAGAGTCACTGTTTATTCAGGGTAAGGGTCACTCACTGTGTAACTGTACAGAGTCACTGTTTATTCAGGGTAAGGGTCACTCACTGTGTAACTGTACAGAGTCACTGTTTATTCAGGGTGAGGATCACTCACTGTGTAACTGTACAGAGTCACTGTTTATTCAGGGTAAGGGTCACTCACTGTGTAACTGTACAGAGTGAATGTTTATTCAGGGTAAGGGTCACTCACTGTGTAACTGTACAGAGTCACTGTTTATTCAGGGTAAGGGTCACTCACTGTGTAACTGTACAGAGTGAATGTTTATTCAGGGTAAGGGTCACTCACTGTGTAACTGTACAGAGTCACTGTTTATTCAGGGTAAGGGTCACTCACTGTGTAACTGTACAGAGTCACTGTTTATTCAGGGTAAGGGTCACTCACTGTGTAACTGTACAGAGTCACTGTTTATTCAGGGTGAGGATCACTCACTGTGTAACTGTACAGAGTCACTGTTTATTCAGGGTAAGGGTCACTCACTGTGTCACTGTACAGAGTCACTGTTTATTCAGGGTAAGGGTCACTCACTGTGTCACTGTACAGAGTCACTGTTTATTCAGGGTAAGGGTCACTCACTTTGTAACTGTACAGAGTCACTGTTTACTCAGGGTGAGGGTCACTCACTGTGTAACTGTACAGAGTCACTGTTTATTCAGGGTAAGGGTCACTCACTGTGTAACTGTACAGCGTCACTGTTTATTCAGGGTAAGGATCACTCACTGTGTAACTGTACAGAGGTTCTGCGGTAATTTCCTTCCTGCTTAGTGGTTTTGGTATGACATTGTCTCTGGCGGTGATGATATAAGGCAGCCACTTTCATGTTGCAAGGGCACAGAGCGTTCAGTGTGAGTATTGCTCTTGTGCACATTGAGTGACTTACACAACACACAGCTGGAATGTAAAGAACACTTGCACAGCTCTCTCATTAAGACCCAGTACTTGCATCAGTCTCTTTAAAGTAACCTGTTCATTTTAATCCAAATTTCAAATGCAGCAGTCAGATATCTCAGCCTCTACACTCCACACTCACCCTCTCTCTCAGTCCGATATCTCAGCCCCTACACTCCACACTCACCCCCTCTCTCAGTCCGATATCTCAGCCCCCACACTCCACACTCACCCCCTCTCTCAGTCCGATATCTCAGCCCCTACACTCCACACTCACCCCCTCTCTCAGTCCGATATCTCATTTCCCACACTCCACACTCACCCCCTCTCTCAGTCCGATATCTCAGCCCCTACACTCCACACTCACCCCCTCTCTCAGTCAGATATCTCAGCCCCTACACTCCACACTCACCCTCTCTCTCAGTCCTATATCTCAGCCCCTACACTCCACACTCACCCTCTCTCTCAGTCCGATATCTCAGTCCCCGCACTCACCCTCTCTCTCAGTCCAATATCTCAGCCCCCACACTCCACACTCACCCTCTCTCTCAGTCCAATATCTCAGCCCCTACACTCCACACTCACCCCCTCTCTCAGTCCGATATCTTAGCCCCCACACTCCACACTCACCCTCTCTCTCAGTCCGATATCTCAGCCTCCACACTCCACACTCACCCTCTCTCTCAGTACGATATCTCAGCCCCTACACTCCACACTCACCCCCTCTCTCAGTCCGATATCTCATTTCCCACACTCCACACTCACCCCCTCTCTCAGTCCGATATCTCAGCCCCCACACTCCACACTCACCCTCTCTCTCAGTCCGATATCTCAGCCTCCACACTCCACACTCACCCTCTCTCTCAGTCCGATATCTCAGCCCCTACACTCCACACTCACCCTCTCTCTCAGTCCGATATCTCAGCCTCCACACTCCACACTCACCCTCTCTCTCAGTCCGATATCTCAGCCCCTACACTCCACATTCACCCTCTCTCTCAGTCCGATATCTCAGCCCCCACACTCACGCTCTCTCTCAGTCTGATATCTCAGCCCCTACACTCCACACTCACCCTCTCTCTCAGTCCGATATCTCATTTCCCACACTCCACACTCACCCCCTCTCAGTCCGATATCTCAGCCCCTACACTCCACACTCACCCTCTCTCTCAGTCCGATATCTCAGCCCCCACACTCACCCTCTCTCTCAGTCCGATATCTCATTTCCCACACTCCACACTCACCCCCTCTCTCAGTCCGATATCTCAGCCCCTACACTCCACACTCACCCTCTCTCTCAGTCCGATATCTCATTTCCCACACTCCACACTTTCCCTTTCTCCTCTTCTCCTGCACTCTCACTGATCTCATTCAAAGGAATTAAAACCTCACCTGTCGTCCCCTGGTCCAATCAAACAGAAATATGAGAAACAATGTGGGATGTCGCTCACACTTGAAGCATCTGAAGCCATTGCCTGGCCATTTCTTTCTGAGCTGCTCTGACACAGCTGATGGTAAATGCTGAGCTGTTCAAATCCCAGCGGGAAATGTGAAACAACTGTCACAACCAATTTTCAACGTGTATAAATTTTGAGGTGTGTGCCTTGGATCCAGTCGTAATAAGAGCACCGAGTCTTATAGGTTTTTACAAACTGGATTAACTATTTATTAATAAGAGGAATGATTTTAAATACATACCTAGATCTACAGATTAGTGCTTGGATAACCTCTAACTCCCCTACTCAGCCTGACTCCCAGTTACACTTTCATTAAGGCAACAGTTAGACACAGGGCTGGAATTTTCCCAGAATTCTACTAAGTGCGATAGTGGGCGGGTAAAATGGAATCCTACCTGCCAATGAGAATGGAAGGTTTTCACACCGTATCTTCACAGAATCACAGGATCTCACAGTGCAGAAGAGGCCCTGCGGCCCATCGAGTCTGCACCGACACGTGAGAAACACCTGACCTACCTACCTAATCCCATTTACCAGCACTTGGCCCATAGCCTTGAATGTTATGACATGCCAAGTGCTCATCCAGGTACTTTTTAAAGGATGTGAGGCAACCCGCCTCCACCACCCTCCCAGGCAGTGCATTCCAGACCATCACCACCTCCTGCCCCTCACCTTGAACTTATGTCCCCTCGTGACTGACCCTTCAACTAAGGGGAACAGCTGTTCCCTATCCACCCTGTCCATGCCCCTCATAATCTTGTACACCTCGATCAGGTCACCCCTCAGTCTTCTCTGCTCCAACGAAAACAACCCAAATCTATCCACCTCTCTTCATAACTTAAATGTTTCATCCCAGGGAACATCCTGGTGAATCTCCTCTGCACCCCCTCCAGTGCAATCACATCCTTCCTATAATGTGGCAACCAGAACTGCACTCAGTACTCCAGCTGTGGCCTCACCAAGGTTCTATACAACTCCAACATGACCTCCCTACTTTTGTAATCTATGCCTCGATTGGCCTTTTTCACCACCCCACTAACGTGCCCCTCTGCCTTCAGAGATCTATGGACACACACGCCAATGTCCCTTTGTTCCTCAGAACTTCCTAGTGTCATGCCGTTCATTAAATACTTCCTTGTCTTCCTGAAACTGCCTCATTATATATTCACTCCCGCGAAACAGGCCGTTTCCATGGCGGGCGGGCTCTCGTTCACCCGCTCGCCATCACCCGGCTGTAGCATCACACCAGCCGCCATCTCTAAAAGGCAGCTTCCAGCAGAGTGCTCATCACCACCAGCTCACCACCACCAGCTCACCACCACCAGCTTATAACCACCAGCTCACCACCACCAGCTCACCACCACCAGCTCACCACCACCAGCTCATCACCACCAGCTCACCACCACCAGCTCACCACCACCAGCTCACCACCACCAGCTCACCACCACCAGCTCACCACCACCAGCTCACCACCACCAGCTCACCACCACCAGCTCACCACCACCAGCTCACCACCACCAGCTCACCACCACCAGCTCACCACCACCAGCTTATAACCACCAGCTCACCACCACCAGCTCACCACCACCAGCTCACCACCACCAGCTCACCACCACCAGCTCTTCACCACCAGCTCACCACCACCAGCTCACCACCACCAGCTCACCACCACCAGCTCACCGCCACCAGCTCACCGCCACCAGCTCTTCACCACCAGCTCACCACCACCAGCTCACCACCACCAGCTCTTCACCACCAGCTCACCACCACCAGCTCACCACCACCAGCTCACCACCACCAGCTCACCGCCACCAGCTCACCACCACCAGCTCTTCACCACCAGCTCACCACCACCAGCTCACCACCACCAGCTCACCATCACCAGCTCACCACCACCAGCTCACCACCACCAGCTCACCACCACCAGCTCACCACCACCAGCTCACCACCACCAGCTCACCACCACCAGCTCACCACCACCAGCTCACCACCACCAACTCACCACCACCAGCTCTTCACCACCAGCTCACCACCACCAGCTCACCACCACCAGCTTATAACCACCAGCTCACCACCACCAGCTCACCACCACCAGCTCACCACCACCAGCTCACCACCACCAGCTCACCAGCACCAGCTCACCACCACCAGCTCACCACCACCAGTTCATCACCACCAGCTCACCACCACCAGCTCACCGCCACCAGCTTATAACCACCAGCTCATCACCACCAGCTCTTCACCACCAGCTCATCACCACCAGCTCACCACCACCAGCTCACCACCACCAGTTCATCACCACCAGCTCATCACCACCAGCTCACCACCACCAGCTCACCACCACCAGCTCATCACCACCAGCTCATCACCACCAGCTCACCACCACTAGCTCACCACCACCAGCTCACCACCACCAGCTCACCACCACCAGCTCACCACCACCAGCTCACCATCACCAGCTCATTACCACCAGCTCATCACCACCAGCTCACCACCACCAGCTCACCACCACCAGCTCATCACCGCTGCCCGGGAGACATGGGCAGCAAAGGCAAAAAGGCAGCAGCCCCCCCGCTTCAATGACGGGTCCCTCAAGCGACTGCTGGTTGCCGTGGAGATCGCTGGGTTGCGCTCTACCCCCGCTCTGGCCGCAGGATGGGCAGCAATGTCTCCAACCCGGCTTGGGAGGCGGAGGGAGTGGTGGTCAGTGTGGACGCCCTGCAGAGGAGGACAACCACCCAGTGCCGCAAGAGGATGAATGATCTCCTCAGTTCCGCCAGGGTAAGTCACTCTTTTCATCACTGTCAACTCACACACTCACAAACCCAGCACACACCCACAGGGCCCTCACTCACTGCCAGTGCAAGGGACATCACCATTCACTCTCTCACACTCACTGTCATTGTCCTCATCCTGTCCATGGGACCACTCACCACCCACACAGGCCAGGCACACTTACCATCTGGCCCGGCAGGCATCCTGATACACTCTCCCCATCTCTATCCATGCAGGACAAACTAGCTCACAACAGGAGGGAAAGGTCACAGACAGGTGGAGGGACACCGGAATTCAAAGCTCTAACAGAATTTGAAAACAGAGCCATCCAGCTGGCCGGCGATGACCGGGACCGGTCCTGTGCTGAGGGTGAGGTCGGCGCTGCTCTACCAAGTGAGGATCCAGCAGTGCAACATCCATCAGACAACCGGGCTGTGAGTGATGTGTCCTGTTTCACAGGCCACTGCCAGGCACTCATTATCTCCTCTTGCTTTCACAGGCAGATCTGGGAAGCAGCCGACAGAGTCCATGACCCAGGGCCTCCAATCAAACCCCGAAGACACCTCTGAAGAGGAATCTGGAGGCACCCTCCCTGAAGTCCTGTCACAGCGTCACCCACACCCTCTACCAGCGCAGAGACACACCTCGGTGGGACCCAGCTTTAGAGTAGCCTCGGGATCACAATCTGGTGAGCATATCACACTGTCCGATCCACAGCAGGCGGAGGCCGGGACTTCCCAGGTCCCCGGCACTCAGAGGATGCTGGAGGCCAGAACGTTGCTGAGTCTGAAACAGGTGACGACCCTCTGGACTCGGTCATGTCACAGCTGCTGGAGCTGCAAAGACAAGCTCGGGAACATCAGGAAGGGATGTCCGCTGCACTCCTCAGATTGCGAGGCACAATGGAGGAGTCCGTCCACCATCAGGCTGAGGTGATAGCGCTGGCATTGCCAACACACCGAGGGCAACACTGGCAGGATGGCGTCCAGGACGTCACTCCTACACTGCTGCACAGGCTCAACTCCATCGCTGAGGCCAGAGTTGTCCTCCAACAGTGTGTATGTGAGAGGGATGTAGAGCAGCTCAATCTCAATCCAGCCTCCCCTTCTCCTCAAGGAGTCAGCCAGGGGCCCTCGGACACCCATAGGGAGGAGGATCAGCAGGTGCACAACATGGGGCCATCCACCCAGGTGATTCCGGGAGTGTCCGGCCCACCCGAGTCCCCTCTTCCTGTGACCCAGCAGCTCCAGCTTCACAGGCTGAGGGGTGTCACTGTCACACAGTAGGCCAGGGGGCCTGCCAAAGTCAGACAGACAGACAGACAGACAGGGTGTAGCAGTCAGCAGGGCTGCCCCCACCTCCGCTGTGTATGTCCGGGGAGCAGCAAGACGTAGCGGCAGAGTTAGGAAGGTTAGGATGATGTAGCTGCACAGCCTGGGCACGGGTGTTAATCACTTGTACATAATGTTCACTAGTGTAAATAAACTCCTAACAATGTCTCCCTGCCTATGGTTCCTTGTTCTGATGAGCAGTGTTCGTGTTACTCAGATGTGAAACCTTTCTGCACAAGATAAAGGCAGGTGCCTCAGTCCAGGGCCTCTTCCCTGTGTCTGTGCAGCCTTCAGACCAAAGTGATGGTCCAGCCTCTCACTCCCTGGAAATATTACTGATGCCTGCACCTCGGCGGTGCTGGTTACTGCTGCCAGAATGTAGTGGGCAGATGCCACAGAGTTCCCTCATTCTCTCAGTGTGCTCTCAGCACCTTTAAGGAGGGGCTGGCCCCCATCCCTTCAGCATCTGTGACCAGTGGCAGTGTGTTCCTGAAGGGGTCAGGTGTTGAAGGTGGGCACAGCATCGGATGTGTCTGAAGTTTCATGGCTGCGACTCTATGATACGACCCTGATCACAGAGCGAAGCGAGCTGCCCTCGGCCAGACAGGAGTCAGACATTCTCAGAGGCTGTGTGAATATCTATGGAGTGTCCTCACTGCATGTTGTCATCATCCTCCTGCAATCGAGTGACTATTGGGGCCTCCACTGCGTCTCTGTGACAGGAGTATTCTCACAGAGGGTATTGCCGCTGCCATAAACCAGACTGGAGTCAAACGTTCACAATTGCGATGTAAGGATCTACAGGGACACCTCACTGCATCTCGTCATCATCCTGCACAAATCTGGCAGCTATGAGGGCCTCCTGAGTGTGCCTGCCTCGTCTGGCCAGTGCGAGAGCCTCATCCCCGTCATCGTCACCAGCGAGGACCCCCTCACCCTAATCCCCTGATCCTCATCGGAGGAGACCTCCAGCTCCTCCATCTCCTCCTCAGCCGCTCCTCTCCCCATTGCAGTGCCAGGTTGTAGAGGGTGCAGCAGACGATGACGATGTGTGGCACCCTCTGTGGACTGTATTGCCGGGCTCCACCAGACCGGTCCAGGCACTGGAACCTTCAGCATCCCGATGGTCTGCTCCACCGAGTTGTGAGCTGCTGCATGAGCCTCACTATCCCGTCTCTCTGCTGCAGTCTGAGGCCGCCACACGGGTGTCATCAGCCACGGCCTCTGTGGGTAGCCCTTGTCCCCGAGGAGCCATCCCTGCAGCCTCTGTGGACCCTGGAAGACTGCAGGGATCTGCGAGTGACTCAGGATGTAGGCGTCGTGCACACTCCCTGGAAACTGTGCATGTACCTGCAGGATGTGTTTGTGGAGGTCACACACCAGCTGCACGTTCAGTGAGTGGAAGCCCTTGCGGTTGATGAAGTCACCGAGTGTAGCGATGGAGACCTGAGCACCACATGAGTGCAGTCAATCGCACCCTGACCTGTGGGAATCCCGAGATCAGGACGAATCCAATGGCCCTTGCACCCTGGCTGTCCCGGTCCCGGGCGAAATGCACAAAGTTGTTGTCATGGAGAAGATGCATCTGTGACCTCATGGATGTATTTGTGGGAGGTGGATTGTGAAATCCCACAGAGGTCGCCTGTGGAGCCCTGAAAGGAGCCACTGGTGTAGAAATTGAGCGCCGTGGTCACTTTCACAGCCACTGGCAGTGGATACCCTCCATGTCCCCTTGGCGCCAAGTCCTGCAGTAAGTGGCAGATGTGACCAACCATCTCCCTAGACATTCGCTGTCTTCAGTGACACTGGTTCTCAGTCATCTGCAGGAATGACAGGCGGCGTCTATAGACCCTGGGTGTCACTAGGCACCGACCAGCCACGGCTCACTGTCGCTCCTGGGCAGAGTGTGTGGGACCTCCTCCTGCCCCTTCTTCATGAGGTTGCTGCTCCTGCCTTTGCACAGCCAGAAGCCTCAGTCACTCCCTCCTCCGTCTTCTACACTCTCTGTAGCCATCAAGCACACAGCTCGGTCACCAGGATCCATGATCCTGACGTGGTCCCCCTGCAGCATGAAACAGAGAGAGAGGCGTGGTTATCATGGGTGTATTTAGCACCTTCCCTGTCCCTGTGTGACTGCCCCTTAACACTTCCCGGAGAGTGCTGGTCACCCCTCGGATGGCCAGAGGTGAGTGCGCTGCACGGCTGCCCTGTTAACCTGAGACATGGGGGACACGGGTCCAAGCTGGGGGAGCTGAGATTGGAAGGGGCTGTGAGCCTCCAGCAGTGACTGTTACATGGCCAGTGTTGGCGAGGAGATTGTACAACGTGTGCAGTCCAATAACGTGGTTCCGGACTCGAAGTCTGTGCCGGGGGTGTGGGGTGTTGGGGGTGGGGGTAAGGTATGGAGCGCTTGGTGGCCCTTTGGTGACCCCGCCTGGGTGGGTAGGCTAGGAGCCCGACCCCAATCCTATCGCTGTGGCTGCCCCTGATCTGTCTCAGTTGCAGAGATATGGTCAGTTTATGCAGGTGTCCCTAATGCGCGGCCACTTCCCTCACTTACCCTGCCCCCCAACTGTGCGCGGGATGCAGCCCCAGGGCAGCACTTGCCCCCCACCTCAGCAGTCGCCTCCGGAGCCAGGCATCAGATGTCTCCCCAACCCCCGATGCCCCTGAGACCTGTAAACAATGGGTGAGCTGTGGAGAAGCTGCTGTTCACTCTCCTCAGTCCCCCCAAAGTGAAGGACACCAAGTGCACGTCTCCTGCTTTCACATCCTGCTTTCCTGCCGATGTGGGCGGACGATATGGTGGGTTCCAAGAGCCTGGTGGGATGGCCTTTTAATTATATGCTAATGTATTATAATTAGCTCCCCGCTGACTGATGGCGGGAAACGCGGCCCCGCCGTTGGCGGTCTGAGCGGAAGATCGCAACCTGCCCTCACTCTGTCGTGAAGCCAGTCCAGCCATATTTTCCACGCACGCCCCTATCACACCCACCGCCAGCTGGATCAGAAAATTCTGTCCATAGATTTTAAAAGACCCAGGCAAAGAAACATGGTACCCTGAACAAACTGACTTCTAAGGGAGTTTTCTTAACTTCAGTCCTTTGAAGAGAGCAGCTTGAGGCATAGATGTTGAGGGCTTTTCACACACTTGTAAGATCTTAAAAATGCCTTCCTTTACACACAGCCCTTGCTCCTTCTTTATACATATCTTTCTCTTTGAATGCAAATACCCATTGTTTCACTATGTCTTTGGACTTTATCTCCCTGATAATAAAACCCTCTCATAACGGTAAGTTTTACCAGTAATCTTTGGGAAAAATAAACACACAGTTTCTAAACTTCACCTGGCCAGGTGACACATTTCACCCCTCTTTTGAAAACAACCTAGTCTGGTTTATTTCAAAATGCAAATGATGTTCCCTTCACACCTACGTTTCTAAGCATCCTCATGTTTATCTAATTAACATTTCAAACCTAACCTCTCTTCTTAGATCAATGCATCCCAACTAGCTGCTTCTAATTCAATTAAATCACACACAGATACAAACACACACAGACACACACACACAGACACACACACAGATACACAGACACACACACAGACACACACAGACACATGCGCGCACACACACACACAGACACACACACAGACACACACACAAACAAACACACACACACACACACAGAGACACACACACACACACAGATACACACACAGACACACACACAAACAAACACACACACACACACACACACAGACACACACACACACACAGACACACACACAGACACACACACACACAAACACACACAGACACACACACACACACACAGACACACAGACACACACACACACAAACACACACAGACACACACAGACACACACACACAGGCACACACACACGGGCACACACAGACACACACACAGGCACACACACACACACAGACACACAGATACACACACAAGCACACACACAGACAGACACACACACACACACACACACAGAGACACACACACGCGCACACACACAGACACACACACACACAGACACGGACAGACACACACACACAAACATACACACACACACACGGGCACACACAGGCACACACACACACAGACACACACCCACAGGCACACACAGGCACACACAGACACACACACACACAGACACAAAGACACACAGACACACAGACACACACATGCACACACAGACACACACACAAGCACACACACACACACACAGACAGACACACACACACACACAGACACACACACACACACAGACACAGACAGACAGACACACACACACACACAAACACACACACACAGACACGGACACACACAGGCACACACACACACAGACACACACACACAGACACACACACACACACACACAGACACACACACACACAGACACATACACACACACACACACACAGAAACACACACACACAGACACACACACACACACAGACACACACACACACATAGAAACACACACACACAGACACACACACACATAGAAACACACACACACAGACACACACACACACATAGAAACACACACACACACAGAAACACACACACACAGACACACAGACACACACACATACAGACACACACACACACAGACACACACACACACACACACACACACAGAAACACACACACACAGACACACACACACACAGACACACACACACACATAGAAACACACACACACAGACACACACACACACATAGAAACACACACACACAGACACACACACACAGAAACACACACACACAGACACACAGACACACACACATACAGACACACACACACACACAGAAACACACACACACAGACACACACACACACACAGAAACACACACACACAGACACACACACACACACACAGAAACACACACACACAGACACACACACATACAGACACACACACACACACACACACACACATAGACACATAGGGGAGAATTTTCTCCCCGTCAGGTGGGTTTGGCGGGAACGGGCGCAGGCACAGGCGGACACGCAGCTGATCACTGCCCACGATTGCCTGCGTGCCGCCATTTTACACGGGCGGACCAATTAAGGCCCACCCAGCATGACGCCAAAGGGCACAGAAACCTCCCTGAGGCACAGAGCTGACGCAGGGAGATTAGTTTGATTTTTAAAAAATTTTAATAAAGTAAAAAATAATTTTTAAGACATATTCCCTCGCGTGACAGTCGCTCCCATGAGCTGGGACATGTCAATGAATTGTATTATAAATTTTTATTAAACTTTAAAAACCCTCATGAAGCCTCATCCCGCCCGTGGATGAGGTTTTATGATAAATGCCTGGGCTCTTCCCCTGCCCCTCCCGACAGCCTTAACGTGGGACAGGGAGCTCAAGTTAATTATTTAAATTGATATTTAAATGGCCTTAATAGGCCTTTGACAGCTGACTCCGCTGTGTGCCCACCAAACTGAGGGTCTGACTGGCGCGCGGTGACATTAGGGAGCACACCTGACATCACCGCGAGTCATTTTACACTTCAGTGAGTGGGGCCCACCTCCGCTTACCGAGCCGAAGATTCTGGTCATAGACACATCTCCCTATTACTCTCTCTTACAATAAATTCCAATAACATTATGAGAATTATTATACCTTCCTGACATCCCTCCCCGTATTGAAAAATGAACCATCATAATTTAAAAAGATGGCTTCATTTTCATTAACCCATCTGAGACTATCTCCAATGCATATTTACATACTTACACTATTACCTTAACAGATGCATGCATTAACATAATATATATACAAATCCTTCACATCAACAGGAATCATTCCAGTTCAGAGTCTAGGTTTTTAAATGTCCAATTTTCCCTCTAAGCTTCAAAAGTATCTGAAATTAAGTTTCCTTGGGCAGCGGTGTATATAATCTGTAGATTAAATTGCTGCAGTAATAAACTCCATCTGAAAATCATTGCACTTCTGTCTCCAAATTTGTCCAGAATTTTTAAAGTGTTGTGATCTGTATTAATAATTGTTTCTGATTAATTGTTTGTCACATAGATTTCAAAATACTAACACCAAACCCAATGATTTTTCGATTGTCGAATATTTTCTCTGTTGTACATTCAACTTCCATGAAAAAAGCCCTATCAGTTTTTTAATTCCAGTGTCATCTTCTTGTAACAGGACAGCCCCAATGCCTATATCACTCGTGTCAACAGCTGACTTAAATTGCTTGGCATATTGGGTACTGCCAACATTGGTGTCATAGTTAATACAGTTTTTAAACTGTCAAATTCTTCCTGACACTCCAGTGTTCATTGAAACGTCTTGTTCATTTTTAATAGTTCAGCCACTGGGCTAAAATTCAGTACAAATTTCCAACAGACCCACTCATACCCAGAAATCTCAAAACTCCTCACTTTGCTGTAGGCATTGGGAAATCCACGATAGCCTTGACTTTCACATCTCTCGCAGCCACCTTACCCTGTCCAATGGTGTGGCCTAGATACGTAACTTGTGCTTTTGCAAATTCACTTTCAGCCAAGTTCATCACCAAATTAGCTTCTTGTAATCGAGTAAATAATACTCCAGATGTTGGAAAAGCTCATCAATATAAACAGCACAGTTGCTCAGACCCACAATTACTTTGTCTGTCAGTCTTTGAAATGTTGCAGGTGCATTCTTCATACCGAATGACAGTGAATTTAAACTGATATAGTCCATTTGGCATCACAAAACCGATATCTCTTTGGCTCTCTCTGATAGCGGGTACTTGCCAATATCCTTTTAGCAAGTCAATCTTTGTAATAAGTTTCCCACTTTCTCAATACAATCCTCAAACTGTGGTATGGGATATGAATCCTCTTTTGTCACCGCATTCACTTGTCGATAGTCCACACACAGTCTGTGTTCCATTCAGTTTCGGTACCAGCACAACAGGCAAACTGCAGTTACAGCAACTATAGACTCAATGATATCATTTTGAAGCATGAAACCCATTTCTTTCTGTGATTGTGATAACTTTGCCAGATTTAAT
The DNA here is from genome assembly GCF_964194155.1 of Cetorhinus maximus. Lineage (NCBI taxonomy): Eukaryota > Metazoa > Chordata > Chondrichthyes > Lamniformes > Cetorhinidae > Cetorhinus > Cetorhinus maximus. The sequence goes on from NC_135885.1 coordinate 2,510,764, forward strand.
CTTTAAGGATGGTGCCTTATAGCAGATGCAACTTCTACAGACACATCATGGGTAGCTAAATCTGCCCTCCCCAGCTTATTCCCACAGATAAGTTTGTGTGACTGGGAGGTAACTCAATATTACATTTAAATTTTCAAGTACCACCTCATTGTCCAATTTGATTTGAGGAAAATCAATTTCGGAATCTTGCATTTTTAGTTCTTTCTCTCTATCTACACATCCTTTTGTTCCCCTTCCCTGTCAAAGTATTTTTTAAGCATATTTACATGACACACTCTCTGCTTCTTTGTTCTATCTGGAGTATTTATGAAATAATTTACTTCACTCAGTTTCTTTTCAATCCTGTAAGGCCCACTAACCCTTGCCTTTAATGACTCACCCAGTACTGGGAACAGAACTAGCACTTTCTCTCCAGCACCAAAATCCCGAGCTGTAGCCTCCCTGTCTGCTTTCACTTTCATCACTTGCTGTGATATCTTTAAATGTTCCCCAGCCAACTCACACGCTCTGTCCAACCTCTCTCTGAAGTTTGACATGTAATCCGGGAGAGCAGTTTCTGAATCTTGACCCACCAATTTCTCATAAATCAATTTCAGTGGCCTCCTTACCTCATGACCATAGACTAATTTGGAAGGATTAAAACCAGTCATTGCATTAGGAGCATCCCTAATAGCAATTTACAAGAATGGAATTCCTCTATCCTAATCCTGTGGATACTCCTGACTGTACACTCTCATCATAGTTTTTAGAGTTTGATACCATCTTTACAAAGCCCCTTGTGACTCCGGATGATAAGCTATTGACTTAAATTGTTTTATCCCTAAACTGTTCATTACTTCCTTAAACAGCCATGACATGAAATTTGACCCCTGATCTGATTGCATTTCCTTAGGTAAACCATATCTTGTAAAAAATTTAGTTGACTCTTCCACAATCTTCTTTGCTGTAACATTTCTCAAAGGTATTGCTTCAGGAAATCTGCTAGACACGTCCATTATTGTCAGTAACTACTAATTTCCACTTTTAGTCTTAGGGACGGGTCCTACACAATCAGTCATGACCCTAGTGAAAGGTTCTTCAAATGCTGGAATTGGAATTAAAGGTTCTGGCCTAATCACTGCTTGTGGTTTCCCTATCACCTGACATGTGTGACATGTTCTACAGAATTTGACTACGTCCCTATGCAATCCAGGTCAATAAAAATGTTTCTGTGTCTTCAGCTGTGTCTTTCTAATTCCTAAATGCTCCCCCATTGGAATTTCATGAGCAATCCTTAGAATCTCATTTCTATACCCTAATGGGATAACAATCTAATGTACCTCACTCCAGCTTTCATTCACTGAAACATGATACAACCTCCATTTTTGCTTTAAAATATTACCTTAAGGTAATAACCATAGAATCACAGAACCATAGAACACTACAGCACAGAAAAACAGGCCATTCGGCCCTTCTAGTCTGTGCCGAAATATTATTCCACTAATCCCATTGACCTGCACCTAGTCCATAACCCTCCAGACCTCTCCCATCCATGTATCTATCCAATTTATTCTTAAAACTTAAGAGTGAGCCCACATTTACTACGTCAGATGGTAGCTCGTTCCACACTCTCACCGCTCTCTGAGTGAAGAAGTTCCCCCTAATTTTCCCCCTAAACCTTTCCCCTTTCACCCTAAAGCCATGTCCTCTCGTGTTTATCTCTCCTAATCTAAGTGGAAAGAGCCTACTCGCATTTACTCTGTCTATACCCCTCACAATTTTGTAAACTTCTATCAAATCTCCCCTCATCCTTCTACGCTCCAAGGAATAAAGTCCTAACCTATTTAATCTTTCCCTGTAACTCAACTCCTGAAGACCCAGCAACATCCTAGTAAATCTTCTCCGCACTCTCTCAATCTTACTGATATCCTTCTGTAGTTACGCGACCAGAACTGCACACAATACTCCAAAGTTGGCCTCTCCAATGTCTTATACAACCTCACCATAACATCCCAACTTCTATACTCAATACTTTGATTTATGAAGGCCAGTATGCCAAAAGCTTTCTTTACAACCCTGTCAACCCTAACATTCTGGAATACATTTTGTTTCTGTTTCTGTGTAAGCTGTCTGATATAAATATTGTATTTTCATTTTTTCTCTCTAAATCCACTAAATATCTTGAGTTAAACACTTCAGCTGAATTGTCCTCGAGGCTTTATCCTGGAACAATGTTATCAAACACAATGTCAGATAATTGGATTTCAACACCTTCTTTCTGCCTTTGAACTGCCTATCCTTCCTGTCCTTCTTGTTTCAACCTATGAGCCTTTGATCTTGTTATCACACAATCAGGAAACAATCCAGGATACTTTCACTGTAACACTTCTGTTGAAGGCACCGCTACAAGCTGCTCAACTACCATAGGCATCACCCACATTTGCGATCCAGCTATATCACTACCCAGAATAAATTGAACCTTTGTAATCAGCAATTTTTCCACCACCCCAACAGTTACTTCACCTGTTTTCCACTTACTCTTTAAATTTACCTTCTACAATGGAATAGGTTTGGCATCTCTGTGAAACCTGCTTATTATCACCTGTTCCTGCAATGCTCCCTCTGAACAACAAATCCCACAAGGTTAAGGATTGACCCCTAGCTCCAGTGTCTCTTAAAATTTTAACATCCTTACCTACTCCACCCTGTACACATGGAAAGACTTTCCCTTCACATACAAAATCTCTAAACATTTCTGCAACCTGCTCCTCCGAATTCTCTTGGGTAATTAGTGAACACAATCCCACTTCTTTATCTGTCGCTCATTCTTCCTGTTTTACTTGTACACAAACCACTGGTTTTTCCTGTGCCTGAACCTCAGAACCCACAGCACTTTTACTTCCAGAACTTTCCTGTACCCCAATAATTCCAACAGACTTTCCCTGCAATTTTCAGCGCACTGACTTTGACTGTCAACTTTGTTACAATGAAAGCACCTCAATTTTTAAATATCACTCCTACCCTCAGCACCTTCCTTTTTATTCTGAGAAAACTCTTCCTGGGAATTTCCACCGACTCCTTCTCTTCCCTGACTACCCACCTTCCTTTCACCTTCCCTCTTTCTATCCTTTTCTAGTTTGAAAGGATGACGAAAGGAAAGGTTTAGCTCAATGCACTAACCAATAATCATCAGCTATCTCTGCTGCTCTGTTCCTTCATATGAGTTCTCACTACCGAAGGGATTGAATCTTTAAATTCTTCCAAAAGAATTACTTCTCTAAGAGCTGCATAGGTTGTCTCTATTTTTAATGCCAGTATCCACCGGACAAAATTATTTTGTTTTACTCTTTCAAACTCAATATAAGTTTGCCCAGGACTTTTTCTCATATTCCTAAATTTCGGCCTGGATGCCTCAGGAACCAACTCATGTGCACTCAAAATAGCCTTTTTACTACATCATAGTTCACCGACATTTCTTCTGACAGTGAAGCATGTACCTCATGTGCTCTACCCACCAACCTGGATTGTAACAACAATGTCCAGTTTTCCTGTGGCCATTTCATCTTCTCGAATGAAATAAAGAATGCTTCAACATCCCTTCCCTCAAACTTCGGAAGAGCCTGTACAAATTTAAACATCTCCCCACTGGGGTTTAAGTTAAAGGTTTCTTCATCATCAGAACTTTCCTCATAATCTGAAGGTTCCTTTTTAACGTCCAGCCTTTTAAACCGATAGTCTCTGTCCCTTTTAAACCGATAGTCTCTGTCCCTTTTAAACCGATAGTCTCTGTCCCTTTCCTTCATTCTCTCTTCCATTGCTAACCTTTCCCTCTGGAGATCAAGTTTTCGCATTTCCATTTCTTTTTGAAATAATCTCTTTTTCCATTTCTTTTTCTGCTGCCCCTAGTTCCAGTTTTAATTCCAATTCTTTTCCCTTTTCCTTGATCTCCAATTCAATTTTTCTCAGTTCCTTTAATTGTTCAAATTCAAGCCTCTTCATTTGTAACTGAATCTCACTCTCTCCAGCTGTGACTCACTCTTGTCAGGTATCACTATCAATTTTAAATTCTGTGTTATGCCTTCTATTATACCTGCTTTCTTAGCCTGCAGGTAACCCCAATTGTAATTTATCCGCCAATTCCATTAACTTAACTTTAGTTACCTTGTGTAAACCAGCCGAAGTTATAATTCCAGCTCATGGACAAGTCTGAGCAGCTGCCCAAGTCATATTACAGCCTCACCCCTACAAAAAAACTCACCCCAACTCCTGACTCAAAACGCTTCTCGCACTCGTGACTTTAAGATTCACCAACTCCAACCCAATCAAGGAATTACAAATCTATCCCGGACGAGCCTCCATGTGTGGATATGTCACAGCTGATGGTAAATGCTGAGCTGTTCAAATCAGTAAGACACAGAGGCCAGAATTTTCCAGTTGGTGAGTGGGGGCAGGGCCACCACGCCGCTGTGTAAAATGACACGGGGTTAACATCGGGCGTGTGTCCCGAGGTCACCGCGCATCATTCAGAGTTTCAGTTCAGCGGGAGCTCACTGGTGTCGGCTGTGCACCCGCTGAACTGTCACAGGCCTATTAAAGCCATTTAAATATCAATTTAAACAATAAACGGAGCTGCTGGTCCGGCCTTCAGGTTGTCAGGGGAGCAGGTGAAGGGCCCAGGCGGCCTTCGCATTTTTCATGGAACCTCATCCACGGGCGGGAGGAGGTTTCATGAAGGTTTTTAAAGTTTTATTAAAAATTTTCATAACATTCATAGACATGTCCCAGGTCATGTGACACTTTCACATGAGGGGACGTGTCTTACATTTATTTTTTCTTTATTAAAACTTTCAGGACTTAAACTAATCTCCCGGAGGCAGCTCTGTGCCCCAGGGAGATTTCTGCACTCTTATTCGCACATGTACAAGAGAGCCCACCCCCCAGCTCAGGCAACCCACCCCCCAACTCAGGCAACCCACCCCCAACTCAGGCAACCCACCCCCCAACTCAGGCAACCCACCCCCCAACTCAGGCAACCCACCCCCCAACTCAGGCAACCCACCCCCCAACTCAGGCAACTCCCCCCCAACTCAGGCAACCCACCACCCAACTCAGGCAACCCACCCCCCAACTCAGGCAACCCACCCACCCACCCCCCTCCCCCGCCCGCACAGGTAGCGCTCAGCGCTACCAGGCACGTGTCACACTGTGTGGGCCTTGATTGGCCCACCCAGGTAAAATGGTGGATCCCAGTCGATTGCGAGCGGTGATGGGCTGTGTGTCTGCCCACACCCACTCCCACCCAACTCCCTCCGACAGGGAGAAAATCCTCCCCTAGGTTTTACCAGTAAACTTTGGAAAAAATAAACACACAGTTTCTAAACTTCACCTGGCTAGGTGACACATCTCACCGCACCTTTGAAAACAATCTAGTCTGGTTTATTTCCAAATGCAAATTTTCCCTTGACATCCATGTTTCTAAACATCCCCATGTTTAATTAACATTTCAAACCTAACCTCTCTTCTTAGATCAAAGCACCCAGACTAACTGCTTCTAATTCAATTAAATCACACACAGACAGGCACACACAGACACACACACAGATGCACACACTCACACACATACAGGCGAACACGCAAACTCACACACACACAAACACACACACACAACACACAAATACACAGATGCACACACACACACACAGACACACACAGGCACAGACAAACACACACACAGACACACAGACGCACACACAAACACACGCACAGACACGCACACACAGACACACACACACATACACAGATGCACACACACACACACACAGACACATCCCACTATTACCCTATTTTACAATAAATTCCAATAACATTATGAGAATTATTATAACTTCTTGACAATCAGAGAACAAAAGTGTTGCAGTGTTTGACTGAGAGATGACACAAGACTGGGGATCAGGTTGTGGACAATGTCGATTCACTTCACCAGGATGTTTACAGGCTGGAGGAATGGGCGGACAAGGGGCAGATGAAATTTAATGCAGGGAGGTGTGAAGAGGTTCATTTTTGTGGAAAGAATGCAGAGAGACAATATAAAATAAAGAGGGACCTGGGATTTTAAAAAAATTTTTCAAGGGATGTGAGCATCACTGGTGAGGCCAACACATGTCGCTGATCCTTACCCGGTCTGGAGGAGGTGGGAGTGAGCTGCTGCCCATGTGGTGTAGGTACACTTACAAATCTACATCACTGCTGTACATATATCTGCCATTACTTACATTTGTACATAATCACACAAAGTGACAGGACAGGGGGAGGCTGTAGCTAATATAGTGCACAGCATCCTGCACTTTATCAATGGGGGCATAGAATACAAGAGCAAGGAGGTTATGTTGAACTTGTATAAGACACTGGTTCAGCCTCAGCTGGAGTGTTGTGTCCTGTTCTGGGCACCGCACTTTAGGAAGGATATGAAAGTTTTAGAGAGAGAGGGTGCAGAAAAGGTTCATGAGAATAGTTCCAGGGATGAAGGATCCCAATTATGAAGATGGATTGGAGAAGTTGGGGCTGTTTTCCTTAGAGAAGAGAAGGTTGAAAGGAGATTTGATAGAGGTGTTCAAAATCATGAAGGGTCTGAACAGGGTAGATAGTGAGAAACTGTTCCCATTGGTGGAAGGATAAAGAACCAGGGGGCACAGATTTAAGGTAATTGGTAAAAGAAGCAATGGAGACATGAGGAGAAACTTATTCACGCAGCGAGTAGTTAGGGTCTGGAATGCACTGCCGAGGTTGTGAGGGAGGCAGGTTCAATCGAGGCTTTCAGGGCGAGTTGGATTATTATCTGAAAATAAAAAAATTGCAGGGCTGCTGGGAAAAGACAGGAGAGTGAGACGAAGTGGATTGTCCTTGTTCAGAACCAGCACTGACACGATGGGCTGAATGGCCACCATCTGTGCTGCAACCATTCTCTGATTCCATGGGCAGAATTTCACCCCTGTTGGGCGGGCAGGAGACTGACTGCTGCCGGCAATCGAGGCCGGAAGGCAATTTCACGCTGGGGGGCGCCAATTAAGACCCACCCAGCGTGAAACATGAGGGGCAGCGCTCAGCACTACCTGTGCGGGCGGGGGGAGAAGGGTAAGCAGGGCAAGTGCCATCTTCACACAAGCACGCGCTTCATAATCAGTACTGAGGGAGTACTGCACTGTCAGAGGGTCAGTACTGAGGGAGTGCCGTACTGTCAGAGGGTCAGTACTGAGGGAGTGCCGTACTGTCAGAGGGTCAGTACTGAGGGAGTGCCGTACTGTCAGAGGGTCAGTACTGAGGGGGCACCTCACTTTCGGAGGGTCAGTACTGAGGGAGTGCTGCACTGTCAGAGGGTCAGTACTGAGGGAGTGCCACACTCATGGATGAATGCTTATTGGATGATGAGCAGGGAGGGAGGTCTCCCAAGTGCCCTGGCCAATATTAATCATTTGCTATCTCCAAAACCCAGATGGTACATTTTTAACAGCCTTTTTTATCACTTTATTCTTTCATCAGGACCAGCATTTGTTGCCCATTCCTAATTGCCCCTGAACTGAGTGCTTACCCCACCATTTCAGAGGGTGGTGCTGTTGGGCTGGAGTCACGTGTAGGCTAGACCAAGGATGGCAGATTTCCCTCCCTGAATGCATTAGCCAACCAGAATCACCGACAGGTTTGTGGTTACCGTTACTGATTTAATAACTGAATTTAAACCCCACTTGTTGTGGTGGTGGGATTTGAACCCTTGCCCCCACAGAGCACCAGCCTGGGCCTCCGATTACTAGTCCCAGTAACGTTACCACTACTCCACCGTCTCCCCGCTTAGTTACTGGCCCTCGGTTTTGGAATAATCATGTCCATGTATGAGTTTGTAGAATTGTCACATGAGCAGAACGAGGAATATAATATGAAATGTTTGCAAAGTGAAGACCTGGAAATCTGGTTGGGTCTCAGTGCGTGTGGATGTATAGAAGCCAAATCCTTCATTCCCAAGGCTGAAGCCTCTTTGTTTACGGATGTATTTTCATCAATTGTTCTATGTGTTTGTTGCTGCCCCCCACCCTCCCCCTATATTTTGCCGCGCTGAGTGGCCGTTGAGTTTGCCGAGTGTTTGCCCCATCCTTGAGGGTGGGGGGGGCATTTAATCCTCTCCTCACTTCCAACACTCGGCAACCAGTTTTGAAAATGTGATACTGAGTCTAAACTGAGATGTATTTCCTTGTTGGAACTGAGTGAGCGTTAGGACTGAATTTTCTAAATGTTAAATCTTCTCATCTCCTTAAGACAAGTTGTTACCACAAATTGACAGGAATGAAGAAATCTTGTTTTGAGTTGCCAGATATTCAATTTAATGTCAAAGAATTTCTGACTGGATTGGATTGAACTCGAGACTCAGAGCCTCATAAACGTCTACAGCACAGAGGAGGCCATTCGGCCCATCAGGTCCACACCGGTCAACTTAGATCTGCCTACATTAATCCCATTCCCATTTCTGTTCATACTTGTTGTCTGACAGACGGGTCAGTAAAGGAGTAGTTATATTGCTGGATTAATAACTTGAACCTGAGTTCAAATCCCCACAGGGGAAGTTTGAGAACCTGAAGTTGGTTTTGTTAAAAAGCTGGAAATATAACTCCATTCTCAGCCCTACTGACCATGAAGATGAATTGTTATAAAACCCCAACTGGTTCATCAATGTCTGAAGGAAATCTTCTGTCCTTACCTGGCCTGGGTCTACATGCGACTCTGGTCAGCAACAATGAGGTTGAATCTTAATGTTCTGTCTCTCAGGATGGACGGAGGGGTCCTGGGTTTAATAGGTTAGAAAGCTGCAGCAGTGCAGTGTTCTGATATGGCAGGTAGCATTTACCGGGTTGACCAATTCTCACAGGGAAACTTGGTCACAACCGTTTTGCAATTTGTATTTACTCCAAGAAGGTATATGTACTGACGTTTGAAGTAAAGATTCCATGAATACTTTTGGAGATTTTAAATAGTAAAGTTAAACATTTATTACCAAAAGAAAAGAAAACTTAAACACACAAGATTATAGTTACACAGTTAAATTTAGACATATAACATTTCCCAAAAGCTTTCTATTTAGTTAGACTCACAAATAAACACCCTTTTCCAGGCAACAGACCCTATAGATTCCTAATCTGTAAAACATCCAGTAATTTTTCTTTAATTCTTCATGAGATGTGAACATCACTGCCTAGGCCAGCATTTATTGCCCATCCCTAATTGCCCTTGTTCAGAGGGCACATAAAAGTCAACCACATTGACCACCATTGCTGTGGGTCTGGAGTCACATGTAGGCCAGACCAGGTAAGGACAGCAGATTTCCTTCCCTAAAGGACATTAGTGAACCAGATGGGTTTTTATGACAATCGACAATGGTTTCACAGTCATCATCAGATTCCAATTCCACCATCTGCTGTGGTGGGATTTGAACCCTGGCCCCCAAAGAGTTGCTCGGGGGTTTCCAGTCCAGTGATAACACCACTATGCCATCACCTCCGCTGTTACCACAATGCACCTACTGCTGCTCCAAGGGGCATATTTCACAGGCTTCTCTCTCCCTCTCACTTGACAATGGAAATCCAATTCTTGTAACAAAACCTTGCTTTCTGGAACAAACAAGTGCTTCTCTAGGGTGGATAGAGGCTGCTTTTCCCAGGTCTGTCTTTACACAGTCCATCTTGCAAGATCTCACATGACCATATCTCATACACTTTCAATCTTTCCTTAAATATATTTCTCCTCTTTTATCTTTAGGCTTATTGTTCTCAATCTCCTTTTGAAAATTGCCTTTCCCAGGATCAAAAAATCTTTCATGTTGTCATTATGGTCAACACTTATGGGAAAATTAGACTTAATAACTTTGCTCTATTGATTTATCACCTTTGCCAGTTGTAAAACTCCCGGTTATGTTTCTTTGAAATTAAACAGCTAAAAATTCAACTCCTTATCTACCTCCTAATGCAAATTCCTGTTCATACATATCTACCCGGCTTGCATCATCACTCATCCATCTCCACTGCAAAATGTTTGCTCTTACACCTAACACCTTTGATGCTTTACGCCCTCCACTCTGACTTTCTCCAGTTTAATTACATTAGTCACAAACACACAACATACCCACAGCCCCCACAAACCTGCTTCACAGTGTCCCACAGTAATACTGGAAAAAATTATACTTTCTTTACAGCAGCTTCAAATAGTGCAGCACTACCTCAGTACTGAGCCTCCGACAATGCTGCACTCCCTCAGTACTGAGTCTCCAACAATGCTGCACTCCCTCAGTACTGAGCCTCTGACAATGCTGCACTCCCTCAGTACTGACCCTCTGACAATGCAGCACTCCCTCAGTCCTGACCCTCTGACAGTGCAGCATTCCTTCAGTACTGACCGTCTGACAGTGCAGCACTCCCTCAGTACTGAGCCTCCGACAATGCAGCACTCCCTCAGTACTGACCCTCTGACAGTGCGGCACTCCCTCAGTAGTGACCCTCTGACAGTGCAGCACTCCCTCAGTACTAACCCTCTGACAGTGCAGCATTCCTTCAGTACTGAGCCTCCGACAATGCTGCACTCCCTCAGTACTGAGCCTCCGACAATGCTGCACCCTCTCAGTAAACCTGGTTATTTGACTTTCCTGTCTGCAGTGGTCTTAAATTTTCTGATTGGGCCGTGTGGAAAAGAAATGCTACATGAGTTTGGAATGGTGAATAAGGGCAGCAACATAAGCTATTCGGAGCTGTGGAGGAGGTCCTGAAGCGAAGGTGTTTCTGATTGGTTATGTGATGAAGCAGCCCCCTCTCTGAACCTGAATCATTCTCTGGGACCTGAACAATATCATTCAGTGAAGAGGTCTGCTTGATAGAATGCCTTTCCCTGGATTGGTGACAGACCCTTCCCAAGTGTTTATATGTCTGGACAGGGTCTGTTCACATCTCCGGATTCAGTTGTAGTTTTGGCCGGAGCGACTCTCTCTTTGACTGAATCTGACAGTCTCGCGCTCCATGCAACTGACTGAACCTTCCAATGAAATGTTGGGATGAATTTCGAACAGGCTACTAAACCCTGCTATAGATTGTTAAATATGCTGCACTCTGAATCAGGGTGTTTGATAAATTGTTCTGTGAGTGAGCGTGTGTCTCACCAATGATCTGAATCATGTCACCGATCAAACACTAAGGATTAGCTGCTCGTATTAAATGTTCTACCTTTAACACAGCAGCAAGTCCCAGGATGCTCCATATCTGTGATATCAAAAAGCATTTGTCATCTCCGGACAGAAGTGAGTTTTCAACAGAAACTCTAACGAAGAGAAGGAAGTAGAGAGGAGGAGAAGTTTCTGGGTTTCATTTTTTTATTCATTCCCGGGATGTGGGTTTTGCTGGCTGGGCCCAGCTTTTACTGCCCATCCCTAATTACCCTTGAGAAGGTGGTGGTGAGCTGCCTTCTTGAACCGCTGCAGTCCATGTGGTGTAGGTACACCCACAGTGCTGTTAGGGAGGGAGTTCCGGGATTTTGACCCAGCGACAGCGATATATTTCCAAGTCAGGATGGTGAGTGACTTGGAGGGTAACTTCCAGGTGGTGGTGTATCCCATCTATCTGCTGCCCTCATCCTGCTACATGGTAGACGTCGTGGGTTTGGAAGGTGATGCCTGTGGAGTCTTGGTGATTTGCTGCAGTGCATCTTGTACATTGTACACACTGCTGTCACTGTGTTGGTGGTGGAGGGAGTGAATGCTTAAGGTCATGGACTGGGTTATCAATCAGGCAAGCTGCTTTATCCTGGATGGTCAGGTAAACTAGTGAAATGACCAAAGAAAGTTTCCTATAGAACCCTAAAAAAGAAAGGGAGGTCCGAGCTTTGGGGGGAGATGTAGTATAATGGTGAGGATCAGAGACTTGGGGGAGATATAGTATGAGGGGTTAATTCTAACAGTGTGATATGTGAATCAGACACGGTATACACCATCAGGGGTACTGATGCAATGTCTCATGACCTTGCTGTCTCTCTTGTACAGCCTTGTGTTGAGATGGACTCATAGTAATAGATGTTACAATAAAGTTAATGTTTTTCATATATAAATAGCTTCTTGAGTGTTGTGGGAGCTGCACTCATCCAGGCAAGTGGGGGTTATCCCATCACACTCCTGACTTGTGCCTTGTAAATGGTGGACAGGCTTTGGGGAGTCAGGAGGTGAGTTACTTGCCACAGGATTCCTAGCCTCTGACCTGCTCTTGTAGCCACAGTATTTATATGGCGAGTCCAGTTCAGTTTCTGGTCAATGGTAACCCCCAGGACGTTGATAGTGAGGGATTCAGTGATGGTAATACCATTGAATGTCAAAGAGCGATGGTTGGATTCTCTCTTGTTGGGGATGGTCATTGCCTGACACTTGTGTGGCGCTAATGTAACTTGCCACTTGTCAGCCCAAGCCTGGATATAGTCCAGGTCTTGCTGCATTTGGACATGGACTGGTTCAGTATCTGAGGAGTCGCGAATGGTGCTGAACATTGTGCAATCATCAGCGAACATCCCCACTTCTGACCTTATGATGGGAGGAAGGTCATTGATGAAGCAGCTGAAGATGGCTGGGCCTCAGAATCTGGTTATTTATGTACACTGCAGGATGAAATCCCAGTGAATAAAATTTTCTTCCGGGGTTGGAATTGTCCCAGAAATTGTCAAACTCTGACATTGGGCGGGGAAATCAGCATGATTCATGTACAAGGGCCCCCAGATCCCTCTGTGCTGTAGCTTTCTGCAATCTTTCTCCATTTAAATAATATTCAGCTCCTCTATTCTTGCTGCCAAAGTGCATAACCTCACATTTTTCCACATTATATTCCATCTGCCAAGTTTTTGCCCACTCACTTAACCTGTCTATGTCTCTCTGCAGACTCTTTGTGTCATCCTCACTACTTGCCTTCCCATCTATTTTTGTATCATCTGCAAACTTGGCGATAGTACATTCACTTCCCTTATCTAAGTCATTAATATATATTGTAAATAATTGTGGCCCCAGCACTGATCCCTGTGGCACTCCACTAGTTACAGGTTGTCATCCTGAAAATGCACCCCTTATCCCAACTCTCTGTCTTCTATTAGTTAGCCAGTCCTCTATCTATGCTAATATACTACCCCCAACACCATGGGCTCTTATCTGATTAAGTAGCTTTATGTACGGTACCTTATCAAACGCCTTTTGGGAGTCCAAATATATAGGCAGGAGGGTCAGCAGGTGCACACCTTGGGGCCATCCTCCCAGGTAACTCTGAGAGTGTCCGGCCCACCCGAATCCCCTCTTCCTGAGACCCCAGCAGCTCTGCAGCTGAGGAGGCAGCTACTGCCGGACAGCAGGATTCCAAAAGCAGGCCGGGGCCTCTCCCCTGTGCAGAGTGTAACCTTCTGAGCACAATGATTGTCCGGCTTGAAAGCCACTGTCCAGATCAGAGATGCCTGTACCTGTGGCCTGTGTTTGCTGCAGGAATCTCACACCCAGGCATCAGCGAGTTCTGTGGTGTTCTCTGTGGTGTTCTCAACACCTTAGAGGTGGGGCTTTTTTAAATTCAATTATGGGATGTGGCATCACTGGCTAGGCCAGCATTTATTGCCCATCCCTAATTGCCCTTGTTCAGAGGGTATTTAGGAGTCAACCACATTGCTGTGGGTCTGGAGTCACACGTAGGCCAGACCAGGTAAGGGCAGCAGATTTCCTTCCCCACATTAGTGAACCAGATGGGTTTTTACTAAATTGACAATGGTTTCATGGTTCATCATTAGACTTTTAATTCCAGATTTTTATTGAATTCAAATTCCACCATCTGCCGATGTTGGATTCAAACCCAGGCCCCCAGAGCATTTCCCTGGGTATGTGAATTACCAGCCCAGTGATAACACCACTCTGCCCCACCCCCCCATCTCAACGCCATTCCTGAAAGGTGATGACGTGGTGCTGAAGGGAACAGGTGATGAAGCCTGCCAAAGGATTAAGTTGTCTTAGAGTCCATGCAGCCGCTTTTTCTCAGCAGCGTTTTGATAATATGAGCCTCTTCAGAGAGCGTATGTGCGCTGACCTCAGCCAGACAGGTGTCAGACATTCCCAGATGCAATGTGAAGATCTCAGGAGTGTCCTCACTGCATTTTGTCGTCATCCTCCTGGAATCTTGCGGCAATGAGGGCCTCGCGACTACGCCTGCCTGGCCTGGCCAGTGCAATGGCTTCATAGCCTGCACACTTGCCTTCTAGGATCTCAGCACCCTCATCCCCTTCGACTTCCTGCTCATCAAAGGTGTGCAGCTCTTGCAGCTCTTCATCATCCAGGTCCTCCCCACTTTACATTGCCATTTTGTGGAGTGAGCAGCAAGCCACATTGACGCGCCACACTCTCTGGGGAGTGTACTGCAGTGCTCCACGAGATCTGCTCAGGCACCAGAACCTCATTTTCAGGATGCCAGTGGTGTGCGCAACCAAACTCTAGGTAGCAGCATGAGCCTCATTGTACCTTCTCACCAGGAGTCTGAGGCCATCGTACAGGTGTCATAAACCATGTCCTTTGTAGGTAGCCCTTGTTCCCAAGAAGCCAACCCTGCATCCTGTGTGGTCCCTGGAAGATGTCAGGGACCTGAGATCTACTGAGAATGTGCGCATCGTGGACGTTTGCGGGGTATCTTGCACACGCCTGCATGATCTGCTTTTTATGGTCGCAGACCAGCTGAGAGAGTGGAAGCCTTTGAGGTTCACATACTGGACTGCTTGTTGCCAGGGAGATTTAAGAACAATGCGGGTGCAGTCGATGGCACCCTGTGTCTGTGGGAATCCAGAAACCTGAGCAAATCCCAGGGCTCTTGCTTCCTGGCTTGCCTGATCAAAATTGCGTGCCTTGGCAAAAAGGACGCCTGTGACCTCCCGGATACATTTGTGGGTGGAGGCTTGTGAGACCCTGCAAAGGCCCCCAGTGCAGCCCTGGAAGGAGCCAATGCCGTAGAAACTAAGCACGACGGTAACCAAATGCCAGTGGCAGTGGATTCCCTTTGAGCCCCCATGGTGCCAAATCCTGCAGAAGGCATATGTGCGTGACCCAGTTCCCTTGACATGCGCAGGCATCGACAACACTGGTCCTCGTTCATCTGCAGGTAGCACATGCGCCATCTGTGGACCCTGGTTCTATGCGCTTATGAACGATGGCTCTGTGGGACACATCCTCTGTGTGTGGAGCAGGCCGTGCCACCTCTTGGTCTTCAGGGTTCTGCTCTTCCCTTTGATGAGCTAGGAGCTTCCATCACATTCTTCTCCTTCTCTCCTGCCTATAATCACCTCCATGTTCCTGATAGCCTCCTCACTGCAGTATCAATGAGATGCAAGGGTTAGCAATTGTTTTCAAAGGACCACTCATGGTCAAGTCATCAGCTGTGACTGCCTTTCAAGTCCCCTTAACGTATGCTGAAGACTCCAGGCCACCAGTGTTTAGTGCGCATGATGGCTCACCATGCCCATGCCCAGCCACCACTCCACACCACATGAGCTAGTGGCGGCAGCTTCGGCCACTCAACTGCACCCTGAACTCTCATCTCAGGTGCAGGCATTTTCCTAAACTGGACTCGAAGGCTTTGCGGTTTGCTTGTACCATGAGGGTGACTTTTCAATACGAACTGAAACATTATGCAAGGGACTAGGAGCGCACCCCTCTCAGCATTCGATGGTCACCTTTCCCAACAGGATCCTCAGGCTTGCCCAGTCACAGAATGGTTCTGCAGCACCATAGGACTCATTCGAATTTGAAGTGTGCGCCCGAGGGGTTGACAGTAGAGGAGCATTCATTGGCAATGTGAGGAATTAGTGCTGCTTGAGTGGGCACAGTTGCTTGACAAGGCTGACTCCAAGCATGCCAATTGAGCTCAAGTTAAACACTGTCAGCTGTGGTGGACTGCTCATCTTTTATATGTTTTGCCATTAGCCCAGCCATTTACTCACCCCCCATCGCATGTGTATTTGCTCAAACTTCAGTCGGTGCCGCCATGATCCCCCACCCAGTCTCGCACTGTAGCCCTTCCCCCTGGCTCCCTTCACCCCCTTCTCTCTGACTCTGTCACCCTTGACCCAGCACCACAAGCCAGCCACAAGGAACGCTGCAGGGGGCACTTGCCTGTGATACCCCCCTGGATCCCTGGAGCTGCTCTGTTGCATTGGGATCATCAGGAACGCTGTGTAAATTGTGTGCACTCACCTCCAAGCCCCCCTTGAAGTTGAGGTCGCCAGGCACATGCTGTTTAGAGGCAGTTGTAAATCACACCATCACAAAATCACACCAACAGGACATTTAAATTTGATGAGGGGGTTGATTCCGGCGTGTGGCCACCATCATGAGATGTAAACGTATTCCTGTAGCTCGAGGGTGGGAAACATGGTCCCCCATTGACCGGGGGAGGGGACAATCGCTTCCTGGATTCACACTGTCGGGGAAATGCACCTAGAGCCTTCTGGTCAGATTCTCTAATCTCACCACCAAGCATGCTCATCACGATGGGGCACAAAAAACCCCAGCCCAGGGCACAGGCACCACCTCCTGCACATTCTGAGTCCACAAAGGAAGTTTTAAATAGTTCTTTTGGCCGTGAACTCCACTCCCACCAGAGCCCATTGAACTGTCCAAATGGCAGCTTCTGACCATAAATTCGCCTATTTCCACCCCTGAAACATCTCCCGACTTCACCCCTTTCTCAGCTGGTCTACTGCTGAACACCTCGTCCCTCTCAGCTCGGCGATTCTAACACTCTCCGGACTGGTCTCCCACATTCTACCCTCTGTAAACGTGAGGCCATTCAAAACTCAGCTACTCATGTCTTATCTCAAAGCAAATCAGCGTGTACTCACTCATCTACTTCAGCTCCCTGGATTTTAAAATTTTCATTTCTGCTTTCAAATCCCCCCATAGCCTCGCCACTCCCTATAATACCTTTGGCCTCGTTGTGCTTACACAGAATATTTATAGAGTGTTGCTATAAGGAAAGCATTAACTCCATTGTAACATCTCTTCCTATGAGTTCCATCTCAACGTGAGGTTCTACAAGAGAGAGCAAGATCCGATGAAGGTGTATACTGTGTCTCATTAGCATATCACACTGTTAGAACTAACCCGTCATATTACATCTCCCCCCATGTCTCTGATTTCTCTTTCTTTTTATAGGGGCTCTACAGGAAACTGCTCTGTGGTTTCATGAGTCTACCTGAATGGGCCCTCTGCTCCTTTGGAGGAGTTTGGAGTTTTGAGTCCTGCAGGTGATCTCTCAGACTCTGTAGGGTAGGAGGGGGATTGGTTTATGACTCAGGTTGACCAGCCTGGTAGAGATCTGGATCTCTCGGTGAATGCAGCATCTTGGAGTGTTTGATTTGGTAGATGACTGCTCTGACTGTGTAGAAGATTGTTTCTGTGTGTCAGCCAGCGCATGTCTGCTCCATCTCACCGTGTACTGTGCTCTGTTTGGATGAGGTAGGCCCATGGATGTGGTGATGGTTCAATCACTTGTCTATAGCAAGCTCAGATCCAAACTGTCTCTCCTGGCTGGAGGTCTGGCAGGTTATGTGCCTTGTGACATTTATCAGAGATCCATCCCCAGCTTGAACGATGTTTGTCCCCTTCCTCTCCCACTTTGTCCAAGTCACTAGCCTGTACTTGCAGCGAGAGAGAGTGTGGGGGTGTAGGGGGCTGGGTTCTCAGTCTTTTTCCCATTGGGAGTTCACAGGGTGCTAAACTATCCTGGGGTGGAGTTAAACAATAGCTCAGATGGTGTAAGTTGGATGCCATTGTTCTTCTCCAGTAATGTTTTCACTGTACGCACTCCTATTTCAGCTTCACCTTTAGCCCGAGGGTATCTTGGTGAGCTGCTGGGGTTGACAAATCCAAACGATGGTGTGAACTCTCTAAAGTATTCATTGGTCAACTGCGGTCCATTGTCTGAGATTACAAGGTCAGGGATTCCACATGTTGCAAATGTAATCACTGCTCCTGCAGTGTGAGCTGCAGTTGTTGGCTTCTGTCCATCTGGAGCAGGAGTTTACAACAATCAACATCTTACCTCTGTGTTCAAGGAGGTCCATCCCGAGACATCCCATGGTCTTGGTGGAAAGGAAGATGACATCAACAGTTCTCTCATCTCCTGACGATGGAGGGCACAAGTTATACAGTTTCTTATCATCTCTCCCAGTGACTGTGAGAGACCCGTCCACCCAACAGAATATCGGGCTCTGGCTCCACATGACGCCCAGTGTCCTTGGTGCGACTGATGCAGCACATACCAAGTCTCAGAACTCCCAGAATGACTAATCTCTCATCATAGATGAGTAAATGATCAAATACACTGAGGCATCCTCTCTGTTCATAGTCCTGTCTGAGAATGGGATTATGTGACCTGTACTTTGACCAGCCACTCTCTGACCGGAACACTTTCTGCATCAGATTTCTGTGCATCTCTGATTTCATTCAGTTGCTGAGTTGTTGCTGGTAAAATTGTGGTTGTTGTTGATGCAACAAAAGGACTCCATCGCCTTGTTCAGGCCTTGTCGCGGTTACAACTTGCTGTTCACTTACTGAGTAAAGGAGGAATATGGTGCCAGTCTCTCCTTAACACAGGTTTATTCACAAAACCCAGACAGCACAGGGACAGACTCCCTTTTCCTCCCTCTGACACAGGTGGAAACCCGTTCTTATATATACTTAAGATTAATGCCCTAACCTTTCCCCAGTTAGTAATAGCTGTTCTCACTCTTACAACTAGAGGAGACAGTTCATTGTGACAGGATTGAAACATGAACATTTGCCACTGGGGTACAGGGCATCAGCTGTGGTCTGCTGTCTTCCCAGAACATACTCTGTCTTTGTATCAAACCTCAAAATCCTCAGTCTGAATCATTGTGCTCATGGAGGCATTTTTGCTAACTCCTTAGAATTTCAGAGTGTCAATAAGGTTTTGTGGTCTGTTTCTATCTTGAAGTGATGACCAAGAACACAGTCCAACCTGGAAATGTTTCACAGGCCTGTGTAGCAGCTAATGCTTCTTTCCCTATCACTGTCTATCTGTTCAGTCTCTGTCAGTGAACAGGATGCGTAGTAAACTAGTCTACACTTTCCATCCTCCTGTATCTGACAGAGTACAACTCGCTATCCTGTACAAGATGCATCTGCAGCAATGATAGAGAGTAGCTGTGGGTCATAGTGAGCTCAAACATCAGGTGATAGCAGCAACTCTTTGATTTTCTCAAACCACCTTTGTTGTGCTTGCTCCCAGCACCAGGTATTGTCCTGTCGGAGCAGCTGGTGTAGAGGCTGACTGAGGACAACCAGACTGGGCAGGAACTTTCCAAATTGGTTTACTGTAGGCTGGAGCTCAGTCACATTCCGGAGAACTGGAAACTCCTCAATTTCCCCTGTCTTCTGTGGATCAACACTGACATTATACCCCACTATCAACATCCTGGGGTTTACCATTGAACAGAAACTGAACTGGACTAGCCATATAAATACTGTGGCTACAAGAGCAGGTCAGAGGCTGGGGATCCTGCGATGAGTAACTCACCTCCTGACTCCCCAAAGCCTGTCCACCATCTACAAGGCACAAGTCAGGAGTGTGATGGAATACTCCCCACTTGCCTGGATGAGTGCAGTTCCCACAACACTCAAGAAGCTCGACACCATCCAGGACAAAGCAGCCCACTTGATTGGCACCACATCCACAAACATTCACTCTCTCCACCACCGACACACAGTAGCAGCAGTGTGTACCATCTACAAGATGCACTGCAGGAATTCACCAAGGCTCCTTAGACAGCACCTTCCAAACACATGACCACTACCATCTAGAAGTACAAGGGCAGCAGATAGATGGGAACACCAGCACCTGCAAGTTCCCTTCAAGTCACTCACCATCCTGACTTGGAAATATATTGCCGTTCCTTCACTGTCGTTGGGTCAAAATCCTGGAACTCCCTCCCTAACAGCACTGTGGGTGTACCTACACCACATGGACTGCAGCGGTTCAAGAAGGCAGCTCACCACCACCTTCTCAAGGGCAACTAGGGATGGGCAATAAATTCCCACATCCAATGAATGAATAAATAAATCACTGGATGCATCCACAATATGCCCAAGGAGCTTGATAGTTGGCTGCAAGAGTTTGCATTTGCTGTTGAGTGTCAGTCCTGGTGTTGTAGCACAGCTCACACTGTCTGAGTGGATCCATGGGTCAGGACATTATCCATCTGACATGTGACTCCATCCAGTCTTTCTGGGATGTTTGACATTATCCACTGGAAGATTTCTAGTGCTGATGTGATGCTAAAGGGTAATCTGTTGAACCAAAACCTCCCATACGGAGTAATGAAGGTTGTGATCATCTTAGACTCCTCAGGCAAACATATGAATCAGGAACAGGATTAGGCCACTCAGGCCCTCAAGCCTGCTCTGCCATTCAATAAGGTCATGGCTGATCTGACTGTAACCTCCTGCCTACCCCCGACAACCTTTCACCCCCTTGTTAATCAAGAATCTATCTGGCTCTGCCTTAAAAATATTCAAAGACTCTGCTTCCACCGCCTTTTGAGGAAGAGAGTTCCAAAGACTCACAACCTTCTGAGAGGAAAAATTTCACCTCATCTCTATTTTAAATGAGTTTATTTTTAAACAGTGACCTCTAGTTCTAGATTTTTCCACAAGAGGAAACATCGTCTCCACATCCACCCTGTCAAGACCCCTCAGGATCTTAAAGGTTTCAATTAAGT
The DNA here is from genome assembly GCF_964194155.1 of Cetorhinus maximus. NCBI lineage: Eukaryota > Metazoa > Chordata > Chondrichthyes > Lamniformes > Cetorhinidae > Cetorhinus > Cetorhinus maximus. The sequence continues at coordinate 2,531,557 of NC_135885.1, forward strand.
CCCTCTTACTCTTCTAAACTCCAGTGGATACAAGCCTAACCTGTCCAGCCTTTCCTCATAAGACAACCCACCCACTCCTGGCTTTAGCCTAGTAAACCTTCTCTAAACTGCTTCTAATGCTTCATCAAGGGGTAGATGCCAAAACCCACTATTTGCATCTAACTTTGTGAAGATTGAACTTTCCCAATTTAGCTAAGCTCCCGTCCACAGACGACATAAGGTGAACTTTGCCATCAACTGCTTTGTTCACCTGGGTAAGATCTACACCAATTCTGATCAATTCATTGGATTTTGGCACTGGGAGCATCCCTGAGCACTAGCTGGTTGGTTCTGTCACAGGCGGTTACCCCTTGCTTCAATATAAAGTCAAATTTCCATCTTTACCTTTAGTAAGAGCAGACAAAGAACTTTTCTGGTTGTAAACAGACACACTGGCTTTGTTTCTGGGATAGTGATGTGGTTTGCTGTCTACAGCTTTCACCGTCCTGTGAGCTGCTGTGGGAATTCAGCTCTGCAGTTTTTAACTTGATCCTCTCAGCTTTCCAATTCCTCTACTCTGCAAATCCGATGTAAATCGAGACGGAGTTTTCTGTTTACCAGTGAACGCCGCTGGGTTAGAGTCACGGTCCTGTTTTCAGTGATTTCTCCCTCTCGATATTGGAGGATTACATTCGGTTGCCCTGTGACCTTGAGTTCTATAACTCCTGGCCGATGTAGATTTCTCCTGATGGATGAAGAGAGCTTCTCCCCAAGAACAGCATCGGAAAGAGCCAAAACTGCTTAAAGCTCCTATCAGGATATCAGTCCTCCAGTAGCTCCCACTTGCTTCCTGGATCTCTCCAAGGAAAGACACCTCAGAATCATGGATATCTCCGACTTCATGGACCTGGCCACCTTTCCAAAGCTTTTCCTTGTTGCTTATTCTGTACAGGCTTCTTGTTATGGCACATGGCCTGGAATTGACCCTTCCTCCTGCAAAAATGGCTGCCGGCCTCTTTGACGGGACAATTTTCCTGCCTGTGTTTTCTCCCCCCACACCGACTACACTCAGCTGGGGGTGGCTGGTGGACCCTCTTCTTGCCTCCCCTGGATTTTTACACTCACATCTCTGCTTTCAGACTCCTCTGAGACAGTCGTTTTGGGATAAGGTTCTCCCTGTCGCTCCAAATCACCGATCGATTTTGCTTCCTAACCTCAGCTTGTCTGCTTGTTGAATTGTCTTCGTAAAGGTTAAATCATCTCTCAACTGCATGTGGCCAGACAGTGAATCATTCAAGACTCCGACAACAATTCTGTCCCTGATTGGTTCATCTTTTAAGCTGCCATATTCACAGCTCTCTGCCAGTCTATATAGATCATTGATAAACGTCTCAATACTTTCCCCTTGCCTTTGAGTATGCTAGTTAAATTTTGCTTGCTGGATAATGCTGTTCTTCCACAGGTTAACGTAAGTATCAAGGGCTTTTATTACTTCATCGCATGTAACTTTTTCTTTGTTGGTCCCTGGCCTGACTAGGATATTATCTGCACGGTCACCCATAGTGTATAACAGCATACTGACCTTCTCACTGCTCTGCCTCACTGTGAGGCTCAATGCAGCGTGATATCCGGCAAATCTGTGGTGCCAGTTCAGCTACAATTGAGACCTGTGACCAGCTTGAAGCTTTCCAGTAATGGCAGAGACATTTCCATGCTCGTTCTTTCATTTGCTGCCACCATATAATATTCTATGTCTCGTTGTGCTAATACAGAATATTTACAGAGCCTGCTGAGGTAAGGGAAACACTAACTTTATTAGAACATCTCTTACTGTGAGCTACATCTCACCATGAGGTTGTCCAAGACAGGGAAAGATCATAGGGCACTGTATCACTTCCTGTGATGATGTAGGCTGTGTCACATTAGCATATCCAGAATTAGATTTAATCCATTATACTGTGCTCCCTATCTCTGTAATCTCCTTCAGTCCTACCATCCTCCAAGATATCTGTGCTCCTCTAATTTTGAATTCCTGTACACCCCCAATTTGGCAGCTGTGCCTTCAGCCACCTGGGCCTTGACCTCTGGATATCCTAAACCTTTCCACCTCTCTCTCCTCCTTTAAGATGCTCTTTTAAAATCTACCTCTTTGGCTAAGCTTCTACGTTCTCTGTACTACCATCTCCCCATGTGACTCAGTGTTAAATTAAGCTTGACAATCGCCCCTGTGAAGCACGGTGGGGCATTTTTGCGAAAGGTGCTATATAAATGCAAGTTGCTATTATTGGCTGTGGCATGAGTGCCGATATCTTGGGTTGGATAAAGGGTCCCGTTAAATCCAGTCTCACTGCCATGGCTCAGAGACAGGGTTAATACAGGGAGATTGTAGAATAGAGTGAATTCAACATGAAACTAGCCTCCAGCCTTCCAGGTGAAAGGGCCATTCACATTTCACATCTGAAGCTGTTTAGAATCTATTTTAATTTCCAGTGAGACACAGTGTAAATGAGAGGCCTGAGGCATTTAATGCATTTGCTTTGTTTCTGCCACTTGACTCGAATATTAAGCAGCTGATCACTTAAAAAGCTTTGTTCTGACATGATTCATCCTTTAGTCTGGTTTTTGACAGATCTTAACACACACACAGCCCAGCAGAGACCGTATTCTGGTGACTATCTCAGCAAGAGTTTACGCAGCCATGTTACACAATATATATATACGGAGAGAGGAATTTGTAGTCAGGGGTGAGTGAGAAAGACGGATATAACCGCAGAGTGAGAAATTCCAGCAGAGATAACCAGCTCGTGGTTAAAATTTCCAGAAGGATAAAATTGTCCTTTTTTTAAAACTAGCGTCTGATTATCACACGCGTCCGATTTACACACTCAACTGATTTACACACCTTCTGAGTTACACACCAATGGTTTACACACACACCTGATTTAAACATTCAGGTGACTTACACACCTACCCGACTTACACATCTAACTGATTTACACAAACACTCAATGTACACACCTGACTGATTTACATACCCACCAATTTACACACCTGCCCGATTATCACACACACCCGATTTACTGACCCACCTGACTTACACACACGCTGATTTACACACACAAGTTATTTACATACCTGCCAATTTACACAGCCACTGATTTACACACACACCCTATCTAAATACTCAGGTGATTTACACACCCGCCCAATTTATACAGACACTTGGTTTACACACCCACCCAACTGATTTACACACCTTCCCGACTTACACACCCATGCAATTTACTTTTTCTTTTATTCATTCATGGGATGTGGGCTTCGCTGTCTAGGCCCAGCATTTATTGCCCATCCCTAGTTGCCCCTTGAGAAGGCGGTGGTGAGCTGCCTTCTTGAGCCGCTGCAGTCCATGTGGTGTAGGTACACCCACAGTGCTGTTAGGGTGGGAGTTCCATGATTTTGTCCCAGCGACAGTGAAGGAATGTCGATATATTTCCAAGTCAGGATGGTAAGTGGCTTGGAGGGGAACTTCTAGATGGTGGTGTTCCACCCTATTTACACACCCAGCTGACTTTCACAGCTGGCTGCTTTACACAGCCGAAGGTAGGTTAAGCGAGGTAAAGGTGGAGGGGTAGCGCTGTAAATCAAGGATGGCATTTGTGCAATAGTTAGAGATGACCTTGGTTCAAGAGGTCAGGATGTAGAATCAGTTTGGGTGGAGATGAGGAACAGCAGGGGAAATAGGTCAGTCATGGGAGTGGTCGACAGGCCCCCTAACAGTAACTACAATATAAGACAAAGTATATAAGTGGGTGCGTGTGATAAAGGGACGGCAATAACCATGAGTGACATTAATCTACATATAAACTGAAAAAATCCGATTGGCAGTAGTAGCCTGGATGAGGAGTTCACAACGCTTTCGAGATAGTTTCTTAGAGCAGCACATTCTGGAACCAGCCAGAGAACAGTATATATTAGACTTGGTATTGTGTAACGTGACAGGATTAATTAATGACCCAGGGTAAAGTCACCACTAGGTAGCAGCGACCACAATATGGTTGAATTTTACATACAGTTTGAAAGGGAGGAGAGTGAGTCTAAGACTTAAATAAAGGCAACGATGTGGGGATGAAAGCTGAGCTAGCTGAAGTGAACTGCGAAACTAGGCTAGAGGATAGATCAATAGAGGAGCAGTGGCTGACATTTAAGGGGATATTTCAGAGTATTCAGAATGAGTATATTCCCACTGTAAAGAAAAGTTCTAAGGGGAGGACCCACCATCCGTGGTTAACTAGAGATGTTAAGGAAGGCATCAAACTTAAGGGAAAAACATATAACTCTGCAAAGATGAGTGGCAGGACAATTGATTGGACAGAATATAAAGAACGGCAGAGAATGACTAAAAGGTTAATCAAGAGAAAGAAATTAGAGTATGAGAGGACACCAGCTCAAAACATAAAAACAGATAGCAAGAGTTTCTACAGGTATTTAAAAAGGAAAAGAGTAAGTAAAATGAATGTTGGTCCTCTAGAGAGTGAGAATGGGGAGTCAATAGTAGGTAATAAGGAAATGGCGGATGTAATGAACAAATATTTTGCTTCCGTCTTCACTATAGAGAATACAAAAACATCCCAGTAACAGCTGTAAATCAGGAAGTGGAAGGGGGGGAGGAACTTGGAGAAATTCCAATCACTAGGGAAGCGCGAATAGGAGGCAGTGGCGTAGTGGTATTGTCTCTGGGCTAGTATTCCAGAGACCCAGGGTAATGCTCTTGGGTTCACAATCCCACCACGGCAGGAGGTGAAATTTGAATTCAATAAAAACCTGGAATTATAGGTCTGATGTTGTAAAAACCCATCTGGTTCACTAATGTCCTTTAGGGAAGGAAAACTGCCGCCCTTACCTGGTCTGGCCTACATGTGACTCCAGACCCACAGCCATGTGGTTGACTCTTAAATGCTCTCTGAACAAGGGCAATTAGGGATGGGCAGTGAATGCTGGCCCAGCCAGTGACGCCCTCATCCCATGAATGAATAAAAAAAAGCAGGTACTGAGCAAACTGATGGAGCTGCGGGTTGACAAGTCTCCGGGTCCTGATGGACTACACCCTAGGGTCTTAACAGAGGCGGCTAATGAGGTAGTCGATGTGCTGGTGTTAATTTTCCAAAATTCCCTAGATTCTGGAAAGGTTCCATCAGACTGGAAAGTAGCAAATATAACTCCTCTATTCAAGAAGGGAGGGAGGCAGAAAACAGGAAACTATAGGCCAGTTAGCTTGACATCTGATGTGGGGAAGTTATTAGAATCGATCATTAAGGAGGTTATAGCTGGGCACATAGAGAAAATCAAGGTAATCGGTAAGAGTCAGCATGGTTTTGTGAAAGTGAAATCATGTTTAAACAATTTATTGGAGTTTTTTGAAGGAATAACCTGCGCAGTGGATAAAGGGGACTCTGTAGATGTGCTGTACTTGGATTTCCAGAAGGCATTTGATAAGGTGCCACATCAAAGATTATTGCAGAAAATAAAAATTCATAGTGTAAGGGGTAATATATCAGCATGGATAGAAGATTGGCTGGCTGGCAGAAAGCAGAGAGTATGCATAAATGGGTCTTTTTCCGATTGGCAGGATGTGACGCGTGGAGTCCCACAGGGGTCTGTACTGGGGCCTCAACTTTTTACAATTTACATCAGTGACTTAGATGAGGGGAGTGAAGACATGGTAGCTAAATTTGCAGATGACCACAAAGATAGGTAGGAAAGTATGTTGTGAAGAGGACATGAGGAGGTTGTAGATGGGTATAGATAGGTTGAGTGAGTGGGCAAAGATCTGGTAAATGGAGTTTAATGTGGGAAAATGTGAAGTTCACTTTGGCAGGAAGAACAAAAAAGCAGAGTATTACTTAAATGGAGAACGGCTGCATTATTCTGATGTGCAGAGGGATCTAGGTGTTCTAGTACATGGGTCACAAAAACTTAGTGTGCAGGTACAGCAAGTAATGAAGAAGGATAATGGAATGTTATCCTTTATTACGAGAGGAATTGAAGTGTCCTTGCCTGAGGCCACTTCCCCCCCTTCCCCAAGCCATGGAATGGGGCTACCACAGCCATTGAAAAGCCACTCCCGCCTTATGGCTGGTCTGGGAGGTAGAGACCTGCCCGTGAGCCCCCCTAAAAGTGAGGTGGGGTCAGAGATCAGCAGGATGGAGTCAGAGATCAGCGGGGTGGGGTCAGAGATCAGCAGGGCGTGGTCAGAGATCAGTGGGGTGGGGTCAGAGATCAGCAGGGCGGGGTCAGAGATCAGTGGGGTGGGGTCAGAGATCAGTGGGGTGGGGTCAGTGGTCACAGGGGTGGGGCCAGTGGTACCTTTGAAGTAACATTCACATGCACTTGATGTAGTCTACTTGGACTTCAGCAAGGCTTTTGATAAGGTCCCACATGGGAGACTGGTAACGAAGGTAAGAGCCCATGGGATCCAAGGCAATTTGGAAAATTGGATCCAGAATTGGCTGAGTGGCAGGAAGCAGAGGGTGATGGTCAAGGGGTGTTTTTGTGACTGGATGCCTGTGTCCAGTGGGGTTCCACAGGGATCGGTGTTGAGTCCCTTGCTGTTTGTGGTGTATATAAATGATTTAGACTTGAATGTAGGGGGGTTGATCAGTAAGTTCACGGATGACATGAAAATTGGTGGGGTGGTAAATGGTGAGGAGGATAGCCTTAGATTACAGGAGGATATAGACAGACTGGTCAGATGGGCTGATCAGTGGCAAATGGAATTTAATCTAGATAAATGTGAGGTGATGCACTTGGGCAGGACAAAAAAGTCACGGGAATACACGATGAATGGTAGGACCCTGGGAAGTACGGAGGATCAGAGGGACCTTAGTGTGCATGTCCACCGGTCCCTTAAGGTAGCGGGACAGGTAGATAAGGTGGTTAAGAAGGCATATGGGATACTTGCCTTTATTAGCCGAGGCATAGAATATAAGGGCAGGGAAGTTATGCTGGAATTGTATAAAACACTGGTTAGGCCACAGCTAGAGTATTGCGTGCAGTTCTGGAATCCGCATTATAGGAAGGATGTGATTGCGCTAGAGAGAGTGGAGAGGAGATTTACCAGGATGTTGCCTGGGCTGGAGAGTTTTAGTTATGAGGAGAGATTGGATAGACTGGGGTTATTTTCCCTGGAGCAGAGGAGGTTGAGGGGGGACATGATTGAGGTGTATAAAATTATGAGGGGCATAGATAGGGTAGACAGGAAGGAACTTTTCCCCTTGGTGGAGGAATCAATAACAAAGAACAAAGAACAAAGAAAAGTACAGCACAGGAACAGGCCCTTCGGCCCTCCAAGCCTGCACCGATCATATTGCCCGTCAACTAAAACATTTTGCACTTCCGGGGTCCGTATCCCTCTATTCCCATCCTATTCATGTATTTGTCAAGCTGCCTCTTAAACACCACTATCGTACCTGCTTCCACCACCTCCTCTGGCAGCGAATACCAGACACTCACTACCCTCTGCGTAAAATACTTGCCCCACACATCTCCTCTATAGTTTTCTCCTCTCACCTTAAATCTATGTCCCCTAGTAATTGACTCTTCCACCCTGGGAAAAAGCTTCTGACTATCTACTCTGTCCATGCCACTCATAATTTTGTAAACTTCTATCAAGTCGCCCCTCAATCTCCGTCGCTCTAGTGAGAACAATCCGAGTTTCTCCAACCTCTCCTCATAGTTAATAACCTCCAGACCAGGCAGCATCCTGGCAAACCTCCTCTGCACCCTCTCCAACACCTCCTTTTCCTTCTGGTAATGTGGTGACCAGAATTGCACGCAATATTCCAAGTGTGGCCTAACCAAGGTTCTATACAGCTGCAGCATGACTTCCCAGCTTCTATACTCAGTACCCCTGCCAATGAAGGCAAGCATGCCATATGCCTTCCTGACTACCTTATCCACCTACGTTGCCACTTTCAGTGACCTGTGGACCTGTACACCCAGATCCCTCTGCCCGTCAATGCACTTAAGGGTTCTGCCATTTACTGTATAATTCCTACCTGTATTAGACCTTCCAAAATGCATTACCTTGCATTTATCCAGATTAAACTCCATCTGCCATTTCTCCGCCCAAGTCTCCAACTGATCTATATCCCATTGTATCCTTTGACAATCCTCTTCACTACCTGCAGCTCCTCCAACCTTAGTGTCATCTGTAGACTTACTAATTAGCCCAGTTACATTTTCCTCCAAATCATTTATGTATACAACAAACAGCAAAGGTCCCAGCACTGATCCCTGCGGAACTCCACTAGTCACAGCTCTCCATTCAGAAAAACACCCTTCCACTGCTACCCTCTGTCTTCTATGACCAAGCCAATTCTGTATCCATCTTGCCAGCTCACCTCTGATCCCATGCGACTTTACCTTCTGTACCAGTCTGCCATGAGGGGCCTTGTCAAAGGCCTTACTGAAATCCATGTATATAACATCCACTGCCCTTCCATCGTCGATCATCTTTGTCACTTCCTCGAAAAACTCGATCAAGTTAGTGAGACACGACCTCCCCTTCACAAAACCATGCTGCCTCTCACTAATACGCCCATTTGCTTCCAAATGGTAGTAAATCCTGTCACGAAGAATCTTCTCCAATAATTTCCCTACCACTGACGTAAGGCTCACCGGCCTGTAATTTCCTGGATTATCCCTGCTACCCTTCTTAAACAATGGAACAACATTGGCCATTCTCCAGTCCTCTGGGACCTCACCCGTAGCCAGTGAGGATACAAAGATTTCTGTCAAGGCCCCAGCAATCTCCTCCCTTGCCTCCCTTAGTACTCTGGGATAGATCCCATCTGGCCCTGGGGACTTATCCACCTTAATATTCTTCAAGACGCCTAACACCTCCTCTTTTTTGATCTCAACATGATCCAGGCTATCTACACACTCTTCCCTAGACAAATCGACCGCTAAGTCCTTCTCTTTGGTGAATACTGATGAGAAGTATACATTCAGTATCTCTCCCATTTCTTCTGGCTCCACACACAGATTCCCACCTCTGTCCCTGAGTGGGCCTACCCTTTCCCTGGCTACCCTCTTGCTTTTTACATATGTATAAAAGGCCTTGGGATTTTCCTTAATCCTGGTTGCCAGTGACTTTTCATGACCCCTTTTAGCCCTCCTGACTCCTTGCTTAAGTTTCTTCCTACTTTCTTTATATTCTCCACGGGCTTCATCTGTTCCCAGTCTTCTAGCCCTTACGAATGCTTCCCTTTTATTTTTAACTAATCTCACAATATCCTTCGTTATTCAAGGTTCCTGAAACTTGCCATGCTTATCCTTCATCCTAGCAGGAACATGCCGGTCCTGAATTCTTATCAACTGATGTTTGAAAGCCCCCCACATGTCAGTTGTTGATTTGCCCTCAAACATTTGCCTCCAGTCTAGATTCCTCAGTTCCTGCCTAATATTGTAATAATTAGCCTTCCCCCAATTAAGCACCTTAACCCGAGGACTCCTATTAACCAGGGGGCATAGATTTAAGGTAAGGGACAGGAGGTTTAGAGGGGATGTGAGGAAGAATTTTTTCACCCAGAGGGTGGTGGGAATCTGGAACTCACTGCCTGAAAGGGTGGTAGAGGCAGAAACCCTCATAACATTTAAGGAGTATTTGGATGTGCACTTGCGATGCCATGGCAACAAGGCTATGGGCCTAGTGCTGGAAAATGGGATTAGAATAGTTAGGTACTTGTTTGCCCAGCGCAAACTCAATGGGCTGAAGGGCCTTTTTCTGTGCTGTAGACCTCTATGACTCTATGACTATGACCATGGTGAATATTGCAGTGTGCTGGCAATTACCCTGGACTGGTCACAATTGAGGTCAATCATTTGACAGCAGTCTCCGCCCTCTTGATAGTTCTGCCACTTTCAATAATTGAATCTCATTTCATTAACTTGCAGCTCAATTTAATTAAAGCCGCCTGTGAATCACATTTCTTGCACCTGATCTGTATCGTCAGTCTGCTCATAGCTGGTGGAGGAATGGTTTGAGGCAATCCCATTTCTCATTCCTCTCACACTCTTTGATTCATCCCAGACCATCTTACAGGAAAACATATTAACGTGTTGGAATATTTTAATTCTCCAAGTCTTCCCGGGATGTGGGCGTCACTGGCTGGGCCAGCATTTATTGCCCATCCCTAGTTGCCCTTGAGAAGGTGGTGGTGAGCTGCCTTCTTGAACCGCTGCAGTCCATGTGGTGTAGGTACACCCATAATGCTGTTAGGGAGGGAGTTCCAGGATTTTGACCCAGCGACAGTGATGGAACGGCGATATATTTCCAAGTCAGGTTGGTGAGTGACTTGGTTCCTGATTGGATCTTCCAAGGATGACTTTTCCCCTCCAGCTTTTCTGCCATTTACTTTGATTCGGTCTGAACTGTACCCGAATTCCATTTACCCCCTTGCATCCTCATGCCTGAAAACCTCTTACCCAAAAAATCTCTACTAATCTCAGTCTTCAAAGCTCCAATTGCCCCCCAGCTTCCACAATTCTTTGTGGGGGAGAGGGTTCCAGATTTACGCTCCCCTCTCTGTGGGGAAACGCTTCCTGACATCACCCCTGACCGGCCTGGCTCCGATTTTAAGATTCTGCCCCCTTTTTCTGGATTCCCTCCCCACACCAGAGGAAATAGTTTCTCTCTCTCGACCCTGTTAAATCTTTTAATCATCTTAAACACCTCGATTAGATCACCCTTTAATCTTCTAAACTCGAGGGGATGCTCCCCGAGTCTGTGCAGCCGGTCCTCATAACTTAACTTTTGAAAGGATTATCCCCTCAGTAAATCCCTGTTTGTGGGATCTTGCTGTGCACAAATTGGCTGCCGTGTTTACTACATTACAGCAATGGCAACACTTGAAGAAGGGCCTCATTGGCTGTAAAACACTTTGGGACGTCCTGAGGTTGTGAAAGGTGATATAGAAATGCAAATCTTTTACCCCTGATTGGCTAAGAGAGGGATGCTGACACACCACACCAACCAATCACATGCCCACCCATCAGCCCCTCTCCATTTCCCTCGAATGCTGCAGTCGAAGCAGCCTCTGCACAATCCCCTCTCCTCCTGCTCAGCTACAATGTCAGGTCGATTTTCGGGGAGTTTTGGAAGCTGAGCTCCCTCAGGCAGTGGACCCAGCGCCCAGTCAGCAAATCAATTCACGGAGCTGAAGGGGTAGTTAGTGTGACAGCAGCTGGATGCCTTGTGAAATCTGGGAACTCAGGGAGTGACACTGTTCAGACAGCATTGTTTTACCAGCCTAGAATCGGTTTATTTTTATTTATCCTTTCACAGGGTGTGGGTGTCACTGGCTGGGCCAGCATTTATTGTCCATCCCTAATTGCCCCTTGAGAAGGTGGTGGTGAGCTGCCTTCTTGAACCGCTGCAGTCCCTGTGGTGTAGGTACACCCACAGTGCTGTTAGGGAGGGAGTTCCAGGATTTTGACCCAGCGACAGTGAAGGAACGGCCGATATATTTCTGCCTGGGAGAAAACAGCCAGAATATAACAACATAACCTGTCGACCAATTGATGGGAGCAAATCTCATCGTATCACTGGCTGTGCCTTCCGGTTAGTGGCTGCCAATGAGAGGTCATTCTGGAAAACCAGGACATTACCCCTAGAGGGGGCAAAAAGGGAACATTACCCCTGGAGGGAAGAGGTTTCTTATATCCTTTCATGGGATGTGGGTGTCGCTGGCTACACCAGCATTTATTACCCATCCCTAGTTGCCCTTGAGAAGGTGGTGGTGAGCTGCCTTCTCGAGCCGCTGCAGTCCATGTGGTGTAGGTGCAATTCTGCAATAGTTTGATACAACTAGTGTCTTGCTCGGCCATTTCAGGGGGCAGTTAAGAGTCAACCCCATTGCTGTGGGTCTGGAGTCACATGTAGGCCAGACTGGGTAAGGACAGCAGATTTCCCTCCCTAAAGGGCATTAGTGAACATGATGGGTTTTGACTCTTTTGAGCACCAATCAAACTAAATTAAGAAAATGAGGGCAGCCCCTTAAAGGGAAACTGCAAAAAGAAAAACTAATCTTAAAGGAAACTTACAAACATCCAATCAAAATGTGATTAAAGGGGTCAATAAAACCCCAGTCCCCACGGTGCTCGAGGGTCCCGGCAGACACCGCCTGCCCCTCCTCCCGGGATACCCGGCCGAGATCGTAGCCGGGGAAGAGGGGCAGACAGTCGGGTGGGACTCCCCCCTCAATCGCCCACTGCCTGGGCCTGTTAATGGCCAACGTGGCCAGGCCCAGGAGCAGGTTCAGGAGGAGGTCCTCCTCTCTCCTGGGCCCCCTACACCCTGCACTGGGTGAAAAGCTCTGCTCGAGGGGTGACTTTCAGGAAATCGCAGGGAGAGAGCTGCTCTGCTACATACAAAACCCTGAGCCACAATCAGGTCGTCTCTGAATAATTTAGCACCAGGTTCCCCACGGACACGCTGTACGTTAACAGGAGAGAGAGAGGGCGCCCATCCAGCCCCACTCCAATAACTCGATAACCTTTTCTAACCAGATCAGCTTTTTAATTCCAGATGTATTTAAGTAATTGAATTTAAATTCCCCCAGCTGCTGTGGTGGGACTTGAATGTCGGCAACAATACTGAAGGCCCCTGGGTGATGGGTCCAGTAACACAACCACTACACCCCCTCTCCTTAAATCGACACAATCATTCCGGTAACAAGAGCAAAACGAAGAACGGGCTGTTACACCTGGATGATTGGGGCTGGAGACAGGCTGGACAGTGGCTCCCGAGATGCCCCAGGGATTAGCCAGATGGCATAAGGATCATCTCCCAGTAATTTTCCTTCTCGGAGAATGCTGGGCCCATCCAGAGTTTAGCTGTGAACAAGGTGAGAAATTTAAACCAGCAAGATTGAACCAACAGTGAGGCTCAATGAAGCTAATGGGTGAATATCGCCGAATATCACCTCAGACAGTGCAGCACTCCCTCAGTACTGACCCTCTGACAGTGCGGCACTCCCTCAGTACTGACCCTCTGATAGTGCCGCACTCCCTCAGTACTGACCCTCTGATAGTGCCGCACTCCCTCAGTACTGACCCTCTGATAGTGCCGCACTCCCTCAGTACTGACCCTCTGACAGTGCGGCACTCCCTCAGTACTGACCCTCTGACAGTGCGGCACTCCCTCAGTACTGACCCTCTGATAGTGCCGCACTCCCTCAGTACTGACCCTCTGACAGTGCGGCACTCCCTCAGTACTGACCCTCTGATAGTGCCGCACTCCCTCAGTACTGACCCTCTGATAGTGCCGCACTCCCTCAGTACTGACCCTCTGATAGTGCCGCACTCCCTCAGTACTGACCCTCTGACAGTGCAGCGCTCCCTCAGTACTGACCCTCTGACAGTGCAGCGCTCCCTCAGTACTGACCCTCTGACAGTGCAGCGCTCCCTCAGTACTGACCCTCTGACAGTGCAGCGCTCCCTCAGTACTGACCCTCTGACAGTGCAGCGCTCCCTCAGTACTGACCCTCTGACAGTGCAGCGCTCCCTCAGTACTGACCCTCTGACAGTGCAGCACTCCCTCAGTACTGACCCTCTGACAGTGCAGCGCTCCCTCAGTACTGACCCTCTGACAGTGCAGCGCTCCCTCAGTACTGACCCTCTGACAGTGCAGCGCTCCCTCAGTACTGACCCTCTGACAGTGCAGCGCTCCCTCAGTACTGACCCTCTGACAGTGCAGCACTCCCTCAGTACTGACCCTCTGACAGTGCAGCACTCCCTCAGTACTGACCCTCTGACAGTGCAGCGCTCCCTCCGTACTGACCCTCTGACAGTGCAGCACTCCCTCAGTACTGACCCTCTGACAGTGCAGCACTCCCTCAGTACTGACCCTCTGACAGTGCTGCACTCCCTCAGTACTGTTTTGGGGTTGTCAGTCTGCCCTCAAGTCTCTGGTTAGAGATTTCTCCCTGGATTACATGGTCAACGTTATCTCATCTTAAAATTCCTTGAAACAGTGTGAAATCATTTCCCTTTCAGGGTTTTACTGGTTTGCGTTGGCCCCGTCCTACAACTGTACAACTGAGTTATACAATGGTTCATACACCATGAGGCCATTTAGTCCGTGGGGTCTTGCTGGCTGTTCTGCGAGTGTAACTCAGCAGCCCCACTGCCCCCCTGCTCCTTTGGCCCTGCAAATCTGTCCTCCTGAGATAAATCCCTAATTCTCTTTGACAGTGACGAATGAAGCTGCCTTCAGTAGACTCCCAGGCACTGCTGCTGTTTCTGCTCCACATGAGCCTCTGTCACCCGCTATCCATCCCACCCTATCACCATGTCCTCCTAACCCCCTTTGCCTCATGTGTTTACCCAGCTTCCCCTTAAGTGTTCACCTCAACCACTCCCTGTGGGAGCGAGTCCCACATTCTCCCCACTCTCTGGGTAAAGAAGTTCTTCCAGAGTTTCCCGATTGGATTTATTAGTGACTGTCTCATGTCGCTGTCCTCTGGTCCTGGGCTCCTGTTTAAGTGGAAACATTGCCTCTGTGTCCACCCTATCGAAACCCCTTCAGAGTTTTAAAAGCCTCTATCAGATCACCCCCCTCAACCTTCTCTTTTCTAGCGAGCAGAGCCCGGGCGTGTTCAATCTTTCCTGATTACTTTCCCTGTCTGCAGGGTTTAGCTCTGGTGAAGTTTGACCGACCCCGAGCGTTTCACAGACACCTCGGAATTAGCCAATTAAAACCAGCTTTGCATTCTGACCATATTTATAATTCCCTCAGTTTGTCGGGCCTGGGCCATCAATTAGAGAACGTGCTCCAGGACAGAGACAAATGAAATTCTCTCCCCCATATAAAGTCCTGACTGGAGCTTACTATGTGGTCCAGTCCCTACAGGAGGTAGCAAACTGTCAGGCCAGGAAAAAAAAGGCAGACTTACATTTCCATAGGGTCTCGCACAGGAGGAGGCCCCCAAACTGCTTCACAGTCAGGGAAATACTTTGAAACTGCAATCGCTGTCGTATTGTAGGAACCATGGTAACTAATTTGTGCACAGCAAGACTCCAAACACCAGAACGTGATATTGACCAGATCCTCTGTTCAGTCATGTTGGTTGAGGGATCAATATTTGTCAGTACACCGGGGACAGCTACCCCACCCTTGAATCTTGCTGAAAAGAGAGTCATGTTGTTGAAGCTTTTCACCTTACACTCATCAGGACAAACACAAGAATGCCAAATTTCAAACAGTGACAACAATTTATACCACAGGAGAAAAGGGTCCCGATTGATTGGCAATCAACTTTGATTGCTCGAGGCTTTGCCATGGAGAAAGTAACGAGGAATTATAGGTTCCCCAAACTCCCCGGGTAATTCAAAAGGGAGCAAGACTTGAACATGTTCCTATTGGTTGCAGAGTCTGGGCCCCTGAATGTGAGTATCTGTCACTTGCAGAAAGTGTAAATGAGCCATGTTGTGAGCTCTACTGATTATCTTACATTAGTTGTTAGTGTTCTGATTACCGCACTCAGGGTTGCTCAGCAGGTCCTGTCCAATCAGGGAATCTGCTGAGCTTCCTCAAAATAGTGGCCAAGGGATATTTCACTCCCACCTGACAGTGCAGCACTCCCTCAGTACTGACCCTCTGACAGTGCAGCACTCCCTCAGTACTGACCCTCTGACAGTGCAGCACTCCCTCAGTACTGACCCTCTGACAGTGCAGCACTCCCTCAGTACTGACCCTCTGACAGTGCAGCACTCCCTCAGTACTGACCCTCTGACAGTGCAGCAGCTCCCTCAGTACTGACCCTCTGACAGTGCAGCATTCCCTCAGTACTGACCCTCTGACAGTGCAGCACTCCCTCAGTACTGACCCTCTGACAGTGCAGCAGCTCCCTCAGTACTGACCCTCTGACAGTGCAGCACTCTCGCAGCACTGACCCTCTGACAGTGCAGCACTCCCTCAGTACTGACCTCCTGACAGTGCAGCATTCCCTCAGCACTGACCCTCTGACAGTGCAGCACTCCCTCAGTACTGACCTCCTGACAGTGCAGCACTCCCTCAGTACTGACCCTCTGACAGTGCAGCACTCCCTCAGTACTGACCCTCTGACAGTGCAGCACTCCCTCAGTACTGACCCTCTGACAGTGCAGCACTCCCTCAGTACTGACCCTCTGACAGTGCAGCACTCCCTCAGTACTGACCCTCTGACAGTGCAGCAGCTCCGTCAGTACTGACCCTCTGACAGTGCAGCATTCCCTCATTACTGACCCTCTGACAGTGCAGCACTCCCTCAGTACTGACCCTCTGACAGTGCAGCAGCTCCCTCAGTACTGACCCTCTGACAGTGCAGCACTCTCTCAGCACTGACCCTCTGACAGTGCAGCACTCCCTCAGTACTTACCTCCTGACAGTGCAGCATTCCCTCAGCACTGACCCTCTGACAGTGCAGCACTCCCTCAGTACTGACCCTCTGACAGTGCAGCAGCTCCCTCAGTACTGACCCTCCGACAGTGCAGCACTCCCTCAGTACTGACCCTCTGACAGTGCAGCAGCTCCCTCAGTACTGACCCTCTGACAGTGCAGCACTCTCTCAGCACTGACCCTCTGACAGTGCAGCACTCCCTCAGTACTTACCTCCTGACAGTGCAGCATTCCCTCAGCACTGACCCTCTGACAGTGCAGCACTCCCTCAGTACTGACCCTCCAACAGTGCAGCACTCCCTCAGTACTGACCCTCTGACAGTGCAGCACTCCCTCAGTACTGACCCTCCGACAGTGCAGCACTCCCTCAGTACTGACCCTCCGACAGTGCAGCACTCCCTCAGTACTGACCCTCTGACAGTGCAGCACTCCCTCAGTACTGACCCTCTGACAGTGCAGCACTCCCTCAGCACTGACCCTCTGACAGTGCAGCACTCCCTCAGTACTGACCTCCTGACAGTGCAGCACTCCCTCAGTACTGACCCTCTGACAGTGCAGCACTCCCTCAGTACTGACCCTCTGACAGTGCAGCACTCCCTCAGTACTGACCCTCTGACAGTGCAGCACTCCCTCAGTACTGACCTCCTGACAGTGCAGCACTCCCTCAGTACTGACCCTCTGACAGTGCAGCACTCCCTCAGTACTGACCCTCTGACAGTGCAGCACTCCCTCAGTACTGACCCTCCGACAGTGCAGCGCTCCCTCAGTACTGACCCTCTGACAGTGCAGCACTCCCTCAGTACTGACCCTCTGACAGTGCAGCACACCCTCAGTACTGACCCTCTGACAGTGCAGCACTCCCTCAGTACTGACCCTCCACAGTGCAGCACTCCCTCAGTACTGACCCTCTGACACTGCAGCACTCCCTCAGTACTGACCCTCCACAGTGCAGCACTCTCTCAGTACTGACCCTCTGACAGTGCAGCACTCCCTCAGTACTGACCCTCTGACAATGCAGCACTCCCTCAGCACTGACCCTCTGACAGTGCAGCACTCCCTCAGTACTGACCTCCTGACAGTGCAGCACCCCCTCAGTACTGACCCTCTGACAGTGCAGCACTCCCTCAGTACTGACCCTCTGACAGTGCAGCACTCCCTCAGTACTGACCCTCTGACAGTGCAGCACTCCCTCAGTACTGACCTCCTGACAGTGCAGCGCTCCCTCAGTACTGACCTCCTGACAGTGCAGCACTCCCTCAGTACTGACCCTCTGACAGTGCAGCATTCCCTCAGTACTGACCCTCTGACAGTGCAGCACTCCCTCAGTACTGACCCTCCAACAGTGCAGCACTCCCTCAGTACTGACCCTCTGACAGTGCAGCACTCCCTTAGTACTGACCCTCCACAGTGCAGCACTCCCTCAGTACTGACCCTCTGACAGTGCAGCACTCCCTCAGTACTGACCCTCTGACAGTGCAGCACTCCCTCAGTACTGACCCTCCGACAGTGCAGCACTCCCTCAGTACTGACCCTCTGACAGTGCAGCACTCCCTCAGTACTGACCCTCCACAGTGCAGCACTCCCTCAGTACTGACCCTCTGACAGTGCAGCACTCCCTCAGTACAAGCCAACAAGCCAATCAGAGCTGCTGTTGTATGCCATCATCCTTGAGGCTTTGGATTGTGACTGGAACTCAGGCCTGGGGTCAGTAATGGCAGGATGGTGATCCAGAGGGCAGGAGTCGCAGGGGAAGGGTATTGGGAGGTGGGCAACAAGGGTGGGAGTTGTTGTCCTCATTGGGCATCCCCCTCCCAATGCCAGGCCCCTCAATCAGGCAGCGAGTGCCCCTTGAACGAGGGAGCAGACCACCTCACCCACTCCCCCGCCATCCAGAAACCCACAAGCAGCCGCACGCGTGGTTCCTTTTTCAGGCATCATGTTTCCCACCCCGGACCCCCTACCCTCACTGGGTGATGCGAGCAGCGATGGGATTAGCCCCTTTGGTCTGCATTCATTGCATCAGCGTGGGAAAGCCGGAAATATCCGGAAAATCCTTCGTAAACTCTGGGAAACGTTGGCATCCAGACTGCTCATACCTGCTCAGGCAAGGTTCCAAAATTGTGCATTTTCTACATCTTATCCGCTTAATCAGGGAGCAGGTCCCCACCCACCATCCTCCCACCCAACTAAATACCCCCCACTCCCCACTGCCAACATCAGATTTCATCCTGTGAGCCGGGTTTATTCCAGTCTCTCATTGAGAAGCAGCCAGCACAGGAAAGATATGGTGAGGAAATAATTCAGCCTGAGGCAAAGCGCAAGGATTTTTCAATGAATCTGTCGTCTGTCAGATAGAATTAAAGAGTGGGTGTGTTGGTTGTGTGAGGAGAGTGACTGACATTAAACAGTGGGACCAGCGTTGTACAGGAGTCAGCCACATGTCACATTTACTCTCAATCTGATGATCACCATTGACTCTCTGCAAACATTTGATCTTTATCTGCAGCTGAAATCCTGGTTATTTCTGTTCCCACAGATGAGGTCTAGACGACCTTGATGAGTGTCTGTCTGAACTGGACTGTCACCATGTCCGTGCTGTGACCAGATAGCATCAGTGAGCCATCAGGGAGTTACCCCTAGGGGTGGGGAGGAAGAGGGAAGCATTAGCAGACCACTGCCTCCTCCACTAACCATTCCCATTTATAGACCCTGGGCCCTGTCTGTTCTCTCAGGTGGACATTAAAGATCACAGAGTCACTATTTGGAAGAGGAGCAGGGGAGTCCTTGCCGGGGCCCTGGGGGCCAATGCTTAACTCTCAGCCAACGTCACCAAAAGAGATTGCCTGGCCATTGTCACACGGCAGTTCATGGGATCTTGCTGTGCGCAAATTGGCTGCTCGTTCCCTACATTACATCAGTGAGTACACGTCAAGGAAAGGATTACATTGGCTGTGAAACGCTTTGGGGCGTTCTGAGGTTGTAGAAGGCGCTATAGAAATGCAAACCGTTTGTTCTTTATTCTGTGTCTCCGGCTCGGGAATGGTTTTTGGTCAATTGCTGATGTCGGGGGGAATTGTAACCTGGACCAAGTCATGGTGTCATATCGACCAATTCTTACCCATCCCACACAACTTTCCCATCTCCAGAGAGTTGGGTAAGAGGCGTCTACTCTGATATTGCCCAAATTCCGATTTGTCCAGGATTGACCGGGATTTTCAGGATCCGGACCTGGATCCTGACCTCTCTGGAACACTTCCCAATTCTCAAAGGGTTGAGGAAGCAGGGGGCAGGGCACAGGCTGGCATCAGTGACTAGGGGGAGATGGTGGCATGGTGGGAATGTCACTGGGCTAGTTATCCAGAGGCCCAGGATAATGCTCTGGGGTCAGGGGTTCAAAACCCACCACGGCAGCTGGTGGGATTTAAATTCAGTGAATAAAACCTGTGATATAAAGTCAGTCTCAGCGATGGTGACCAGTGACCATTGTCACAAAAACCCATCATGTTCATTAATGCCCTTTAGAGAAGGAAATCTGCTGTCCTTACCTGCTCTGGCCTACATGTGACTCCAGACCCACAGCAATGGGGTTGACTCTTAAATGCCCCCTGACAACGGCCCAGCACTCAGTCCAAGGGCAATTAGGGATGGGCAGGAAATGCTGGCCTTGCCAACAATGCCCACGTCTTGTGAAGGAATAAAGAAAAAGTGAAGTGGAACTTCAGGGAAACTGACAGATCATGTAACCAATCAGGCTTCATTAAAAATTAACAGTAGCTGAAATCCTATGAGGAAAGGTTGGACAAGCTGGGCCTGTATCATAGAGTCATAGAGGTCTACAGCACTGAAAAAGGTCCTACAGCCCATCGAGTCTGTGCTGGTCAAACAAGTACCTAACTATTCTAATCCCATTTCCAGCACTAGGCCCATAGCCTTGTATACCATGGCATCGCAAGTGCACATCCAAATACTCCTTAAATGTTATGAGGGTTTCTGCCTCTATCACCCTTTCAGGCAGTGAGTTCCAGATTCCCACCACCCTCTGGGTGAAAAAATTCTTCCTCACATCCCCTCTAAACCTCCTGCCCCTTACTTTATATCTATGCCCCTTGGTTATTGATCCCTCCACCAAGGGGAAAAGTTCCTTCCTCCCTACCCTATCTATGCCCCTCATAATTTTATACACCTCAACCATGTCCCCCCTCAATCTCCTCTGCTCCAGGGAAAATAACCCCAGTCTATCCAATCTCTCCTCATAACTAAAACTCTCCAGCCCAGGCAACATCCTGGTAAATCTCCTCTGCACTCTCTCTAGTGCAATCACATCCTTCCTATAATGCGGATTCCAGAACTGCACGTAATACTCTAGCTGTGGCCTAACCAGCGTTTTATACAGTTCCAGCATAACCTCCCTGCTCTTATATTCTATGCCTCGGCTAATAAAGGCAAGTATCCCATATGTCTTCTTAACCACCTTATCTACCTGTCCCGCTACCTTAAGGGACCAGTGGACATGCACACCAAAGTCCCTCTGATCCTCGGTACTTCCCAGGGTCCTACCATTCATCATGTATTCCCGTGCCTTGCTTGTCCTGCCCAAGTGCATCACCTCACACTTATCCAGATTAAATTCCATTTGCCACTGATCAGCCCATCTGACCAGCCCATCTATATCCCCCTGTAATCTAAGGCTATCCTCCTCGCTATTTACCACCCCACCTCTCAAAATTACTTCTCGCAGTTGATTTCTCTGTTCTGTTACTAAATATATCATCTATAAAAAGGCAGCAATTGGCTGACGTCAACATGTATCTATCAGCTAACTCTTCTCCCAAATGGCCAGAAATTCATCATCGTGTGGGATTTCACATCACCAAATCAGTCACTAATGCTGTAAGATACTTGTGACAGATTCTGAGTCATCCGCGAACTTACTGATCAACCTCCTACATTCAAGTCTAAATCGTTTATATATACCACAAACAGCAAGGGACCCAACACCGATCCCTGTGGAACCCCACTGGAGTTTAGAAGAATGAGAGGTGATCTTATTGAAACATATAAGACCCTGAGGGGACTTGACAGGGTGGATGCTGAGAGGATGTTTCCCCTCGTAGGACAGACTAGAACCAGGTTTAAAAATAAGGAGTCTCAATTTAAGACCGAGATGAGGAGAAATCCTTTCTCTCAGAGGATCGTGAGTCTTTGGAACTCTCTTCCCCAGAGAGCGGTGGAGACAGGGTCATTGAATATTTTTAGGGCAGAGGCAGATAGATTCTTGACTAACAAGGGAGTCAAAGGTTATTGGGGGTGGGTGGGAATGTGGAGTGGAGGTTACAATCAGATCAGCCATGATCGTATTGAATGGTGAAGCAGGCTCGAGGGGCCGAATGGCCTCCTCTTGCTCCTGATTCCTGTGTTCGTATGTAACCATTGCATCAGCTGTCACTGGAATACTGACCTTGTGCCTCACATCTGAAGCACATAAAAAGCCCTCAAATTTCCTGCAGTAGTGAACCTGGTGTAAATTGCATCGTTTTAGATGCCAGTCTCCCCACTGCTCGTTTACTCCAGAATTTCCTGAATTTCTAAGCAGAGCTGGGCGGTCCGCTGTGTCTGTGTGACTCTTTGAAAGAGTTATCCAGTTAATTCACACTCCCTGTTCATTCCCCACATCTCTGCAAATCTCCCCCCTTCAACTATTTATCCAATTCCCCCTTTTGAAAGTTCCTATTGAATCTGCTTCCGCCGCCCTTTCAGGCAGCGCCTTCCAGATCACAACAACTCGCTGCGTAAATTCTCCTCATCTCTCTCTCTCTCTGGTTCTTTTGCCAATTCCCTTCAATCTGTGCCCCCCTGGTTACCGACCCCCCTGTCACTGGAAACACTTTCTCCTTATTGACTCTATCAAACCCCTCATGATATCGAACGCCTCGATTCAATCTCCCCCTTAACCTTCTCCTCTATCAGGAGAACAATCCCAGGTTTTCCAGTCTCTCCGAACCTCCTCTATCAGGAGAACAATCCCAGCCTAAAGTGGCCGATTGTTTGAACATTTAGTTTGTTGTGGTTCTGTCAGGTTGATTCAATAAAACCCTCCCGGCTCACATATCGATTGTTTGGTTCATTAGTAATTAGCCGGGGGTTAATTCAAAGCGCAAACTGCAGAGATTGAAAATGATGGAATGGAAAGGAATTCGAGAGGATTTTATGGTGTTGAGGGCTTTTTTCCTCATTAAGAAAAGATGGGCTCACATGAATTAGTTCAATTTATTTGGATTTACTGTTCTAGGTTGACTGATTAGATTAGGAAGGTTAAGGAAGCAGTTTTAACCCTGTCGGGTCTGTATTGGACACTGGAACCAGAGTCAGACACCTGGCCAAAGTAATCACTCTGGCAAATAATCTTAATTCAGGATAATCATACAAACATTCTCAACGTCATTAAATTGACGGAAGGGAGAGGTTATAAACATCAGGGGAGATTGAACAAGCTGGGGCTGTTTTCTCTGGGAAAGAGAAGACCGAAGGGGATCTAAACATAACTTTCAAATTATGCAAGGCTGTGATTGGGTGAAAGTAGAGAAGATATTTCCACTTGTGACAGAGAGATCAGAGTTAGGGGCCAAGACAGTCACTGATAAATCCAGTGGGGATTCAGGGGAAGTGTCCTTACCCAGAATATGGAGCTCGCTCCCACGGGGAGCAGTTCAGGTGAATAGGATTTCAGTTTCATCCAGATTGGAACAAACAGTTTGGACAGACAGATCATCAATAGTTTAGCAATTTAAAGGTGAGTGCTCGAAGAATTCCATCAACAATGTCTCTGTAGAATCCTCCGGATTCAATGGGAGGACCATCGGACAAACATTCGTGCCCTCCCTGATCCAGCTCCACAAGATTCAGGCAAAACTCCTGCAGAACCAACTTGGATGGACTGGACCCTGTGTCCAGACATCTGGAAACCACCTCCCTGTCTGGTCCTGTTTCCTCAAATGGCCAACAATCTAGGGAAGGACACTCTGAGGCTCTCCTTGAAGTGCAGCAGCATTGACATTACTGACAGGGAGGATCTCGCTACCCATCATTCCAGATGACAAGTTGTCCATCGAGCTGCGTCACTCTGAGTCCCAACGTCTTAATGATGAGGCAGAGCAGCGACAGAGGGGGAAAGAAAAGGAAGCAAATCCCTCACTCCGGATCCCACTGCCTCGCGGGACCTCCTGCCCCACTTGCCTGGACGAGTGCAGCTCCCACAACACTCAAGAAGCTCAACACCATCCAGGACAAAGCAGCCGCTTGATTGGCACCACATCCACAAACATTCACTCCCTCCATCACTGACGCACAGTAGCAGCGTGTGTACCATCTACAAGATGCACTGCAGGAATTCACCAAGGCTCCTTAGACAGAACCTTCCAAATTCACGACCACTACCATCTAGAAGGACAAGGGCAGCAGATAGATGGGAACACCACCACCTGGAAGTTCCCCTCCAAGTCGCTCACCATCCTGACTTGGAAATATATCACCGTTCCTTCACTGTCGCTGGGTCAAAATCCTGGAACTCCCTCCCTAACAGCACTGTGGATGTACCCACAATACATGGACTGCAGCGGTTCATGAAGGCAGCTCACCGCCACCTTCTCAAGGGGAACTAGGGATGGGCAATAAATGCTGGTCAATCCAGCAAAGCCCACATCCCATGACTGAAAAAAACAATTTTTTTTTCCCATCCCTAGTTGCCCTTGAGAAGGTGGCGGTGAGCTGCCTTCTTGAGCCGCTGCAGTCCATGTGGTGTAGGTACACCCACAGTGCTGTTAGGAAGGGAGTTCCAGGATTTTGACCCAGTGACAGTGAAGGAACGGCGATATATTTCCAAGTCAGGATGGTGAATGACTTGAGGGGAACTTCCAGGTGGTGGTGTTCCCATCTATCTGCTGCCCTTGTCCTTCTAGATGGTAGTGGTCGTGGGTTTGGGAGTGTTTGATGGGGACAGTGTAGAAGGAGCTTTACTCTGTATCTAACCCCGTGCTGTACCTGTCCTGGGAGTGTTTGATGGGGACAGTGTAGAGGGAGCTTTACTCTGTATCTAACCCCGTGCTGTACCTGTCCTGGGAGTGTTTGATGCTGCCTCTAACTTTTTGAAATAATTAATATTCTTTCTGATTAGTAAGTTTAAAATTCAGAAAAAAGTTCCAAGACGTTCACAGGAGCTGAAATCAGCGTCACTGTGAATATTAACAATGTGACTAATACACTCGGTGACATACAGTCATCAAAGAAATGAATCAACGATTGTGGAAATAGTTAGTGTGGGTGGTTAGATTGCTACTTGCAAACTCATTAAAATGACATCTCAGATTCTTGACTAATCTTGTTGCTCAATCAGTTGATAACCAAAAAGTAAAGGGATCATGTCCAGGGTCACGCTCACACTCACACACTCACACAGACACACTCACACAGACACACTCACACAGGCACACTCACACAGACACACTCACACAGGCACACTCACACTGACACACTCACACTGACACTCACACTGACACACTCACACTGACACACTCACACAGACACACTCACACTGACACACTCAAACTGACACATACACACACACGCACACACACAGACACAGACACACTCACACAGACACACTCACACTGACACACACTCACACAGACACACTCACACTGACACACACTCACACTGACACACACACAGACACACACATGCACACACACAGAGACACACACACTCGCACACACACACTTACACTCACACTGACACACACACACTCACACTGACACACTCACACTGACACATACACACACACGCACACACACAGACACAGTGACACACACTCTCGCACATGCACACACTTACACTCACACTCACACTGACACACACACACACTCACACTGACACACACACATCCAACAGTGGGCGCTGGTGAGAAGTGACTGAAGCATTCTGGGAGAAGTCAGCGCAGTCACCACGACTCAGGAGGGAATCGAGGAGAAGGACTCTTGCACTCAACATTTGAAAAAGAGCGCGGGGCTTGAAGGTAAAAGGAGGGGAAGCTGAAGAGGAGCGGCCAGTGTGTGAGTGGCCCAGTGAAGGAGTGGAGCTTTGAGGCTTTGGCTTGAGAGGCTTTGGCGAGCAGAGGCTGAGGAGGAGCTTGCTCCCAGTGAGGTAGGGCCGGGTAAGTTCCTTTAATTAAATTAGGAGTAGGTAACAGCGGCAGCAGTTAGGGCAGTCGAGTGCTCCGAATGCAGCATGTGGGAAATCTGGGACAGCACAATTGTCCCTGATGGCTACACCTGCAAAAGATGCATCCAGCTGCAGCTCCTGACAAACCGAGTTAGGGAGCTGGAGCTGGAGCTGGATGAACTTCGGATCATACGGGAGGCAGAGGCAGTAATAGACAGGAGTTTCAGGGAGACAGTCACCCTTAAAAGTCAGGAGGCAGGCAGCTGGGTGACTGTCAGGAGAGGGAAGGGGAATAGACAGAAAGAGCAGAGCACCCCTGTGGCCGTTCCCATCAACAATAGATATACCGTTTTGGATACTATTGGTGGGAACGACCTACCAGGGACAAGTTGTAGTGGTCACATCTCTGGCACCGAGACTGGACCCTCAGCTCAGAAAGGAAGGAGGGAAAAGAGGAGAGCAGTAGTGATAGGGGATTCGATAGTTAGGGGGACAGATAAGAGGTTCTGTGGGAGAGATCGAGAATCCCGGATGGTCTGTTGCCTCCCTGGTGCCAGGGTCTGCAATAGCTCGGATCGAGTTCTCAGTATTCTCAGGAGGGAGGGTGAGCAGCCAGATGTCGTGGTCCATGTAGGGACCAATGGTGTGGATAGGAAGGAGGAGGAGGTCCTGCAAAGAGAGTTTAGGGAGTTAGGTGCAAAGTTGAAGGACAGGACCTCCAGGGTTGCGATCTCAGGAGTGCTACCCGTGCCACGTGCTAGTGAGGCTAGAAATAGGAAGATAATGCAGCTAAATACGTGGCTAAGGAGATGGTGCAGGAGGGAGAGCTTCATGTTTCTGGACAATTGGGCTCTGTTCCAGGGAAGGTGGGACCTGTTCCGACGGGACGGTTTGCACCTGAACTGGAGGGGGACTAACATCCTTGCGGGTAGGTTTGTTAGTGCTGCTCCGGGGGGTTTAAACTAGATTTGCAGAGGGAGGGGAACCAGAGTGTTAGAGCAGATAGTGAGGTGGAGGAGGATTAAGGTCAAGCGAGGAATGCATGTATAGACAGAAATCAAGGGTTTGTACGTGATAGAAATGTTCTCAGGTGCATCTATTTCAATGCAAGGAGTATTGTCGGAAAGGCAGATGAGCTTAGGGCGTGGATTGGCACGTGGGATTACGACATTATTGCTATTAGTGAGACTTGGTTGCAGGAGGGGCAGGACTGGCAGCTCAATGTTCCGGGGTTCCGTTGTTTCAGACGTGATAGAGGGGGAGGGATGAAAGGGGGAGGAGTGGCATTACTAGTCAGGGAAAATATCACAGCTGTGCGTAGACAGGACAGCCCGGAGGGCTCGTCTACAGAGGCCATATGGGTGGAGCTGAGGAACGGGAAAGGTGTGACCACACTAATAGGGTTGTATTATAGACCGCCCAATAGTCAAGGAGAATTGGAGGAGCAAATCTGTAGAGAGATAGCAGATCGATGTAAGAAACAGAAAGTTGTGATAGTAGGAGATTTTAACTTTCCACATATTGACTGGGACCCCCATACTGTAAAAGGGCTGGATGGCTTGGAGTTTGTCAAATGTGTTCAGGAAAGTTTTCTAAATCAATATATAGAGGTACCAACGAGAGAGGATGCAATACTTGATCTCCTATTAGGGAACCAGACAGGTCAGGTGACAGAAGTATGTGTAGGCGAACATTTTGGGTCCAGTGACCACAATGTCATTAGTTTTAAGTTAATTATGGATAAGGATAGGTCTGGTCCTCGAGTTGAGATTCTAAATTGGAGAAAGGCCAATTTTGTGGAAATGAGAAAGGATCTAGGAAGAGTGGATTGGGATAAGTTGTTTTCTGGCAAGGATGTGTTCAGTAAGTGGAAGGCATTCAAAGGCGAAATTTTGAGAGTGCAGAGTTTGCATGTTCTTGTCAGGATTAAAGGCAAAGTTAACAGGCATAGGGAACCTTGGTTTTCAAGGGATATTGGCGATCTGGTTAAGAGGAAGAGAGAGGTATATAGCAGGTATAGGCAACAAGGAGCAAATGAGGTACTTGTAGAGTATAGAAAATGTAAGAAAATACTAAAGAAGGAAATCAGGAAGGCAAAAAGAAGACATGAGGTTGCTTTGGCAGATAATGTGAAGGTAAACCCAAAGGGTTTCTACAAGTATATTAAAAGTAAAAGGATAGTAAGGGACACAATTGGTCCCCTTGAAGATCAGAGTGGTCGTCTATGTGTGGAGCCTCACGAGATGGGGGAGATCTTAAACAGTTTTTTTGCATCAGTATTTACTCAGGAAACTGGCATAGTGTATAAGGAAGGAAGGGAAACAAGCAGTAGTTTCATGGAACATATAGAGATTAAAGAGGAGGAGGTGCTTGCTGCCTTACAGCGAATAAAGGTAGATAAATCCCCCGGGCCTGACATGATATTCCCTCGTACCTTGAGGGAGACTAGTGTAGAAATTACAGGGGCCCTGGCAGAAATATTTAAAATGTCCTTAGCCACGGGTGAGGTGCCGGAGGATTGGAGGGTAGCTCATGTTGTTCCGTTGTTTAAAAAAGGCTCCAAAAGTAAACCAGGTAATTACAGGCCAGTGAGCCTGACGTCAGTAGTAGGTAAATTATTGGAAGGTGTTCTGAGAGATCGGATATACAATTATTTGGACAGCCAAGGGCTGATTAAGGATAGTCAGCATGGCTTTGTGCGTGGTAGGTCGTGTTTAACGAACCTTGTTGTGTTTTTCGAGGAGGTTACCAAGAAAGTAGATGAAGGAAAGGCTGTGGATGTTGTCTACATGGACTTTAGTAAGGCCTTTGACAAGGTCCCACATGGGAGGTTAGTTCAGAAGGTTCAGACACTTGGTATCCATGGAGAGGTTGTAAACTGGATTCGAAATTGGCTGTATGGGAGAAGACAGAGAGTGGTAGTGGATGATTGCTTCTCAGACTGGAGGCCTGTGACTAGTGGTGTGCCTCAGGGATCTGTACTGGGACCATTGTTGTTTGTTGTCTATATCAATGATCTGGATGATAATGTGGTGAATTGGATCAGCAAGTTTGCTGATGACACTAAGATTGGAGGCGTTGTGGACAGCGAGGAAGGCTTTCAAAGCTTGCAGAGGGATCTGGACCAACTGGAAAAATGGGCCAGAAAATGGCAGATGGAATTTAATGTGGAAAAGTGTGAGGTGTTACATTTTGGAAGGACAAACCAAGGTAGGACATACACAGTAAATGGTAGGGCACTGAGGAGTGCGGAGGAACAAAGGGATCTGGGAGTTCAGATACATAATTCCCTGAAAGTGGCGTCACAGGTAGACAGGGTTGTAAAGAAAGCTTTTGGCATACTGGCCTTCATAAATCAAAGTATTGAGTATAGGAGTTGGGATGTTATGGTGAGGTTGTATAAGACATTGATGAGGCCAACCTTGGAGTATTGTGTGCAGTTCTGGTCGCCTAACTACAGGAAGGATATCAGTAAGATTGAGAGAGTGCAGAGAAGATTTACTAGGATGTTGCCGGGTCTTCAGGAGTTGAGTTACAGGGAAAGATTAAATAGGTTAGGACTTCATTCCTTGGAGCGTAGAAGGATGAGGGGAGATTTGATAGAAGTTTACAAAATTATGAGGGGTATAGACAGAGTAAATGCGAGTAGGCTCTTTCCACTTAGATTAGGAGAGATAAACACGAGAGGACATGGCTTTAGGGTGAAAGGGGAAAGGTTTAGGGGGAACATTAGGGGAACTTCTTCACTCAGAGAGTGGTGAGAGTGTGGAACGAGCTACCATCTGACGTGGTAAATGCAGGCTCACTCTTAAGTTTTAAGAATAAATTAGATAGATACATGGATGGGAGAGGTCTGGAGGGTTATGGACTAGGTGCAGGTCAATGGGACTAGCGGAATAATATTTCAGCACAGACTAGAAGTGCCGAATGGCCTGTTTTCTGTGCTGTAGTGTTCTATGGTTCTATGGTTCTACACTCACACTGACACATACACTGACACTCAGACTCACACACACAATGTGTGTGTGTGTGTGTGTCTGTGTGTGTGTGATCATGATTGTGAGTGTGTGTGAGTTTTTGTATGTGTGTCATATGAGTGTGAGTGTGTACTGTGTGTGTGTGACTGTGATAGTGTGTGTGATTGTGTGTGTCTGTGAATGTATGTGTGTAATTGTGTGTATGAGCATGTGTGTGAGTGTGTGAATATGAATGTGAGAGTGTGTGAGTATGAGTGTGTGTGAGTGTCATTGTTAGTGTGTGTGTGTGATTGTCAGTGTGTGTGTATGTGTGTGTGTATGAGTGTGTGCCTGTTTGAGCATGTGTGAGTGTGTATCTGTTTTGGCGTGTGAGTGTGTGTGAGTGAGTGTGTGTGAGTGTGAGTGTGTGTATGAGTGTGTGCCTGTTTGAGCATGTGTGAGTATGTATCTGTTTTGGCGTGTGAGTGTGAGTGTGTGTGTGTGTGTGTGAGAGTGTGAGTGAGTGTGAGTGTGAGTGAGTGTGAGTGTGAGTGTGAGTGTGAGTGTGAGTGCTCAGCGGACGGTGTGAGGGTGGTGGAAGGAACTGGGTTTACAGCCACTGTCCTGGCTAAAATTGGGTTGGATAGTCTGTGGGTCCGGTGCTGGACTGACAGTTTTTCCCAGTTCTCGATCCTCGATGAAAGGGGCAGGTTTCAGCCAGTGAGAGGCTGCTCCTTGTGACGAGGGTTTTTAATTTAATCTTTAACGGGTTGGAAGGATATTACAAAACTTATCTTCCAGATGATGATTTGGGCTTTGCAGAGGTGGAGATAAATCTGTCTCTTATCTTGACCGGCTTTTTATCCGCGTCCTCCCGGCAGAAATTCCCCAGACACCTGGAAGTTTGTGTGGTGTTTCAGTTAAAGGATTAACAACCCAGAGGATAGGAGCTCATCGCCCCAGCACTACACCTTGGGAATTCAAGGAACATAGAAACTAGGAGCAGGAATGGGTTATTCAGCCCTTCGAGCCTGCTCCACCATTCAATATGACCATGGCTGATCCTCTATCTCAACGACGTACTCCCGCTCTCTCCCCATACTCCCGCTCTCTCCCCATACCCCCGCTCTCTCCCCATACCCCCGCTCTCTCCCCATACCCCCGCTCTCTCCCCAAACCCCTGCTCTCTCCCCAAACCCCCGCTCTCTCCCCATACCCCCGCTCTCTCCCCAAACCCCCGATCTCTCCCCAAACCCCCTGATCGCTCCCCATACCCCTTGATGCCTTTAGGGTCCAGAAATCTATCTATTTCCTTCTTAAATATATTCAGTGACTTGGCCCCCACAGCCTCTGTGGTAGAGAATTCCACAGGTTCACCACCCTCTGAGTGAAGAAGTTTCTCCTCATCTCAGTCCTAAATGGTCTACCCCGTATCCTGAGACTGTGACCCCTTGTTCTAGACCCCCCCAAGTCAGAAGAAATATCATCCCTGCATCCAGCCTGTCCAGCCCTGTCAGAATTTTATAATGTAAAATAAATTTAAAATAAAATAATTTAAAATAAAAACGTAGATGGTCATGGTGACTGTGAAGCTGACAGATTGAAAGAAACAACCATCTGGGTCACTAATGCCCTTTAGGAAAGGGAATCTGCCGCCCTTTACCTGGTCTGACCTACACATGACTCCAGTCCCACAGATCTCTGAAATGGCTGAGAAAGTCCCTCAGTTTATATCAAAACTGTTTCACTATTGCCCGGGCAGCAGCAGCTGCTGCACACTACATGCCAACATTGCCAGTGATACCAACTTCGTCAGACTGTTCATACGGAGCTGCTGAGGATCACTGAGGAAAAGAGAAGATTTTAAATAAATTCAAAACTTATCTCAGTGAAGCAGAAAATGGCCAAAGATGAGGGACTTCTGTTCTCTGTCTACATGGTGTGTCCAGGGAACATAATGGAGCAATTAATTAATGTCTGTAAGAAACAGTCAGTCTACTGCAGAGAAAATGAAATACTTCAGAATGAGCTACTTGTCTGTGTGTCAGTGCCTTGCTGCCGGGTGTTGAGGAAGGTTATTTATTGCCCATCCTCCAGTGCTGACAATTGTCAACATCAGCACAAGGAGGGTGATGGGGATTTGGACTAATGTCCAAACTCCATGACAATAAATGACAGTGCGGCACTCCCTCAGCACTGACCCTCTGACAGTGCAGCACTCCCTCAGTACTGACCCTCTGACAGTGCAGCACTCCCTCAGCACTGACCCTCCGACAGTGCAGCACTCCCTCAGTACTGACCTCCTGACAGTGCAGCACTCCCTCAGTACTGACCCTCTGACAGTGCAGCACTCCCTCAGTACTGACCCTCCGACAGTGCAGCACTCCCTCAGTACTGACCCTCTGACAGTGCAGCACTCCCTCAGTACTGACCCTCCGACAGTGCGGCACTCCCTCAGTACTGACCCTCTGACAGTGCAGCACTCCCTCAGTACTGACCCTCTGACAGTGCGGCACTCCCTCAGTACTGACCCTCTGACAGTGCAGCACTCCCTCAGCACTGACCCTCCGACAGTGCGGCACTCCCTCAGTACTGACCCTCTGACAGTGCGGCACTCCCTCAGTACTGACCCTCTGACAGTGCAGCACTCCCTCAGTACTGACCCTCTGACAGTGCAGCACTCCCTCAGTACTGACCCTCTGACAGTGCAGCACTCCCTCAGTACTGACCCTCTGACAGTGCAGCACTCCCTCAGCACTGACCCTCCGACAGTGCGGCACTCCCTCAGTACTGACCCTCTGACAGTGCAGCACTCCCTCAGTACTGACCCTCTGACAGTGCAGCACTCCCTCAGTACTGACCCTCTGACAGTGCAGCACTCCCTCAGTACTGACCCTCTGACAGTGCAGCACTCCCTCAGTACTGACCCTCCAACAGTTCAGCACTCCCTCAGCACTGACCCTCTGACAGTGCAGCACTCCCTCAGCACTGACCCTCCGACAGTGCAGCACTCCCTCAGCACTGACCCTCCGACAGTGCAGCACTCCCTCAGTACTGACCCTCTGACAGTGCAGCACTCCCTCACTACTGACCCTCTGACAGTGCAGCACTCCCTCAGTACTGACCCTCTGACAGTGCAGCACTCCCTCAGTACTGACCCTCTGACAGTGCAGCGCTCCCTCAGTACTGAACCTCTGACAGTGCAGCACTCCCTCAGCACTGACCCTCCGACAGTGCAGCACTCCCTCAGTACTGACCCTCTGACAGTGCAGCACTCCCTCACTACTGACCCTCTGACAGTGCAGCACTCCCTCAGTACTGACCCTCCGACAGTGCAGCACTCCCTCAGCACTGACCCTCCGACAGTGCAGCACTCCCTCAGCACTGACCCTCCGACAGTGCAGCACTCCCTCAGTACTGACCCTCTGACAGTGCAGCACTCCCTCACTACTGACCCTCTGACAGTGCAGCACTCCCTCAGTACTAACCCTCTGACAGTGCAGCACTCCCTCAGTACTGACCCTCTGACAGTGCAGCGCTCCCTCAGTACTGAACCTCTGACAGTGCAGCACTCCCTCAGCACTGACCCTCCGACAGTGCAGCACTCCCTCAGTACTGACCCTCTGACAGTGCAGCACTCCCTCACTACTGACCCTCTGACAGTGCAGCACTCCCTCAGTACTGACCCTCTGACAGTGCAGCACTCCCTCAGCACTGACCCTCCGACAGTGCAGCACTCCCTCAGTACTGACCCTCCGACAGTGCAGCACTCCCTCAGTACTGACCCTCCGACAGTGCAGCACTCCCTCAGTACTGACCCTCCGACAGTGCAGCACTCCCTCAGTACTGACCCTCCGACAGTGCGGCACTCCCTCAGTACTGACCCTCTGACAGTGCAGCACTCCCTCAGTACTGACCCTCTGACAGTGCAGCACTCCCTCAGTACTGACCCTCCAACAGTTCAGCACTCCCTCAGCACTGACCCTCCGACAGTGCAGCACTCCCTCAGCACTGACCCTCCGACAGTGCAGCACTCCCTCAGTACTGACCCTCTGACAGTGCAGCACTCCCTCACTACTGACCCTCTGACAGTGCAGCACTCCCTCAGTACTGACCCTCTGACAGTGCAGCACTCCCTCAGTACTGACCCTCTGACAGTGCAGCGCTCCCTCAGTACTGAACCTCTGACAGTGCAGCACTCCCTCAGCACTGACCCTCCGACAGTGCAGCACTCCCTCAGTACTGACCCTCTGACAGTGCAGCACTCCCTCACTACTGACCCTCTGACAGTGCAGCACTCCCTCAGTACTGACCCTCCGACAGTGCAGCACTCCCTCAGCACTGACCCTCCGACAGTGCAGCACTCCCTCAGCACTGACCCTCCGACAGTGCAGCACTCCCTCAGTACTGACCCTCTGACAGTGCAGCACTCCCTCACTACTGACCCTCTGACAGTGCAGCACTCCCTCAGTACTAACCCTCTGACAGTGCAGCACTCCCTCAGTACTGACCCTCTGACAGTGCAGCGCTCCCTCAGTACTGAACCTCTGACAGTGCAGCACTCCCTCAGCACTGACCCTCCGACAGTGCAGCACTCCCTCAGTACTGACCCTCTGACAGTGCAGCACTCCCTCACTACTGACCCTCTGACAGTGCAGCACTCCCTCAGTACTGACCCTCTGACAGTGCAGCACTCCCTCAGCACTGACCCTCCGACAGTGCAGCACTCCCTCAGTACTGACCCTCCGACAGTGCAGCACTCCCTCAGTACTGACCCTCCGACAGTGCAGCACTCCCTCAGTACTGACCCTCCGACAGTGCAGCACTCCCTCAGTACTGACCCTCCGACAGTGCGGCACTCCCTCAGTCGTGCTCATGGACAGCCTATCTTGGACTAAACTGTCAGACAGGAGTGTTTCACTGCTTCAGCTACGCAGGCACACGTCACGATGAGACTCGCAATGTCAGACTTTGGATCAGTTGGAGCAATGTCTGTTTGTGGCAATGGTACAAGCTGTGGTGGACCACCAGCATTACCTCCTCCCCAATTCCCAACTTCAACAGAGTAACGCAGAGTGAGTCTGGACATCCAGCGATTTGGCATCCGGGGTTAGAGATGTTCTGGATAACTCTCACACACCTGGGACCAAATCCTATTGCACGGAGGGCTTACCCGCTTGGCCTGAAAGTGTGAGTGCAGTTCCCGCACTCTGTGTTCCTACCCTCTCACTGTGAGAAACACCAGCTCAGGCACAAGACGGTTAATGTCCTGCTGAGCAATGAGAAACCTTCTGAACCTTTTTAGCAAAAACAAGGATAATTTCCTCTGGAATGTGAGTTGGAGACAGGGTAATAGCTGTGATGCAGCTGAGGGGCTATTTATTCTTTGATCCTGGCACCTTCTGCTTTTTTCAAAATGGTATTTAATTTGGAGAAAAACATTGTCGAGATAAAAACACTGTCGAGTCTGGCAGTGCGTTTGATGAGTTGAGTGTGGTGCTGTCCTGATTACTGATGAGAGAGACAGAAAGGCCCACATTAAAACCAGGCTCGATCGAAACATCAGAGACTCAAATTCATGGCACCCCCCCCACCTAATCAATAACAACAATCTCTGCATCTACCAGGATGAAAGAACCTGCCATGATATAGCGCCTCTCCTCTCCACAGCTCCGACCTTTTTATGTTCACTCAGTGGCAAAGGGTGACATTTATTGAGCATCCCTCTGGCCCTGCGATGGTTTGATAAAAACTGAGAGTCTCATTCGGCCATTTAAGAGTCGACCCCATGGCTGTGGGTCTGGAGTCACGTGTAGGCCAGACTGGGTAAGGACAGCAGATTTCCTTCCCTAAAGGGCATTAGTGACCCAGATAGGTTTTTACAACAATCAAACAGCTTCATAGTCACGTTCACCAAGAGCAGTTTTACACTTCCAGAATTTTTAAACAGAATTTAATTTTTGGACCAGGCCGGGGGCAATTTGGATTCAGGCTTTGTGGATTTAGTCCAGGCTTCTGAGTGACTCATGCAGTCAGATAACCGCAAAGCGCTTCACAGCTATTGAAGTACTTTCCGAATCAAAATGAGCTACTTGGGCTGTGTGTCAGTGCCTTGCTGCCGGGTGTTGAGGAAGGTTATTTATTGCCCACCCTCCAGTCTGGCAATTGTCAACATCAGCACAAGGAGGGTGATGGGGATTTGGACTAATGAATGACAGTGCAGCACTCCCTCAGTACTCATCCTCGGACAGTGCAGCACTCCCTCAGTACTCATCCTCGGACAGTGCAGCACTCCCTCAGTACTCATCCTCTGACAGTGCAGCACTCCCTCAGTACTCATCCTCGGACAGTGCAGCACTCCCTCAGTACTCATCCTCGGACAGTGCAGCACTCCCTCAGTACTCATCCTCGGACAGTGCAGCACTCCCTCAGTACTCATCCTCGGACAGTGCAGCACTCCCTCAGTACTCATCCTCGGACAGTGCAGCACTCCCTCAGTACTCATCCTCGGACAGTGCAGCACTCCCTCAGTACTCATCCTCGGACAGTGCAGCGCTCCCTCAGTACTCATCCTCGGACAGTGCAGCGCTCCCTCAGTACTCATCCTCGGACAGTGCAGCACTCCCTCAGTACTCATCCTCGGACAGTGCAGCATTCCCTCAGTACTCATCCTCGGACAGTGCAGCACTCCCTCAGTACTCATCCTCGGACAGTGCAGCACTCCCTCAGTACTCATCCTCGGACAGTGCAGCACTCCCTCAGTACTCATCCTCGGACAGTGCAGCACTCCCTCAGTACTCATCCTCGGACAGTGCAGCACTCCCTCAGTACTCATCCTCGGACAGTGCAGCACTCCCTCAGTACTCATCCTCGGACAGTGCAGCATTCCCTCAGTACTCATCCTCGGACAGTGCAGCACTCCCTCAGTACTCATCCTCGGACAGTGCAGCACTCCCTCAGTACTCATCCTCGGACAGTGCAGCACTCCCTCAGTACTCATCCTCGGACAGTGCAGCACTCCCTCAGTACTGACCCTCTGACAGTGCAGCACTCCCTCAGTACTGACCCTCTCCCACAGCCCCATGTACACTCTCCCCTATCACTGACTCTACCCACCCATTTAATCCCCTCCCACATCCCCATGTACACTCTCCCCTATCACTGACTCTACCCACCCATTTAATCCCCTCCCACAGCCCCATGTACGCTCTCCCCTATCACTGACTCTACCCACCCATTTAATCCCCTCCCACAGCCCCATGTACACTCTCCCCTATCACTGACTCTACCCACCCATTTAATCCCCTCCCACAGCCCCATGTACACTCTCCCCTATCACTGACTCTACCCACCCATTGAATCCCCTCCCACAGCCCCATGTACACTCTCCCCTATCACTGACTCTACCCATTTAATCCCGGGGCACAGCCCAGGGGGTGGGGACGTGGAGGGTGATGGAGAGGGGCTGGGATAATGGGAAAATTTAACCTGCAACATCCTGACATCCCTGGGGTAGACACAGACAGCTCAATATCAGAGCAGAAGTTGGGAGAGGGGTGCAGAGAGCTCTTTATATCTGCCCTGCATATCCTGACTTTCTCATGTGCCTGCATCACCTCTCCGATCTCTTCCAAACAGACTGAGCCAATAACTTACATTTCTATAGTGCCTTTAACATCATAAAACACCCCGAGCCACTAAATTTGACATCAAGCCAAGGAGATATTAGGACAAAGAAGCAAAACCTTGGCCCAGGAGGTAGATTTCAGTAGTGTTGTATAAGGGTCTGGCACATATAGGATTATTGTGGGACTGAGTACAGTACCGCCCACATAATGATGTAAGAGCACATGACCCGCACCCAGAGTCAGTCTCGTGTTGGACAGAGCCGTGTGTACCAGCAAGCATGGAGATATCTCCTAGCTTGTACCCTTTACTGTATATTTGTACATAGTTCGAGTAGTTACAGTTAACTTACAGTTAACCTATGTATGACTACGAAGACTTCTTCAGACCTACTGAACTTTAACCAATAACCTACAATAATTTCAAGGAGTGAGTTAAAGGAGGAGAGAGGTCGAGAGATGAAGAGGTTCAGGGGGGGAGACTCCAAGCCTGAGACCCACACTGATAACCCTCTGGCAACTGATTGGTGTTGGCCAGAAACAGGAACCAGTGTTGATGAATTTGTTGCTAGTTTTACAACAGCACAACTTCATTTTCCAATTTCAATTCACCAACCCCGGCCCCCCTCACCATTTTACCACATCTCAATTTCACCTCTAATTTATCCTTGTGGACAGTGGGTGGTCACCCTGAGCTCCCGTCCTCAGCCCTGCCCAGCAGGAGCAGGACCACTGGCTAATTCTCGTCACCCTGGGGGAATCTGGCCGGACAACTCCCCGACCGACAGGGACTGTAGGATTCTCGCAGTCCCCCTGCACCCCCCATCCCTGTGCTCAGGCTGTTGTTGTTGGGATTAGGCAGCAAGTGGATGAGACCCAGGTTGTGAGGTGGGTATTTGGTCTGGGCTTCTCTGCTCAATATCCACACCGAGAGTTAAAATTGAATCCATTAAATGCCGTCACTGACAGGAGCAGCTGCTGATCCCCATTCCACAGGCTCGGACTGTCCAAGGGTCCATCGCAAGTGATTTGGGTTTTAAATTTCCAGTTGAAAGTTCAGGGCCTGTATTTCACCTGAATTTCACTGTCCGACCCTTACCCCTTCCTTAAACCAGAACAGAAAATGCTGGAAAAGCTCAGCAGCTCTGGCAGCATCTTCAGCTTTATCCCTTTTCATGTCGGGTTTCCAGCGTCTGCCGTGTTTTAATTTTATCTCCCTGTCCATTTCCTGTTATTTATAGATTAATAAAACCTGCAAACTAACAATTCCATCGACATCAGGAATCAGGACCCATGGGAGGCGCCGAAAAATTCATCACAGCAAAAACACGGCCCACACACACCCCCCTAAACACGGCCCAGACACACACCCCCAAACACAGCCCACACACACACCCCCAAAACACGGCCCACACACACCCCCCAAAACACGGCCCACACACACCACCCTAAACACGGCCCACACACACCCCACAAACACGGCCCACACACACCCCCCAAAACACAGCCTACACACACCCCCCTAAACACGGCCCACACACACCCCCCAAAACACAGCCTACACACACCCCCCAAAACACAGCCTACACACACCCCCCAAAACACAGCCCACACACACCCCACAAACACGGCCCACACACACCCCCCAAAACACGGCCCACACACAGCCCAAAACACGGCCCAGACACACAACCCACAAAACAGAGCCCACACACACCCCCCAAAACACGACTCACACACACCCCCCCAAAAAACAGCCCACACGCAACCCCCAAAACACGGCCCAGACACACCCCAAAACACAGCCCACACACACCCCCCAAAACACGGCCCACACACACCCCCCAAAACACGGCCCACACACACCCCCCAAAACACGGCCCACACACACCCCCCAAACACGGCCCACACACTCACCCCCCAAAACACGGCCCACACACACCCCCCAAAACACGGCCCACACACACCCCCCAAAACACGGCCCACACACACCCCCCAAAGCACGGCCCACACACACCCCCCAAAACACGGCCCACACACCCCACCCCCGACACACACCCCCCCTCCCCTCCAGCTTTTTACTTTGCCCCAGTCCGTGTTATTCCCTCACTGAACCTCACATCCCTGATTCTCATTATCCTGGCTCAGTCTCAGGTTTGGTTAGTTTCTTATTCCAGGGGAGGTCTGGCTGTGGGGGTGGGGGGAGGTCTGGCTGTGGGGGTGGGGGGAGGTCTGGCTGTGGGGGTGGGGGGAGGTCTGGCTGTGGGGGTGGGGGGAGGTCTGGCTGTGGGGGTGGGGGGAGGTCTGGCTGTGGGGGTGGGGGGAGGTCTGGCTGTGGGGGTGGGGGGAGGTCTGGCTGTGGGGGTGGGGGGAGGTCTGGCTGTGGGGGTGGGGGGAGGTCTGGCTGTGGGGGTGGGGGGAGGTCTGGCTGTGGGGGTGGGGGGAGGTCTGGCTGTGGGGGTGGGGGGAGGTCTGGCTGTGGGGGGGGGGGCAATGGGCTGTTCAAAAAAACATTGATTTAGATGTTGACAATTTACCAAAGTTGTGAGACGAACACGTTTTCCGAGCTGCCCCCCCTCACCCCGAGACGCTCAGACAGCCCCCGCCAGCGAGAGGCATCACTGGGAACCCACTTCCTTCGCTCAGTGTGTCCCTGTCAGAGTTAACCCTTTACTCCACATCTCCACACACAGTCTCTTCTCTTTGGTGTTTTCCCTGGTCTCCCTGGAGACGTGCGGAGCTCCGAGTGAGCTGGTCTCCGGAGGGCTGTCCCTCCGCTTTTCCCTCATTGTGGGGTTGTAGGTGTGACCCTCCCCCTCTCCTGGCCCAGGGAAATCTCTCCAGGCTCCTTATCGTTTTCTATTAGGTGCAATCCTGGTTTCCGGAGTTTTTCGGTGACAGTTACCTGCAGGGCTCTGGCCGCTGACCCGCACCCTCTCTCCTGTCCCAGAGCCAGTGTGTCCGGACCTCTTTACCACTGGCTGAACACATGAAGCTGACTTGCCTGGTAGGTTCCTTCCTCTTCTCAGCTCAACCTGGGGGGGGGTTCTTCCCCCATCACAATGGGTAACTGGGTGTGGGGCTGAAAGGGAGGTCGGGTCTTAAGCCTGTGGCCCATCAGGAGTTTGCAAGGGGCAAACCCATTATGTCAGAGTGTCACACGGTAACTAAGCAGAGCGAGCTCTGAGTCTCCTTCAAGAGGCCTTTGATGGTGTGTACTCCTCCCTCAGCTTCCCTGTCACACTCTGGGTATATTGAGGAACTTGTGACATGCGCAAATCCGTGGGACTTTGCGAAGGACTGAAAGCACTCGGAGACGGACTGTGATGTGTTATTTGAGAAGACATTGTCCGGAATCCATTGGTAGGGACCATTTTCTTCACGGGTAATAGTGGCTTCAGACAGAGGCCACATTGGCTTTCACACCTCCATCCGGCAGGAGTAGCAGTCGACGACTAGAAGAAATATTTCCCCTCTTTAGTCAAACAAATACATGCCAAGGGGTTCCTGAGGCTGAGGTAGGGATGATCAGAGCAGCAGTGGCTCTCTCTGCTCCTGCCTGTGGTCGGTGCAGATCACAGGGCTGGAGGCCGTCTGTTCAATGGAGCGTGGAAACCCCTGGGCCACAATCCTCACAGCTGTGCCCTGGCTCGACACTTGGTGATGCCAAGATGTCCTTGGTGGAGCCTCT
Organism: Cetorhinus maximus; assembly: GCF_964194155.1. Lineage (NCBI taxonomy): Eukaryota > Metazoa > Chordata > Chondrichthyes > Lamniformes > Cetorhinidae > Cetorhinus > Cetorhinus maximus. The sequence goes on from NC_135885.1 coordinate 2,572,459, forward strand.
GTAGGACCACCAGGTGCAGGGTACATGGTCCCACCAGGCTTGTGTCCTACACCAGGACGTCTCCCACAACACCACAGTAGAGTCTCTCAGACGGGGTTGCTAGTGAGATCTGTGGCCGTCCATCCAGGCAGCGTGTGCAAACCTGGGTGCACTGGTCACCTTGTGTTTTGGCTGTGGCAGTGACACAGTGGCACTGTGACTGGAGTCGTCACTCAGAGAGCCAGGGGAACGCTCTGAGGAACTCGGTTCGAATCTCACCGCAGCCAAATTAAAAGTCTAATGATGACCAGGAAACCATTGTCAATTGTTGTAAAAACCCATCTGGTTCACTAATGTCCTTTAGGGAAGGAAATCTGCTGTCCTTACCTGGTCTGGCCTACATGTGACTCCAGACCCACAGCCATGTGGTTGACTCTTACATGCCCTCTAAAATGGCCCAGCAAGACGCTAAAAAATCTAAAACGAATGAAACCGGACGGACCACCCGGCATTGACCTAGGGACCAGAAACCCAGCCCTGTCGACCCTGCAGAGTCCCCCTTACTAACATCTGGGAGCTTGTGCCAAATTGGGAGAGCTGTCTCACAGACTAGTCAAGCAACAGCCTGACATAGTCATCCTCACGTAATCATACCTTACAGATAATGTCCCAGACACCACCATCACCATCCCTGGGTATGTCCTGTCCCACCAGCAGGACAGACCCAGCAGAGGTGGAGGCACAGTGGTATACAGTCGGGGGGGAAGTTGCCAGGACATAGCTGCTAGACTGGGTCTGTGGCAGGTGGTGAGGGAACCAACAAGAGGGAAAAACATACTTGACCTCATCCTCACCAACCTGCCTGCTGCAGATGCATCTGTCCATGACAGTATCGGTAGGAGTGATCACCACACAGTCGTTGTGGAGACAAAGTCCCACCTTCACATTGAGGATACCCTCCATCGTGCTAAATGGGATGGATTTTGAACAGATCTAGCAACTCAAAACTGGGCATCCATGAGGCGCTGTGGGCCATCAGCAGCAGCAGAATTGTACTCGAACACAATCTGTAACCTCATGTCCCAGCATATCCCCAACTCTACCAATACCATCAAGCCAGGGGGATCAACCCTGGTTCAGTGAAGAGTGCAGGAGGGCATGTCAGGATCAGCACCAGGCATACCTAAAAATGATGGGTCAACCTGGTGAAGCTATAACACAGGATTACTTGCATAAGCAGCAAGTGATAGACAGGACTAAGTGATTCCACAACCAACGTATCAGATCTAAGCTCTGCAGTCCATAGAATCATAGAACCATAGAAAAGTTACAGCACAGAAGGAGGCCATTCGGCCCATCTTGTCCATGCCAGCCTGAGGACACCCAGGTGCCCTTTCTAATCCCACCTTCCTGCACCCGGCCCATAGCCCTGCAGCTTACAGCATTTAAGGTGCAGATCCAGGTACTTTTTAAAAGAGTTTAGAGTTTCTGCCTCTACCACCAACTTAGGCAGTGAATTCCAGACATCCACTACCCTCTGTGTAAAAAAGTTCTTCCTCATGTCCCCCCTACACCTTCTGCCACTTATCTTGAATCTATGTCCCCTCGTTCTAGAATTCTCCATCAAGGGAAACAATTTTATCCTGTCCACTCTATCTATTCCCCTCATAATTTTGTACACCTCAATCAAGTCACCTCTCAGCCTTCTTTGTTCTAAGGAAAATAACCCCAACCTATCCAATCTCTCCTCGTAGCTACACTTTTCTAACCCTGGCAACATTCTTGTAAACCTCCTCTGCACTCTCTCCACAGCTATTACGTCCTTCCTGTAATGTGGTGACCAGAACTGCACACAATACTCCAGTTGTGGCCTCACCAGTGTTTTATACAATTTCAACATTATATCCTTACTTTTCTATTCTATACCTCTGCCAGTGAAGGAGAGCCTTCCATATGCCTTCTTTACAACCTTGTCTACTTGAACTGCTGCCTTCAGGGACCTGTGTACTTGTACGCCAAGATCTCTCACTTCATCCACCCCTCTTAGTATATTCCCATTTATTGTGTAAACCCTGTAACTGTTTGACCTCCCTAAATGTATAACCTCACACTTCTCTATGTTAAAATCCATCTGCCACTTTACCGCCCACTCCACCAACCCATCTATATCGTTTTGGAGATTATGACTATCCTCTACACTATCCACTACTCAGCCAATCTTTGTGTCATCTGCAAATTTCCCAATCGTGACCTCCCACGTCCACATCCAAATCGTTAATATATAACACAAACAGCAAGGGTCCCAACACCGAGCCCTGTGGAACACCACTTGAGACAACTTTCCATTCACAAGGACATCCATCGACCATTACCCTTTGTTTCCTGTTACAAAGCCAACCTTTTATCCAGTTTGCCACATTACCCTGAATCCCATAGGCTTTTACTTTCCTGACCAATCTGCCATGTGGGACCTTGTCAAATGCCTTGCTAAAATCCATGTTCACAACATCCACTGCACTACCTTCATCAACCCTTCATGTCACTTCCTCAAAGAATTCAATCAAATTTGTGAGGCAAGACCTTCCTTTAACAAATCCATGCTGACCATCCCTGACTAGTCCATGCCTTTCCACATGACAGTTAATCCTATCTCTCAGGATTGATTCTACTAATTTGCTCACCATCGATGTAAGACTAACTGGCCTATAATGTTTGGCATTTCCTTTGATCCCTTTTTAAACAATGGAACTACGTTTGCATTTCTCCAGCACTCCGGTACCTCCCCTGTATCTAGTGAAGATTGGAAAATCATCCTCAGAGCATCTGCTATCTCCTCCCTGACAATCCATCTGGCCCTGGTGACTTATCAACTTTCAAGGATTTCAACCCTTCGAGTACTTCCTCTTTCTTTATGACTATCCCGTCCAATATCTCGCAGTGTTCCTCCTGGACTACTATACCTACATCCTCCCTTTCCTTTGTAAACACGGAGACAAAATATTCATTCAAAACCCTTCCCACAGCCTCTGCATCTACACACAAGTTTCCATCTTCATCTCTGATAGGTCCCACTTTTTCCTTAACTAACCTTTTAGCATTAATGTATTGGTAAAACATCTTTGGGTTATCTTTAACTTTACTTGCTAATCTTTTTTCATGCCCTCTCTTTGATTTCCTTACTTCCTTTTTTACTTCATCCCTGCACTTCCTATATTTACCTAGGCTATCTGCAGTGCTTAGTTCTTTGTGCCTATCGTACGCTTTCTTTTTCTGTTTGATCTTCCCCTGTATTCCTCTAGTCAACCGGGGGGGTCTAGGTTTGGCAGTACCACTCTTATTTTTGTAGGGGACATGTCTACTTTGTACAATTAGGATCTTGTTTTTTAGTGCTTCCCACTGGTTTTCCACTGTTTTATCCTCCAGCAGTGCTGTCCAGTCCACCTCAGCCAAGTCCCTTCTCATTTCTGCAAAATTTACCTTCCCCCAGTTCAAGACTTTTATTCCTGCCTTATCTCTCCCTTTCCATGGTAATGCTAAATCTAACTGAATTGTGATCACTGTCCCCGATATGGTCGCCAATTGTCACTTCACCCACTTTCCCTTCTTTGTTCCCCAAGACTAGGTTTAGAATTGCATCTCCTCTCGTTGTGTTTGTCACTAATTGGTTGAAAAGATTTTCCTGGACACACTGCATGAATTTTTCTCCCTCAGTGCCCCTTATATTGTTTGAATCCCAGTTGATATTAGGATAGTTGAAGTATCTGACTATTATTGCCCTCTTGTTCTTACAAGCAGAAATTTGCCTACATATTTGTTCTTCTATCTCCCTTTCACTATTTGGGGGTCTGTAGTATACTCCCAGTAGTGTGACTGCCCCTTTTTTATTTCTAAGCTCAATCCATAAAGCCTCGTTTGTTGACCCATTTAGTATATCATCCCTTCTCACAACTGGAATTGATTTTTTAACCATTAGTGCTACCCCCCCTCCTTTTTTATCTCCTACTCTATCGTGTCTGAAGACTCTGTAACCAGGGATATTAAGCTGCCAGTTTTGTCCCTCCTTTAGCCAGGTCTCCGTTATAGCAATGACATCCTGCTGCCATGTGTCGACCTGTGCCTTTAACTCCTCTACCTTGTTTGTAATACTCCTTGCATTGAAGTATAAACAGTTTAACCCCGTCAATTTCCCTTGCTGGACACTTTTTAAACTTTGCTTCTCCTGTAACTCCATGTCTATCACAACGTCCCTGGCTAATGTTCTACCTCCATTTTTCTGATCTGAATCTGACCTATCTGATCCTACTCCTGGGATCCCATCCCCCTCCCACACTAATTTAAATACTCCCCAACAGAACTAGCAAAAGCCCCCGCAAGGACACTGGTCCCAGCTCTGCCTGGGTGCAGCCCATCCGGTTTGTACAGGTCCCACCTTCCCCAGAACCGGTCCCAGTGCCTCAAGAATCTGAATCCCTCCCGGCTACACCACCTCTCCAGCCACGTGTTCATTTGGTCTATCCTCTTATTCCTGCTCTCGCTAGCACGTGGAACTGGGAGTAATCCTGAGATTACTACATTTGAGGTCCTGCATTTTAATTTATCTCCTAACTTCCTGTACTGAGTTTGCAGGTCCTCATCCCTTAGTTTGCCTATGTCGTTGGTACCAATGTTTACCACGACCACTGGCTGTTTACCTTCCCTCCCCAGAATGTCCTGCAGCCGCTCCGTGACATCCTGGACCCTGGCACCAGGGAGGCAACATCCCATCCTTGATTCACGTTTGCGGCCACAGAAGCGTCTGTCTGTGCCCCTAACTAGTGAATCCCCTATCACTATAGCCCTGCCACTTGTTTCCCTCCTGCCCCTCTGAGCAGCAGAGCCACCCACGGTGCCGTGAACTTGGCTGTTGCTGCTTTCCCCTGAGAGGACATTCCCCCCCAACAGTATCCAAAGCGGTTTCTCTGTTCGAGAGCCACATCCAGTAGTGAATGGAGGTGGGGAATACAGTTGGAGGTGGTGGTGTAGAGGTAATGTTGCTGGAATTAGTAATCTTGAGGCCCAGGCTAACACTTTGTGGATCACAGGTTCAAATCCCACCACAGCAACTGGTGGGATTTGAGTTTAGTTAATGAATCTGTGGAAGAGTTTTCGGGTGGAGAGGGTGTGAGTGAGGAGCTGGTCACTGCTGTTTTACCTGGGCAGCCTCTGGGAGATTGAGTTCATATTGAAATTTTTAAATGAAGAAAGATAAAGTTTAGTGTCACATGAGCTGGGACATGTTTATGAATTGTGAAATCAAAAAAGTTATTTATTTAATAAAACCTTCGGGAAACCTCATTCCGCCCGTGGAGGAGGTTTCCTGAAAAGTGTGAAGGCCGCTTGGTCTCCTCGCCTGCCCATCGCCAACAAGCAGCCCTGTTAATTATCTAAATGAGTCTCCCAATGGCCTTGACAGGCTTTTGACAGTTCGGCGGGTGCGCAGTCCCCTTCAGTACAAGCCCACCCGACCGACAGATTGGAATGGCGCCTGGTGACACTGGGACACATGCCCGACATCGCCATTTTACACATCGGTGTGTGGGACCCACCCCCAACTCACTGACCTTGAAATTCTGACTCTGGAATTAAAAGCTAATCTCAGTAATGGTGACCATGAAACTATCATCAGTTGTCATAAAACCCATCTGGTTCACTAAGTCCTTGAGGGAAGGAAATCTGCCGTCCTTACCCGGTCTGGCCTACATGTGACTCCAGACCCACAGCAATGTGGTTGACTCTTACATGCCCCAGAGAGGTCAGTTCAAGGGCAATTAGGGATTCAAAGAATAAAGAGGTGGAGGCTCCACAAATATCAGTGATGGAGGAGCCCAGCACATCAGCGCAAAAGATAAGGCTGAAAAATTTGCTTTATATTCTTCAGCCAGAAGTGCCGAGTGGATGATCCATCTCGGCCTCCTCCGGAGGTCCCCAGCATCACAGATGCCAGTCTTCAGCCAATTTGATTCACTCCACGTGATATCAAGAAACAGCTGAAGGTACTGGATACTCAAAGGCTATTGGCCCTGACAATATTCCAGCAATAGTACTGAAGACTTGTGTTCCAGAACTTGCCATGCCCCTAGCCAAGATGTTCCAGTACAGCTACAACACTGGCATCTACCCAGCAATGTGGAAAATTGCCCAGGTATGTCCTGTACACAAAAAGCAGGACAAATCCAACCCGGCAATTACTCCCCCATCAGTCTACTCTCCATCATCAGTAAAGTAATGGAAGGGGTCATTGACAGTGCTATCAAGCAACACTTGCTCAGCAATAACCTGCTCACTGATGCTCAGTTTGGGTTCTGCCAGGGCCACTCAGCTCCTGACCTCATTACACCCTTGGTTCAAACATGGACAAAAGAGCTGAACTCCCGAGGTGAGATGAGAGTGACTGCCCTTGACATCAAGGCTGCATTTGACCGAGTGTGGCATTTTTCTTTATTGTCTCATGGGATGTGAGTGTCGCTGTTAGGGAGGGAGCTCCAGGATTTTGACCCAGCGACAGTGAAGGAACGGTGATATATTTCCAAGACAGGTTGGTGAATGACTTGGAGGGGAACTTCCAGGTGGTGGTGTTCCCATCTATCTGCTGCCCTTGTCCTTCTAGATGGTAGTGGTCATGGGTTTGGAAGGTGCTGTCGAAGGAGCCTTGGTGAATTCCTGCAGTGAATCTTGTAGATGGTACACACTGCTGCTACTGTGCGTCGGTGGTGCAGGGAGTGAATGTTTGTGGATGTGGTGCCAATCAAGTGGGGCTGCTTTGTCCTGGATGGTGTCAAGCTTCTTGAGTGTTGTGGGAGCTGCACTGATCCAGGCAAGTGGGGAGTATTCCATCACACTCCTGACTTGTGCCTTGTAGATGGTGGACAGAATTTGGGAAGTCAGGAGGTGAGTTACTCGTCACAGGATTCCTACCTCTGGTCTGCTCTTGTAGCCACAGTATTTATATGGCTAGTCCAGTTCAGTTTCTGGTCAATGGTAATCCCCAGGATGTTGATAGTAGGGGATTCAGTGATGGAAATGCCATTGAATGTCAAGGGACGATGTTTGGATTCTCTCTTGTTGGAGATGGTCATTGCCTGGCACTTGTGTAGCATGAATGTTACTTGCCACTTGTCAGCCCAAGCATGGATATTGTCCAGGTCTTGCTGCATTTGGGCATGGACTGCTTCAGTATCTGAGGAGTCGCGAATGGTGCTGAACATTGTACAATCATCAGCGAACATCCCCACTTCTGACCTTATGATGGAAGGAAGGCCATTGACGAAGCAGCTGAAGATGGTTGGGCCGAGGACACTACCCTGAGGAACGCCTGCAGTGATGTCCTGGAGCTGAGATGACTGACCTCCAACAACCACAAACATCTTCCTTTGTGCTAGGTATGACTCCAACCAGCGGAGAGATTTTCCCCCTGACCCCACAAGTGGAAATGTCATCTCAGTAACTACCCTATTGAGTGCCCTCAGGATTTTACCTGTTGCCGGCAAGTATCTGGTGGTCACAGCTGTGAAGGCTGCCACTTCTGCTGTGAAAGGTTTTGTCTCTGTGTACTGGGTAAGTGTTGGGTATCCTGGGCAGGGTATCAGCCATGGTCTGCCCTTTACCCTGTACCTACTCTGTGGTGGTGTGTATCGCATGAGTCCAAGTTGGAATCACTGAATCCTGGGTGGCATCTTCATGATTTCTCTTGTGTTTAACAACGTTACTAATGACTTGTGATTGGTCTCAATCTTAAAGTGGAGGCTCAGCACATAGTCAGAGAATTTCTCCAAGTTTCTGCAAAGGTTTCCTTTCCGATCACAGTATAGTGACATTCAGTCTCAGACAGTGACCTGGACATAGCAAACAGATCTCCTTTTGCCATCAGTTTGGGCTTGAATCTGATTCTGCTCCCAGTCCTGCTGCAGGTGCATTGGCAGGCACACTCATGGGAAACTCTGGGTCGTAGTGGGCTGGGACCTCTGAGGATGTTAACATCCCTTTTAATATGCTCAAATGACAGCTGCTGTTGCTCAGTGCAGCACTTCACCTACTCCTGTTCCGAAAGATATCCCAGGGGTTCATTTATCTGGGGCTGAAATTTGCCTAGTTGGTTAACCCTGGCCATAAACCTTTGGAGATCTGTAACATTCCAGGTGATGGAAATTCCCTTATTAACTTTGTCTTTGAGGGTCCACAGTGACCCCAGCTGCTTGTAAACTGTCCCCTAGGAGCTTTACTGTGGGCCTAGAAAACTCACATTTGTCAGTGAGTTTGAAGCCAGCGTCTGACAGTGTGAGGAAGATTTCCCTGACCTGTTTGTCCTGTTCCTGTTTCATTGACCCATGGATCTAGATGTTGTCCATGTGGCAGATAACTCAATGCCCTGAAATATGTTGGACATTGTCCTTTGGAATAATTCAGGTGTTGACATGGTGTTGAATGGCAGACAGTTAAAGCAGTACCCTCCAAAGGGCATATTAAAATTAGTTAAGAACTCCAACTCTTGTTCCAATGGCAGCTGCCAAAACTCATTGTTGGTGTCACATTTGGTGAAGATGGTGATCCTGGCGAGTTTTACCAAGTGCTTATCCACCAATACCATTGGATGTATTTCTCTTTGAATGGCCTTGTTGAGATGTGTTAGATCAACGCAGGTACAAATGGAGATTAGGGACCAGAGCCACACCAGTTAACTACCCGAATGGTTTAGTGAAATAACCCGTTACAGCCTGGCCCGATCTCACTCCAGACCCTTTTCAGAAGTGGGTGTGGGACCTTCCTTGGCGTGAATAGAGAAGGGGATGTAATGTGATACACAGTCTTCAACTAACCCTACCCAAGCATATACATATAAACATATAAGATCCTGAGGGGACTGGATAGAGTGGATAGCAGGAGGATGTTTCCTCTTGTGGGGGAGACTGAACTCGGGGACACAGTTTAAGAGTAAAGGGTCTGGTTTTTAGGGCAGAGATGAGGAGAATTTCTTTCTCTCTGAGAGTCATTAGAATGTGGAATTCTCTTCCCCAGGAAGCAGTGCAGGCTGGGTCATTGAATTTATTCAAGGCTGAGTTAGGCAGATTCTTGATAGACAAGGGAGTCGAGGCTTATTGAGGGGCAGATGGCAAAGTGGAGTTGAGACCACAACCAGATCAGCCATGATTGTATCGAATGGTAGACCAGGCTTGAGGGGACGAATGGTCCATTCCTGCTCCTATCTTCCTATGTTCCCAAACCTGTAAAGAGTGTGGGGAATTCCCTCCTAAATTCATTTTCTGGTGTCTTTGCATTGACCTCACCAACTTTTAGAAGCAACTTTGGAGATATGCAGCTTTTCTGCTCAACGAGTATGTTTGATTCTTGGTGACGTACAATATTTTGGGAATTGCTCTATCTTTATATCCTAGTGTCATCTCTCGCTGGCTTTGAACATTTAACCTGTCCCCCCCGGGACCTTGGGGTTGAATAGAGGATGGTTGTTGTATCATTTCATTCAGCCGTGACACTCTGTCAGATAACACTGAAACACCAGCTCCTGTGCCTAGCTTAAATTCAGTCAGGTGGCCATTGTCAGAACTCCAAAACTGGTTTTTATTTTCCTTTATTTTGCCCAGGAAGGTGCTTCCCTGGTTGCCGAGGTGTGGGATTTCCTTTAACAGATTTCTCCTTTTGCCTTGTAAACACAGGTCTCCAGGGATGGAAGACCATTTTAAAATGGCCTCTCTTGCCACAGCCATGGCACTGGGAAGTTTGGGAATTTCTTCCCGCCTGTGGACCCTCTTCCCGCCCCAGCAGGGGACATTGGGAAATGGCGGCTGGCACCTTTTCCGGGCGTATTCCTGGCTGCTGCCTTGCCATTTTTTTCCGTTTTACAACCTCAAACTGAGCGTCTTCATTGGGCTGTTCTTCAGAAATCTCCCTCACGCCTTATTCAGCCTCCACTCTTCGGTCTGTCTGGCCAGTTATACCAGCTTTACTTAAATTTAAATCTTCTGAAAATTGCAAGGAGTCAGAGAGATTCTCATCTAAAACGCCAATGACTATTCAATCTCTGATCAGGTCGTCTTTTAGTGTTTCAGACTCACAACTTGCGGCTAGGCAGTACAATTCATTGATGAACGAGTCAATCCCTTCACCCTGTTTTTGACTGTGCTGGTTAAACTTCACCCTCTCAAAAGCAATATTTTTACAAAGACTGAAGTATGAGTCAAAGACTCTAACGACATCATCAGAGGAGGCTGCCTCTTCATTCCCCTGTCTGGCAAACATGTCATCTGCTATAGTCCCAACAACATATAACAAAGTGCTAGCCACTGTTACTGGGCTTCACTACAAGCTGGTCCCACTATTTTCTACCGTTCTGATGTGGGTGTAGTCACTGCTGCCACCATCTGTTATCATGGGTTTGTCTCGTGATTCATTAGCTTCTTATTCGAGAAGAGATCTGGCTGGAAGCAATGGGCTTTGTTCAAAAAAGCATTTATTTATCTGCCATTCACAAAAGTCAAATGAGGCGAATTGCATTTCTCGAGCTGCCATCTGAGCCGCTCAGGCAACCTCTCTCAGTGAGTGACATCACTGTGACCGAGCGTCCTCTGACCTTTGCACATGCTCAGTGTGCTCTTGTGAGAGTTAACCCTTTACGCTGGGGGGCTGGGGGGCTGGGGGCTGTGGGGCTGGGGACTAGGGGGCCAGGGGGCCGGGGACTGGGGGGCCGGGGACTGGGGGGCCAGGGGGGGCAAAAGAAATTTGCAGATGACACAAAGCTGGGTGGGAGGGTGAGCTGTGAGGAGGATGCAGAGATGCTTCAGTGTGATTTGGACAAGCTGTGTGAGTGGGCAAATGCATGGCAGATGCAGTATAATGTGGATAAATGTGAGGTTATCCACTTTGGTAGCAAAAACAGGAAGGCAGATTATTATCTGAATGGCTATAAATTGAGAGAGGGGAATGTGCAATGATACCTGGGTGTCCTCGTACACCAGTCGCTGAAGGTAAGCATGCAGGTGCAGCAGGCGGTAAAGGCGGCAAATGGTAAGTTGGCCTTCATAGCGAGAGGATTCGAGTACAGGAACAGGGATGTCTTGCTGCAATTGTACAGGGCCTTGGTGAGACCACACCTGGAATATTGTGTGCAGTTTTGGTCTCCTTATCTGAGGAAGGATGTTCTTGCTATAGAGGGAATGCAGCGAAGGTTTACCCGACTGATTCCTGGGATGGCGGGACTGACATATGAGGAGTGTGTGTGTGTGTGTGTGAGTGTCAGTGTCAGTGTGTGTGTGTGTGTGTGAGTGTCTGTGTGTGTGTGTGTGAGTGTCAGTGTGCGTGTGTGTGTGTGTGTCTGTGTGTGTGTGTGTGTCAGTGTCAGTGTGTGTGTGTGTCTGTGTGTGTGTGTGTGTGTCAGTGTCAGTGTGTGTGTGTGTGTGTGTGTGAGTGTCTGTGTGTGTGTGTGAGTGTCAGTGTGCGTGTGTGTCTGTGTGTGTGTGTGTGTCAGTGTCAGTGTGTGTGTGTGTCTGTGTGTGTGTCAGTGTCAGTGTGTGTGTGTGTGTGAGTGTCAGTGTGTCTGTGTGTGTGTGAGTGTCAGTGTGTCTGTGTGTGTGTGAGTGTGTGTGTGTCTGCGCTGGGGAAGTTTAAAAGGTTTAGTTAGTTAGGTTCCCAGACTCCAGTTGTGTGTCAAACAGTTCTTGAAACTTGTTTAAAAGGAGTTTTGGTTTATAATAAATGAATCATTCTGAGTTTTGAAAGGAGCCTGGTCAGAGTCTCTTTTCTCCTGGGTAATAGAGATATAGGTAAACATTTAGTCATTTCGATGAGAAAATTAAACATTTAAATTAATGTTAGAGCTGCGTATTGGGGAATGAGAATTCTCGCTCTCCCCCCATCCCAGCCGGAACAGCAGCGCCACCAGGAGCGCTGGCAACAGCTGGTATTGCGACCGTCCAAGGCACAGGGTGGCTGAGGGACCCAGGCCACTGGCCAGTGATGGCGGGAGGGGCACGCGGGATGTGGGTTACGGGGGGAGCGGAGGGGAGGGGGTCAGCAACACCGGCAAGGGGGTGGGGGGGTGCGGCTTTCAGGGTCCCACCCACACCCCCTTCCCAGCGCTGGGTCCCCTCAGCAGGCACTGAGTGCCTGACAGATAGGGTCTCCCCCACACTGGGGCCTGCGAGCCCCCCACCCACTGCTGGGTTAATGCCAATGGGGTAGTGGGCAGGGCCCTTAACTGGGTGCGAATTGCCCACTTAAGGGCCTCAATTGGCCGTGAGGTGGTAACGCTGTCCAGGGTCCACCCCGCCAAAGACATATTGGGTGGGGGGGGTGGAGGTGGGAAAGCCCTGGAGTCCCCACCCTCCCACCTGATTAAATGCCCCCACCGCTAAACTCACCCTGAGGGAGGGCATTAAATTCCACCCCTATGAGCTCAAATTCCCACAAGGGCAGCTGGAGAATCCGAATTCAGCTGAAAAAACATCTGGGAATATAAACCTGGAGTTAGTCAGAGTGACCGTGAGGCTGCCAGACCCTCATTAAAAACCCGACTGGTTCAGTAATGTCACCCGCAGCAGCGAATCTACCTTCCTTACCCGCTCCAGACCCGGGAGGTGACTCCAGCCCACACCCCAGCGCCCGTGGCAATGCCCTCTCACGGAGCCACGCTCACCAGCAGAAGTGACAGCGATAGCCCACCCCCCATGGGGGTATTATCCCCTGACGCCGGGTAAGAATTCACCCTGAGTGGCACCCGCGAAATTGGAAGAGGCAGAATATCGCGCTTTTCACAATCGTAGCACATCCCAAAGCTCTTTACACACAGTGAAGTTCGTGTGCAGGAGAGTCGGTCTGGTAATGCAGGAAAGGGGGCTGTTAATTTACACACAGCAAGATCCCACAAACAGCAAGGTGATAATGACCAGGTCATCCGATTCGGTGGCGCTGGCTGAGGGACAAACCTTGGCCAGGACACCGAGGGGAAACCCCTGCTCTTCTTCATAAGAGTGGCCCTGGGATCTCTGACACCTGCCTGAATGGAGAGATGGGACCCCTGATCTGAATGAAGAGAGAGCACCGGTTAATCCAGGACCTTGATACCTCTTGGCAAATCTGCGCTGGTGTTTGGCCAGGCCTGGGGCGTGTTACATCAGGGTCAGTGAGTGATCCTGAGTTTAACACGATGCTCCAGTGAGTTCCAGTATCATCCGGACAGGACACAGGACATCTCCCAGCAACATCTCCATAGAGGCTGAACTCAAACCAGCTCCTGTTCGAAAATCCTGTCAATATTCATCCAGGACCAGATGGTTAGAAGCTTTTTATCAAATTGAACCAATTACTGACCAAATGAGACATGGAGATAATCGTCACAAACAATTAGTGGATAACAGTTCACTCGAGACAATATCTGACATGTAATCATGTCCCATTCCCAATGTCCGACAATTATTTATTTGTTATTTACAGAGTTAATGTCGGCTCTATTTAAATAATGAAACATGTTAAAACCCAGAACTGAGTCTCAATAACTCGTTCCAAACACCCAGTGGGAACGGCAACAAAACAGGATCATTCATCCCGACAAACACTATCGTAAATCAATCCCACCCACTCACCCTCCATATCCCTCAACCCCACCCACTCACCCTCCCTCCATATCCCTCAACCCCACCCACTCACCCTCCCTCCATATCCCTCAATCCCACTCACCCTCCCTCCATATCCCTCAACCCCACACACTCACCCTCCCTCCATATCCCTCAATCCCACCCACTCACCCTTCCTCCATATCCCTCAATCCAACTCACCCTCCCTCCATATCCCTCAACCCCACCCACTCACCCTCCCTCCATATCCCTCAACCCCACCCACTCACCCTCCCTCCATATCCCTCAACCCCACCCACTCACCCTCCCTCCATATCCCTCAATCCCACCCACTCACCCTCCCCTCATATCCCTCAATCCCACCCACTCACCCTCCCTCCATATCCCTCAATCCCACCCACTCACCCTCTCCCCATATCCCTCAACCCCACCCACTCACCCTCCCTCCATATCCCTCAATCCCACCCACTCACCCTCTCCCCATATCCCTCAACCCCACCCACTCACCCTCCCTCCATATCCCTCAACCCCACCCACTCACCCTCCCTCCATATCCCTCAACCCCACCCGCTCACCCTCTCCCCATATCCCTCAATCCCACCTACCCACATTTCCCGTGTATCCATCAGCTCCATGTACCCCATTTGTAAAATCCAAGTCACAGGTTAATACAGAAAATAAAGAGGCCATTCAGCCTATTAAGGCGGTGCTGGCTCTTTCAAAGGGCTACTCTTTTGCCAACCACCTTAAACCTGTGCCCTCTGGTTATCAACTGGAAACAGTTTTCCCTCATTTCCTCTGACAAATCCCCTCTGGATTTTAAACATCTCTATAGAATCTCCTCTTCACCTCTCTGTTCTCAGGAGAGCAATCCCAGCTTCTCCAGCCTCTGTGTCGATCTGAATCCCTTAATCCTGGATCCATTCGAGTAAATCTCTTCCAGACCCTCTCTGAAGCCTCCCTAAAGGATCTGATCCACTTTTCCTGAAAATTCTGATTCTCGCTATTGGACAAACCCAATTTGTGGAGAAACCTGCTCAAGATATATCAATCCTGGAAATCACAATCCGGGATTTTCCATGCTGGATATATCAATCCTGGATATCACAATCCGGGATTTTCCATGCTGGATACATCAATCCTGGATATCACAATCCGGGATTTTCCATGCTGGATACATCAATCCTGGATATCACAATCCGGGATTTTCCATGCTGGATATATCAATCCTGGAAATCACAATCTGGGATTTTCCATGCTGGATATATCAATCCTGGATATCACAATCTGGGATTTTCCATGCTGGATATATCAATCCTGGATATCACAATCTGGGATTTTCCATGCTGGATATATCAATCCTGGATATCACAATCCGGGATTTTCCAAGCTGAATATTTCAATCCTGGAAATCACAATCTGGGATTTTCCAAGCTGAATATTTCAATCCTGCATATCATAATCCGGGATTTTCCAAGTTGGATATATCAATCCTGGATATCACAATCCGGGATTTTCCATGCTGGATTAATCAATCCTGGATATCACAATCCGGGATATTTCAATCCTGGATATTTCAGCAATGGGAAATGTGCCGGGCTTGGTTCCAGGTCCTGCCGTCAGTGGGTGAAGCTGTTCAAAAACTTTCCACAGAACCTTGGCTCACAAACAGTCTCAATATATTTATTCTTTAGCAGTTCAACTTTGTATGTGTTAAATTCAGCCTCCAACAGGCAACTCTCACCATGAGTCACGGCTCAGGGCCGGCAGCTCACATCACATCCACCTGACCTCTCGCCAAGAATTGGATCCACAGGGGCACCATGGGCAGTATTTTCCCGTTGGCGTGAGGGGCGTTGGGGAGGGGCGGTGGTGGGGGGGGTTGTGAGGAGGGGTTGGGGGGTGAGAGGGGGTGGGGGGTGGTGGGGGAGTTTGAGGGGTTTGGGGGGTGAGGGGTGAGTGGGGGAGTTTGAGGGGGTTGGGGGGGTGAGAGGGGGTGAGGGGGGTTGGGGGTGGTAGGGGTGTTGGCGGGATGAGGGGGTGAGTGGGGTTGAAGGGTGTGTGGGGGTGAGGGGTGAGGAGGTTGGTGGTGGGGGGTGGGGGGTGGTAGGGGAGTTTGAGGGGGTTGGGGGGTGAGTGGGGGTGAGGGTGTGGGGGTGGGTGTGGGGGTGGGGTTGGGGGTGGTGGGGGAGTTTGAGGGGGTTGGGGGGTGAGTGGGGGGGTGGTTGGGGGTGGTGGGGGAGTTTGAGGGGGTTAGTTGGGGGTGGTTGGGGGTGGTGGGGGAGTTTGAGGGGGTTGGGGGGTGAGTGGGGGGGTTGGGGGTGGTGGGGGAGTTTGAGGGGGTTGGGGGGTTAGTTGGGGGGTTGGGGGTGGTGGGGGAGTTTGAGGGGGTTGGGGGGTGAGTTGGGGGGTTGGGGGTGGTGGGGGAGTTTGAGGGGGTTGGGGGGTTAGTTGGGGGGTTGGGGGTGGTGGGGGAGTTTGAGGGGTTTGGGGGGGTGAGGGGTGAGTGGGGGTGAGGGGTGTGTGGTGGGGGGTTTGGTGGTGGGAGGAGGGTGAGTGGGGGGGTTTGAGGGGTGGGGGAGTTTGGGGAGTTTGAGGGGTGAGTGGGGGTGAGGGGTGAGTGGGGGTGAGGGGTGTGTGGTGGGGGGTTTGAGGGGTGAGTGGGGGAGTTTGGGGGGTTTGAGGGGTGGGGGGTTTGGGGGGTGGGGGTGTGAGTGGGGGGGTTGGGGGTGGTGGGGGAGTTTGAGGGGGTTGGGGGGTTAGTGGGGTGGTTGGGGGTGGTGGGGGAGTTTGAGGGGTTTGGGGGGGTGAGGGGTGAGTGGGGGTGAGGGGTGAGTGGGGGTGAGGGGTGTGTGGTGGGGGGTTTGGGGGGTGGGGGTGTGAGTGGGGGGGTTTGAGGGGTGAGTGGGGGAGTTTGGGGGGTTTGAGGGGTGGGGGGGTGGGGGGTGGGGGTGTGAATCTGCTCTGTGGAGTATTTATTGGTGAAAGTTTTTGAAACTTGCCTGTGGGATCGGCAGTCGCTCAGACCACATCCCAGCAGCTTTTCCTGGACTCACAACCTTCAGGTCGGCTCTCCGCAGGGAGGAATCTTTACCGGGCCTGCAGGTCTCAGGAAGCCTCCCCTTAGCCTGGGTGTGGGAGCTGAACTGTCCACTGGAGGCAGCTCCTCTGAGGAGGAAGGGAGGGCTAGAAGTGGGGGGAGGCCAGGAGTGTACATTCAGCCTGCAGGGGAGCCACCTTTGGGAGGAGAGGCGCAGGCACAAGGGGCGCAGAGCCAAGAGGTAGTCCAAGGTGGAAGGGGCCGCAGAAGATGCCACTATCCTGCTGCCAGGGTTTACAGGCGGTGAAGCAGCTACCTCAATATGTCTGAGGTGCAGTGCCGAAGGAGGCTCTAACTCTCAAGGGAGAGAGTCAGCTACGTCTGTCAGATGATTGGCCCTGAGATCTCCGCAAACTGTGTGGGTGGACACCCCATGCCAGCGGCTCTGAAGGTCACAGCTGCCCTCAACTTCTAAACCTCTGGCTCCTTCCAGGGCTCGGTGGGTGATCTTTGTGGTGTCTCCCAATCAGCTGTCCACACTTGTGTCAAGCAGGTTACAGATGCTCTGTTCAGACGGGCATTGACCTTCATCCACTACCACTGGGACTAGGCCAGTCAGGCTGAGTGAGCCAGAGGCTTTGCGGCCATTGCTGGCTTCCCCCGTGTCCAAGGTGCAATAGACTGTACACATGTGGCCATCAAGGCGCCAGCAGGTGAGCCCGGTGCCTTCATCAACAGGAAGGGCTTCCACTCCATGAACGTGCAGATAGTGTGTGATCACAGGATGCTGATTCTACAAGTCTGTGCAAGGTACCCAGGCAGCTCCCACGACTCCCACATCCTCAGACACTCCCAGGTGCCGGGGCTCTTCAGTGCTCCAGCCCGGCTGGATGGGTGGCTGCTGGGTGACAAGGGCTATCCCCTCAGAAGGTGGCTCATGACGCCTCTCCGCCATCCAAGAACAGAAGCTGAGCAGCGCGACAATAGGAACCATGGCACCACAAGGGCTGTGGTGGAGAGAACCAACGGTCTTCTCAAGATGCGCTTCCGATGCCTGGACCGCTCAGGGGGCGCACTCCAGTACCCCCCAGACCGTGTCTCGGTGATAGTGGGTTACATGCTGCACTCTCCACAATCTTGTGCTGGAAAGGGGGAGACACTGTGGACGATGAAGATGTAGACACAGTGTCTGCGGCTGCACACGATGAGTCCAGCAGTGAGTCCGAGGATGAGCACACACAGGGAAATGCTGAGGGGGTAGACGCTGACCCGGGCATACACCAGGGAGGCAGGGACACCCGGGAGGCTTTAATCCAATTAACCTTCAGCTAGAACACCACAGATAGATCTCCAGGACAAGCCTGGGCTGCAGGCTCCATACTCGATATCTAAGTGCAAAATCTGCCCGGTCAGCAGCACTAACTAAGGGCCTTGTTAATAAAGATGAATGTCCAAATAAACACTCATGACACTTTTCTTAAACATACACATGCAGAAGAAACGAGCCACCCTCAGCCCTGGTCACACATCTGGCATTTAATGTGTGAATCAGAAGCTCTTGCAATTATTAAACAATAGTGTAAACAATCCAAAATAAATCACAAGGACCTCATCTTGGGCCAACAGTAAAGCACCAGTGAGAAGCCCGGGGTGTGCCGAAGGTGCCTTATGTTTGCGTTTGCGGGGGCTATGTCTTGGTGCTGCCCCCTCGCTGGGAGTGGTATCTGAGCCAGCCTGACTCTGCTGTCCTGTTGGCCTCGATGACCTTGGCGGCCGTTCTCTGCCCCGTGGAGGCTGTGCTGGCCCCGCCTGGGAGGGAGCTGCCAGTTCCACAGTTGGCACCTCCCCAGTCGTCGTAGCCTCACCGGATGCAACGGTCACTGGCAGAGGGGCGGAGAAGCTGCTGCCCTCACCCGGAGCACCCTGAGAGGAGCCCGCAGAGACGCCAGGCAGCTGCTGCGCTGATGTGAGGTCGCTCCGGACCTCCCTGCTCATCGCGGATGGATGGGCACCGAGCTGGGAAACTTGGTGCCCAGACCATCTCCCACACTGGCACTGACCAGCTGAGGTCAATGCCGATGTGAGGTACTTGCTGGTCAGAGCGCATCCCTCAGAAGCCCTGATGGGTCTCCTGGAGGAGTCTCTCCACGAGAGTCACCACTCTCTCCATGGGGGACGCATGGCGCTCGGACATGAGGCTCATTGCGTTGGTGATCGCCCACGTAGACCCCTCCACCACGGAGACCAAGCCAAGCATAGCCTCATGTATCCCCCCCCCAGATGCTCCCACACACCCGGCTGCATTTCCTGCATTTGCTGCATCGCGGACGACTCCAGAGGGACATCATCAGGCACCGACTGAGCATGTGCCTGGTCCCCTGCAGTCCTCCGACTGCTGGCACCATGGGCACTCTCTGTCTCTGCCAGCTCCTCCAGCGACTGTGAAGTGCCCTCACGCTGTGCCCCAGGACACTAGCCGATGATCTAACTCCCACCGAGGTGCTAGTATCTGCGCTGGTGCCTGCCTGGCAGAGATGGAGTGACACTGGTGAGTCCGAGACTTCAGGCCCCTCCAGTGTAAGAGGGGGTCTCTGCTGCCCAGCCAGCAAAGGAAAAATACCCTAAATGATTCAGTGCGTTCACGACAGTAAAGACTTGGGGTGCGGGGACCAGGGGGGAAAGCTGACCTGCTGGGTTAGTGCCCAATGCCAACATGGTCCTCACCCTTCCAGAGCGCAACAGGTTGTTGAAACGCTTGCGACACTGGACCCAGGTGCCCCGCACCACATCGCGGGAGCTCAGCACCCCCGCCACCTCCTCCCAGGCACGCTTGGTCATGTGGGGGGGTCTCCTCCTCCTGTCCTGGGGTACGAGGACCTCCCACCATGTTGCCACCTCCTCGATGAGGGCAACAAGGCAATCGTCAGAAAAACAAGGGGCACATTAGCCCCCCACTGGCCTACTCTCCAGCCTGGCCTGCTCACCCAAACCCCTCTACTGCAGCCTGGAACTGGCCATTGTCAGCAGCCTACAGGAGGCTGCTGGGCCTTATTTCAAACAGACGGCCGGGTCACCATTGGACCCGGGGGGTCTGTGCACGCCCACCACTGCCCACACAGTCCTGTTGTCCTCAGGAGTTGGCAAATACCCTCAACAGATCTTAACTGGCCCGCTCGCGCAAAATGGCGGGGTGCACCCGATCGCAGGCAGCAAAGGGGCAGGAGAGGGCAGAGGGGGCAATGAGAGGGCAGAGGGGGCAATGAGAGGGCAGAGGGAGCAATGAGAGGGCAGAGGGGGCAATGAGAGGGCAGAGGGGGCAATGAGAGGGCAGAGGGGGCAATGAGAGGGCAGAGGGAGCAATGAGAGGGCAGAGGGAGCAATGAGAGGGCAGAGGGGGCAATGAGAGGGCAGAGGGGGCATTAAGTTACTCAGGGTGTGAATAGCCTCCCCAATTGTGTCTTTGTCACAAGTCACACATTCACAGAGAGTAACATCAGTTGGAGGGATATTCACTCAATCTGAAGACACCTCCTCCTTCCTTCCTGAAGCTAGTTGGTAGGATCATGTGTTCCCTAGAGGGGAGTACCTGAATTCCCCCCTCACCCCCAGTGTCTGCGATTGGCTGTGGTTCTGGTGTGGTGAGCGGTATTATCCCTAAACACTCTCCAGATTGTACCTGTTCACTGTGCACAATGTCCAGAGTGATCCTAAATTCCTCCTTACTCTCTCACCATCTCTCTCCAACTCCCCACTAAGCAGCCTCCTGAAGATGATGGGGTGGTTTGCGGAGAGACTCTGCCTCCCAGCTCTCAGGAGACTCTGATAAAAGATCCCACAGCCATTTTTTCCAGGACGTGTAAGGGGATTTCTCCTGGTTTTCTATATTTACACTTGGATACAGATGGAGGAATGTATAAAACAGTGATGAGGGCAGCAAGAAATGTCAGGAGGAAATCGTCTGGTGAAACAGACCAATATATGACAGATGGAATTGAACACAGAGAAATGTGAAGTGATTCATTTTGGTAGGAAGAACATGGAGAGACAATATAAAATAAAGGGTACAATTCTAAAGGGGGTGCGAGGGCAGAGGGAGCTGGGGGTATATGTGCATAAATCCATTGAAGGTGTCAGGACAGGTGGAGAGAGCAGTTAATAAAGCATATAGTATCCTGGGCTTTATTAATAGGGGCATAGAGTACAAGGGCAGGGAGGTTATGTTAAACTTGTATAAAACACTGGTTCAGCCTCAGCTGGAGTATTGTGTCCAGTTCTGGGCGCCACACTTTAGGAAGGATGTGAAGGCATTGGAGAGAGAGTGCAGAAAAGATTCACGAGAATTGTTCCAGGGATGAGGAACTTCACTTATGAAGATAGATTGGAGAATTTGGGACTGTTTTCCTTGGGGAAGAGAAGGCTGAGAGGAGATTTGACAGAAGTGTTCAGAATCATGAGAGGTTTGGACAGAGTAGAGAGGGAGAAACCCTTCCCATTGGTGGAAGGGTCGAGAATGAGAGGGCGCAGATTTAAGGTGATTGGCAAAAGAAGCAATGGAGACACGAGGAGAAACTTTTTCCCCCAGCGAGTGGTTAGGATCTGGGATGCTCAGCCTGAGTGTGGGGGAGACTGGGTCAACTGAGGCTTTCAAAAGGGAATTGGATTATTATCTGAAATGGAAAATGGTGCAGGTCCAAGGAGGATAAGCGAGGGAGCTGCTCTAACAGAGAGTCAGCACAGACACGATGGGCTGAATGGTCTCCTTCTGCACTGTAACCATTCTTTGACTCACCGACTGCCCCTACACAGCACAGGAAAGCTGACATAGTGTCTCGCCAGAGAATTAGCAGCAGACAGAGGCCATTCAGGCCCTTGAAACTGTTCCAACATCCAATCAGATCACCGCTGATCCAAACCTCAATTGATTTTAACCCGCTTGGTTTCCTTAATAATCTACTGAACAATTTTTGAAATTTTGAATTGACCCCCAGCCACAACAGTTTTTCGGGGGAGAGGGTTCCAGATTTCCGCTCCCCTCTGTGTGAGGAAACACTTCCTGACATCCCCCCTGACCGGCCTGGCCTGGATTTGAAGATTCTGCCCCTTGTTCTGGACTCTCCCCCACGCCAGAGGAAATAGTTTCTCTCTATCGACCCTGTCAAATCTTTTAATCATCTTAAACACCTCGATTAGATCACCCCTGAATATTCCAAACTGGGGAATACGCATCCTGTCTGTTCGGCCTCTGTCCAGGATTTGACCCTTTGAGCCTCTCACAAACATACAGTGGCCCAGACCAGGTCCCATGCTTCCAGTCCCTGACCAGTGACTCGCATTTGGTCTCATAGACAGGCGTGTGTGTGTGTGTGTGTGTGTCTATGTTTGTGTTTGTGTGTGTGGTGTGGTGTGTTTGTGTTTGTGTGGTGTGTGCGTTTGCGTTTGTGTGTGTCTTTGTGTGTGTGTGCGTTTGTGTATGTG
Source organism: Cetorhinus maximus (assembly GCF_964194155.1). Lineage (NCBI taxonomy): Eukaryota > Metazoa > Chordata > Chondrichthyes > Lamniformes > Cetorhinidae > Cetorhinus > Cetorhinus maximus. The sequence goes on from NC_135885.1 coordinate 2,594,572, forward strand.
CATTTGTATGTGTGTGTGTGTGTGTGTGTGCATTTGTGTGTGTGTAAGACCATAAGACACAGAAGCAGAAGTAGGCCATTTGGCCCATCGAGTCTGCTCCGCCATTCAATGAGATCATGGCTGATCTGATAATCCTCAACTCCACTTTCCTGCCTTTTCCCCAAAACCCTTGATTCCCTTCCTGATTAAAAATACTGTCTATCTCAGCCTTGAAGCATGCGTGTGTGAGTGTGTGTGAGTGAGCGTGAGTGTGTGTGTTTGTGAGTGTGAGTGTGTGTGAGTGTGTGTGTGTGTGAGTGTGTGAGTTTGTGAGTGTGCGTGTGTGTGAGTGTTTGTGAGTGTGAGTGTGTGTGAGTGTTTGTGAGTGTTTGTGAGTGTGTGTGTGAGTGTGTGTGTGTTTGTGGGTGGGAGTGTGTGTGAGTGTGTGTGTGTGTGAGTGTGTGTATGTTTGTGGGTGGGAGTGTGTGTGAGTGTGTGTGTGTGTGAGTGTGTGTATGTTTGTGAGTGGGAGTGTGTGTGAGTGTGAGTGTGGGTGAGTGTGTGTATGTTTGTGAGTGGGAGTGTGTGTGAGTGTGAGTGTGGGTGAGTGTGAGTGTGTGTATGAGTGTGTGTGTGTTTGTGAGTGGGAGTGTGTGTGAGTGTGTGTATGTGTGTGTGAGTGTGTGTATGTGTGTGTGTGTGTGAGTGTGTGTGTGTGTGTGGATGAGTGAGTGTGTATGTGAGTGTGAGTGTGTGAGTTTTTGTGAGTGGGAGTGTGTGTGAGTGTGAGTGTGTGTGAGTGTGAGTGAGTGAGTGTGAAGCTGGTGTGGATGTGGACGTTGGGTGAGAGCAGAATCAGTTTTGCCTGTGAAACCTGGCACAGTGGAATAGCCAGCTCACACTATTGAAAACTTTGATTAAGAAACTGGAATCGGATTGGTTCCTTGGGGATCAGGTTCTTCAGGAAGGAAGATGAGAAATAGAATTTATTTTTGTACATAGAGACAGTCACTGTCTCTGGTGCAGGAACTGACCGAGGGGCCTGACCCGGGTGTCTATAGTCAGATAGCAGAGAGCAGGGGCTGTTATATCAGAATCGGGTTCTCAGTAACGAGGCACATGAAGAGATATTGAAGAGTTTGATTTCGACATTGTGATGATCTGGGAGCTTCAGCAATGAAGAGCTGCTGGGGGAGCACTAAACCTGTTGGAGTTTATTATCTCCACTTCTCTGCCAGGCCTGGTTACTGCCGGCATTTGACCCCTTCATCAGGACTGAGCACTTTCCCGTCACTCACATCTCCAGTGTCACCGCCTGTGACACACGGGACAAGGGGTTAACGAGAGACATCCTCACCAGTCAAGCGACACCACCCATTGCCGGCTGAACCGTTCTCCCCTGCATTCCTCTATCCTCAGGGGATGCCCACTTTCAATCTTGCTGCTCCCTTAGCAGAGGGTAACATTTTTAGTACATCACAAAGAACACGAATAAACTTTCACCCAGTTTCCCGAAGGGGGACGTGATCGTTTATCAGCACGTTGTGAGCGCAGAGAGTGAAACCGTTAGTCAGGTGAGGTATCAACTCCCAGAATCAAACACTCCAAACTCGAACCCCAATCAGACAGAGGAAAGGAGGGTGTTAAAGGAATCAAATCCTCGTTTGCATAGCTCTGTATCTGAGCACCTGCCTGCGGAAGCTGTCAGGCAGTGAGTGAGTTCTGAAGTGCGGTGAGTGCTGTATGATTCATCATCAGATACACTCCAGCGCTGAGAGAGTGCTCACAGCAAAGTGCCTTCCATTAGTATAAAGATCTCCAAGTGATGTCGACAGCTTATTTCTCACTGAAATACTTTCTCAGCAAAAGCCCAACTGGTTTGACTTTGAATCAACAGTTGTTTAGCTGAAATGTAGCAGGGCCCTGGGTCCAGAGCAGAGTCTGTGTCACGGATACTAATGAGGGAGAAGTCAGTGCACGGACAGAGCAATGCAGGTCACAAGGCCCTGAGCTGGTCTCTCTGCCGTGCCCATAGCTGAATATTGCATCCAATCAACAGGAATAAAAGGAGGCCATTCAGCCCCACAAATCCTACAATGTGTAATGGAGAGTTTCCGGCCCTCCCCAGTCTGGGGGACAGGGAGATACAGTCTCAGCTCAGAACCTCCACCCAACAGCAGAGAGGAACTGATCGGGTTGAAAGGACAGGACCCAAGTCAATCCCCCCGCAGCAAACCCCACCACAACGCCCTCCCCACCCCCACCCCCACCCCCACACCCCCGACCCCCACCCCCACACCACCACACCCCTCACCCACCCCCACCCCCCTCCCCCCACACCCCCCACCCCCACCCCCACCAACCCCACCCCCACCCCCACACCCCCACCCCCACCCCCCTCCCGCACCCCCACACCCCCCCACCCCCACACCCCCCACACCTCCCACACCCCGACACCCACACCTCCCCCACCCCCAACACCCCCACACCCCCAGCCCCCCCCCCACTCCCCCACCCCCCTCCCCCATCCCCACACCTCCAACACACCCCCACCCCCCCTCCCCCACCCCCACACCCAGCACCCCCCCACCCCTCCCACAACCCCCACCCCCCCTCCCCCACCCCCACACCTAACACCCACCCACCCCCCACAACCCCACCCCCCGTCCCCCACCCCCCCCACACCTTCTACACTGTCCCCATCAAACACTCCCAGGACAGGTACAGCACGGGGACATATACAGAGTAAAGCTCCCTCTACACTGTCCCCATCAAACACTCCCAGGGCAGGTACAGCATGGGGTTAGATACAGAGTAAAGCTCCCTCTACACCGTCCCCATCAAACACTCCCAGGGCAGGTACAGCATGGGGTTAGATACAGAGTAAAGCTCCCTCCACACCGTCCCCTTCAAACACTCCCAGGGCAGGTACTGCACGGGGTTAGATACAGAGTAAAGCTCCCTCCACACCGTCCCCTTCAAACACTCCCAGGACAGGTACAGCACGGGGTTAGATACAGAGTAAAGCTCCCTCTACACTGTCCCCATCAAACACTCCCAGGGCAGGTACAGCACGGGGTTAGATACAGAGTAAAGCTCCCCCTACACCGTCCCCATCAAACACTCCCAGGACAGATACAGCACGGGGTTAGTGACAAAGTAAAGTGGTGGGAGGGTTGGCATTTGGTGAGGTGCCTGGATGAGTGCAGCTCCAACAACACTCGAGATGTTCGACACCATCCAGGGCAAAGCAGCCCACTTGATTGGCACCCCATCCACAAACATTCACTCCCACCCCCACCGACGCACAGTAGCAGCAGTGTGTGTACCATCTACAAGATTCACTGCAAGAATTCACCAAGGCTCCTTAAACAGTACCTTCCAAACCCACGACCACTACCATCTAGAAGGACAAGGGCAGCAGATAGATGGGAACATCACCACCTGGAAGTTCCCCTCCAAGTTACTCACCATCCTGACTTGGAAATATATCGGCCGTTCCTTCACTGTCGCTGGGTCAAAATCCTGGAACTCCCTCCCTAACAGCCCTGTGGGTGTACCTACACCACATGGACTGCAGCGGATCAAGAAGGCAGCTCACCACCACCTTCGCAAGGGGCAATTTGGGATGGGCACCATTACCAAACTTTAAAAGATCTTTTACGAAATGGCCAACAGTGGCCTGGGGGCCATGGAACAAACCAAGCATTTCATCACCTAAAGGAAAGGTTCACCTCCTCAGAGGTACCACCTCCTTAGCAATTTTAAGCCCATCTATTTTCTAAAACAGCTCCTCCTTTGCCATGGCCTGGATAGCATCGTCTCCCTGGTCCACCTGTGAAGGAATCCAGCTGTAAATATGGAGTTATAAAATTAAAATTGTGATTCTGCAATGAAGTAGCAGAGAATTTAAAGCAGAGTTAATCTGCTGGACAATGGTTTCAAAGTTAGTACACGTGCCTGGGCGTACTGGGTACTGGAGATCACCAACATTCTGTAACATAGAATAAGGTATATCCTCTAACAAAAGGCAGCTCTAAAACAACAGGAACCGACTGCTCCATCCCCTCGCCTTAGCATTGCATAGATAAATTGTAGGATACCACAATCCTTAAGAGTGACCCTGAATAGACTGTCAGCTGAATCCTGCAAACTGAGTGTGGGGATCGCTTGCTGCACCTGTGAGTATCCTGTTTATTTGACTAAAACGAGGGATGCTGTTCAGCACAGCATGCTTCCTGCTGGCTTAGACCTTTCAGGGGATAAATATTGGAACCACGCAGTCAGACTTTTAGATTTGTTGGATTCACTCCAGCGCGTCTCAAGGTAAAAGCAGCAGCTGATGTTGTGTAGTGAGGGCAGTTCCCCCTTAATTGGGTTAGAAGTTTCTTGCTAGACTTGGTAGCTTTTGATTTGGGGATTTCCGGTAAATATTAGTTTAAGTATTGATGGATGTTTTAAATATCTCCCTGGAGCGTTATTAAGAGTTAAATCCTGGGCCAGGATTATCAGGTTGGCAGGTTTTCTGGTCACTGCAGAGTGGGTGTGGATCACATTCCCGCCAATGCTGTCTGACACGGAGATATTTCACACTCCGACCAGCATTCATTGGCTGGAGTTGGGACTTCTGCCCCTCTCTCAGGAGGAAATCCTACCCCAGAGAGCTGGGGGGCAGTTTGATTGGCCGATAGCTCTCCAGCCCCTGCAGCGCCAGAAGCTGCAGTGGACAGGATTGGAACTGCAGACAACCCCACAGCCCAAATCCCAGGAATCTGGGAAGAGGGAGGGTTTGGGGGTCTCTGGATGGGGAGGGTAGGGGAGGACTGGAGGATGGACCGAGGGGGGCGGCAGGGAGGCCAGGGGAGGGAGGTCCTGCACCCACCCCTACTCCCCACACCCCTCACTTCCCCATTCCCCACCCCCCCACTCCCCACCCCCTCACTCCCCACCCCCCCCACTCCCCACCCCACCCCCACTCCCCACCCTCCCACTCCCCACTCCCCCCACTCCCCACTCCCCACCACCCCACCACCCCACCACCACTCCCCACCCCCCCCACACCCCCGTCCTGCCCAAGGCCTGAACCCCATACCCAGGAACCCTTCCTGCCGGCCTATAAGTTGAGTGAATTCTAGGCAAGGAACAGCCCTTAATTGATCAGTAAATGGCTGCTTAGGCCTCAATTGGGGAAAGGGCGAGTGGCCTGTCTGAGGCCTCACCCGACTCCGGCTGAACTTGCCGAGAAGTCGGGGCGGGTGGGATCCCGGGTGGGATCCCAGCAGGAAGCCTATCCAGGGAATTTTACACTCAGCCTCTGTCTCTACCAGTCCACCAGCTGAGGAAAATATAATCCAGGCCCTGGATTCTCTAACAGAAACATTACAACACTTACATTTCCTGGAACTCTCAATGTGGCGATTACCATCAAAAGTGAATTGTATGTTCGGGTCTTTAATAAACTTGTATATAATTTAGAAACAATATCGATTTCTACAATCTTCTCTCTCCAAACTCAAGAACCCGTCTCCGTACAACCTTCAGTGGAGACGTACATTGCTGAGGAGAGATTCCTGGATCCTTGTAATATCCGGGTTCTTATAGTCTGGCTAAAACTTGCAATAAAGACTAGCTGAAGAATTCTCGGGTGGTTCTGTTCCTTCGGAGAGAGTTAGATCAGTTCTTTAGACCCATGTAAGTGTCTGTGAGGCCTGTTTCTTTCTCTACCTTAAGTGAGGGTGATCATCTGAGGAGTGCACCTGATCCAGAGTAATCCCCAAAAAGGGCGAGGATTATAACCCACTTCGGGCCCCCCACCCTTAATTGGACTGAGCTCCTGGAGATAGCTTCTCCTCTGGGAAAATCACAGCTGAGGCCTCGTCCAGGGGCCATTTCCGCCTGGGTCACTCATGTCCTTTAGGGAAGGAAATCTGCCGTCCTTACCCGGTCTGGCCGACATGTGACTCCAGGCCCACAGCCATGGGGTCGACTCTTAACTGCCCCTCTGGACAAGGGGGAGTGTCAGGGACAGGCAACAAACACTGGCCTGGCCAGCGAGGCTCTCCTCCCATGGAAACAAACTAAAAAGAACTTCCAGGTTCCAGACTCGGAATTGAGGACAATTCCGATGCTGTCGCCAAACTGCAGCCCCGTGTCTAATCTCAATCCCTGCGTGGAATCACTTTACAGGAGCAGTTTTGCAGAGCTCCCCCCTGCAGCTTGAAACAAGCATCAAAACTGTGGGATTTAATTAACAGTGAAATCAGGCTGATTAACTGGCACCCTGCTTCACTGCCTCTCTCGCAGTCTCTGCTCCGGCATGCTCACAGAGGTGGGGGAAATGCACGCACCTAATGGTTTTCAGCCGGAAAGTGTTTCCCTTAAAGAACTTTAAAAGGTTCCACAGATTAAATGGATCTGCAGCTGACAATTGGAGCTGTTAGCAGCTTGAGCCGTGAACCTGTGAGCCGCGTATCTCACTGTCATTGTCCCCCAGCTCGGGGCTTTGCTCGAATGTTCGCCATGGCCTTAGTGCCTGCCTGTCACAAACTTACCCACAGTTTTAATGATCGGCCTAATCTGAGATGAAAAATTAATGCAGAGTTTCTTGCTCCTCCAGTGTGACTCATGGGCTAGGAACAGAAATCACAACAGAACTGCTTCCAACCTAAAGAGTAATATCCACCAGTCACTGCACTGGATCTGCTAATGGATGCAACACCTTCTGAACAGAGTTTGAAATGCAAATTAGAATTATAGGCTCTTACAGCACAGAAGGAGGCCATTCGGCCCATCTTGTCTGTTCCGGCTCTTTGAAAGAGTTACCCAATCAGTCCCACTCCCCCTGCTCTTTCCACCATATCCCTGCAAATTTCTCCCTTTCACGTATTTATCCAATTCCCTTTTGAAAGTTACTATTGAATCTGCTCCCACCGTCCCATCAGGCAGCGCGTCAATTCGCTGTGTAAAAACATTGTCCTCATCTCGTCCTCTGGTGCATTTCGCAATGACCTTAAATCTCTGTCCCTCTGGTTTCTAACTCTCCTGCCACTGGAAACCCTTTCAAAACCCTTCATGATTTTGAACACTTCTATTAGTGTAGTGGGTCTAAGACCAGCATTTTAAACTTTGACAAGGTCCCTCATGGCAGACTGGTACAGAAGATAAAGTCGCACGGGATCAGAGGTGAGCTGGCAAGATGGATACAGAATTGACTTGGTCATAGATGACAGAGGGTAGCAGTGGAAGGGTGCTTTTCTGAACGGAGAGCTGTGACTAGTGGAGTTCCGCAGGGATCAGTGCTGGGACCTTTGCTGTTTGTAGTATACGTAAATGATTTGGAGGAAAATGTAACTGGGCTAATTAGTAAGTTTGCAGACGACACTAAGGTTGGAGGAGTTGCAGATAGTGAAGAGGATTGTCAAAGGACACAACAGGATATAGATCGGTTGGAGACTTGGGCGGAGAAATGGCAGATGGGGTTTAATCTGGACAAATGCGAGGTAATGCATTTTGGAAGGTCTAATACAGGCAGGAATTATACAGTAAATGGCAGAACCCTTAAGTGCATCGACGGGCAGAGGGATCTGGGTGTACAGGTCCACAGGTCACTGAAAGTGGCAACGCAGGTGGATAAGGTAGTCAGGAAGGCATATGGCATGCTTGCCTTCATCGGCAGGGGTATTGAGTATAAAAGCTGGGAAGTCATGCTGCAGCTGTATAGAACCTCGGTTAGGCCACACTTGGAATATTGCGTGCAATTCTGGTCACCACATTACCAGAAGGATATGGAGGCTTTGGAGAGGGTGCAGAGGAGGTTTACCAGGATGCTGCCTGGTCTGGAGGTTATTAGCTATGAGTAGAGGTTGGAGAAACTCGGATTGTTCTCAGTAGAGCGACGGAGATTGAGGGGGGACTTGATAGAAGTTTACAAAATTATGAGTGGCATGGACAGAGTAGATAGAAGCTTTTTCCCAGGGTGGAAGAGTCAATTACTAGGGGACATAGATTTAAGGTGAGAGGAGAAAGCTATAAAGGAGATGTGCAGGGCAAGTTTTTTTACACAGAGGGTAGTGAGGGTCTGGAATTCGCTGCCAGAGGAGGTGGTGGAAGCAGGTATGATAGTGGTGTTTAAGAGTCAGCTTGACAAATACATGAATAGGATGGGAATAGAGGGATATGGACCCCGGAAGTGCAAAATGTTTTAGTTGACGGGCAATATGATCGGCGCAGGTTTGGAGGGCCAAAGGGCCTGTTCCTGTGCTGTACTTTTCTTTATTCTTTGTTCTTAAATAAGGGAAACTATGTGGGGATGAAAACTGAATTAGCTGAAGTGAACTGGGAGACTAGACTAGGGAACAGATCAATAGAGAAGCAGTGGCAGATTTTTAAGGGGATATTTCAGAGTATTCAGAATGAGTATATTCCTATTATGAAGAAAAGTTCTAAGGGGAGGACCCACCATCCGTGGTTAACTAGAGATGTTAAGGATAGCATCAAACTTAAGGGAAAAACATACAATTCTGCAAAGATGAGTGGCAGGATAATTGATTGGACAGAATATAAAGAACGGCAGAGAATGACTAAAAGGTTAATCAGGAGAAAGAAATTAGAGTATGAGAGGAAGCTAGCTAGAAATGTAAAAACAGATAGCAAGAGTTTCTACAGATATTTAAAAAGGATAAGAGTAAGTAAAATGAGTGTTGATCCTCTAGAGAGTGACAGAGGGGAGATAATAGTAGATAATAAGGAAATGGTAGAAGAAATGAACAAGTACTTTGCTTCTGTGTTCACTATAGAGGATACAAAAATATTCCAGTAATAGCTGTAAATCAGGAGGTGAACGGGAGAAAGGAACTTGGTGAAATCAGAATCACTGGGGAAACGGTACTGAGTAAATTGATGGAGCTGCGGGCTGGGCAAGTCTCCGGTCATAAGAACAAAAGAAATAGGAACAGGAGTAGACCATTCGGCCCCTCGAGTCTGCTCCGCCATTCAATAAGATCATGGCTGATCATCTTGTGTTTCAATTTCCACATTCCCATCTAACCCCCGATAACCTTTAATTCTCCAGCCTATGGTCCTGTAGACTTCATTCTAGGGTCTTAACAGAGGTGGCTAATGAGGTAGTCAATGTTTTGGTGTTAATTTTCCAAAATTCGTGAGATTCTGGAAGGGTTCTGGAAAAGTAGCAAATAAATCCCCTCTATTCAAGAAGGGAGGGAGGCAGGAAACAGGAAACTATAGGCCAGTTAGCTTGACGTCTGATGTGTGGAAGTCATTAGAATCGATCATTCAGGAGGTTATAGCTGGGCACTTAGAAGAGCTCAAGGCAATTGGGCAGAGTCAGCATGGTTTTGTGAAAGGAAAATCATGTTTAAACAATTTATTGGAGTTTCTTGAAGGAGTAACATGCACAGTGGATAAAGGGGACTCTGTAGATGTGCTGTACTTGGATTTCCAGAAGACACTTGATAAGGTGCCACATCAAAGATTATTACAGAAGTTTAAAGCACATGGTATAGTGGGTAACATATTATCATGGATAGAAGATTGGCTGGCTGGCAGAAAGCAGAGAGTATGCATAAATGGGTCTTTTTCCGATTGGCAGGATGTGACGAGTGGGGTCCCACAGGGGTCTGTACTGGGGCCTCAACTTTTTACAATTTACATCAATAACTTAGATGAGGGGAGTGAAGACATGGTGGCTAAACTTGCAGATGACACAAAGATAGGTAGGAAAGTATGTGGTGAAGAGGACATGAGGAGGTTGCAGATGAATATAGATGGGTTGAGTGAGTGGGAAAAGATCTGGCAGATGGAGTTTAATGTGGGAAAATATGAAGTTCACTTTGGCAGGAAGAACAAAAAAGCAGAGTATTACTTAAATGGAGAACAGCTGCATAATTCTGAGGTGCGGAGGGATCTAGGTGTTCTAGTACATGAGTCACAAAAAGTCAGGCTGCAGGTACAGCAAGTATTTAAGGTGGTTAATGGAATGTTATCCTTTATTACGAGAGGGATTGAACATAAAAGTAAGGATGTTATGCTTCAGTTATACAGGGCATTGGTGAGTCCGCACCTCGAATACTGTGTGCAGTTTTGGTCTCCTTATTTAAGGAAGGATGTAAATGCATTGGAGGCGGTTCAGAGGAGGTTTACTAGATTGATACCTGGAATGAGTGGGTTGTCTTATGAGGAAAGGTTGGACAGACTGGGCTTGTTTCCACTGGAGTTTAGAAGAGTGAGGTGTGATTTGATTGAAGTTTACAAGATCCTGAACGGCCTTGACAAGGTGGATGTGGAAAGGATGTTTCCTCTTGTGGGTGAGTCCAGAACTAGGGGACACTGTTTTAAAATTAGGGGTCGCCCTTTTAGGACAGAGATGAGGAGAATTTTTTCTCTCAGAGGGTTGTGTGACTTTGGAACTCTCTGCCTCAGAAGGTGGTGGAGGCGGGGTCATTGAATATTTTGAAGGCAGAGGTAGATAGATTCTTGTTAGGCAAGGAAATCAAAGGTTATCGGGGTAGATGAGAATGTGGAAATCGAAACACAGACAGATCAACTATAATCTTATTGAATAGAGGAGCAGACTCGAGGGGCTGAATGGTCTACTCCTGTTCCTATTTGCATTAAATTTCCATTCAACTGTCTCTGAGGACAATCCCGGCTTCTCCAGTCTCTCCACATTAACTGAAGTGTCTTTTCCCTGGAACCATTCTAGTCAATCTCCTCTGCATCCTCCCCAAGGCCTCGTCAACCTTCCTAAAGTGCGGTTCCCAGGACGGGACAGGACTCTCCAGCTGGGCACTAACCAATATTTAATGAAGGTTTAACATATCGTCCTTGCTTTCGTCTTCTATGCTCACCACCACCTTCTTGAAGAACTGATAGCAATGGATTGGTCACTTCAGAGGGAAGTTGAGAGTAAACCAGGTGAGGAAAGAGTTAATATTTTGCGTCAACCATCTTATGTCAATATTTCACCAGACCTGCTGAGTATTTTCTGTTATTTCTGATTTCCAGCATCCACGGTATTTTGCTATTTTAGGAGTCAACCACATGGCTGTGGGTCTGGAGTCACGTGTAGGTCAGACCGGGTAAGGACAGCAGATTTCCCTCCCTGAAAGGGCATTAGTGAACCAGATGGGTTTTTATGTCAGTCCGACAGTTTCATGGTCACCGTTACTGAGACCCATTGTTTATTTCTAGATTCTCTTGAACTGGATTCAAACACTCAAACTGCCCACAGTCGGATTTGAATTCACCCCCTGGATTAATATTTAATATTATTTATTATAGGGCGGGATTTTCCAGCCCCACCCACCACCAGGTTGTCCACTCTTGACGAACGTCAATGGATTGTTGGCTGCCCCCACCCCCCGGCACAGGGACCACCACAGCAGAGCCACAAAATCCCAGCTACCATCTCTGAATTATTATTCTGGGAGGTTTGGATAATAGTCATTTACTGGAAATGAATCCAGAATCCTGGACAAATGTCCCAGAGATGAGTTCAGATCCAACCACGGCAATGGGGAAAGTTAAGCTGAATTCATGAATAAATCTAGAATAAAATCAGTAACGGTGACCATGAAACTACCAGACTGTCCTGGAAACCCATCTGGTTCACTAATGCCCATGAGGGAAGTAAATCTGCCGTCCTTACCCAGTCTGGTCTACCAAGCCACTCTGTCATGTTCAAGAAGGAGGCTGGCTACAAATTTCTCAAGGGCAATTATGGATGGGCAATAAATGCTGCCCTTGCCAGTGACACCCACATCCTGATTATCCAAAGTCCAGTGATGGATGGATTGCATGACCCCCCACCCTTTACTATAAGCAGGGATTCTCCAGAGGCAGAGCTGTAGACTGGGGTGTACACAGACGGTCGGTACACTGAGCTCACAATCTCTCCAATAGGAATCCACATGGACACACCCCACCAGATGTCAACTTGCCAACTTTGGCTGGAGGTTCCCTTCACATGACCTCCACCTTCCAGCTGCCCCGCCCCCAATCTACTGCCATTGGTCAGCCAACATGTCAATCCTCACAGCACCCACCTTCCCACAGCCAATCAAAAAACTCAGTCAAGAATTATCCAATCAGGTGACAGCCAGTTAGACTTTTCCTGTTGACCTCCAGCTATTTTTAATGACTGATCACCTGGATCGTTGGAAAAAAATTAATTCACAGAATTTTAACTGCACAGGAGGAGGCCATTCGGCCCATCATGTCTGCACCAACTCTCCAAATGAGCATTATGACCTGGTGCCATTGCCCCGCCTTTTCCCTGTACCCTTGCACATCTTTTCTATTCAAATAATCATCTAATGTCCTCAATTCATCAATAGCCCGGTGAATCTTCAAACCCTGGTGACTCCAAACCTGTCCTGGAGAGTTGGCAACACCAGCAAAGTCCCAACTCCAACACAAGTCATCAGGAGGAAGAGCTTTGAGAAAAGAAAGACTGACATTCCTATAGCGCCTGTCCCAACCTCAGGTCATTTTGTTTTACATTCGCAGGGTGTCAGCGTCCCTGGCTAGGTCAGCATTTATTGCCCATCCCTAGTTGCCCTTGAGAAGGTGGTGTTGAGCTGCCTTCTTGAGCCGCTGCAGTCCATGTGGTGTAGGTACACCCACAGTGCTGTTAGGGAGGGAGCTCCAGGATTTTGACTCAGCGACAGTGAAGGAACGGTGATATATTTCCAAGTCAGGATGTTGAGTGACTTGGAGGGGAACTTCCAGGTGGTGGTGTTCACATCTATCTGCTGCTCTTGTCCTTCTAGGTGGTAGTGGTCGTGGGTTTGGAAGGTGCTGTCGAAGGAGCCTTGGTGAATTCCTGCAGCGCATCTTGTCGATGGTACACACTGCTGCTCTTATACTCATAGATGTTTACAGCACAGAAGGAGGCCATTCAGCCCATCGTGTCTGCACCTGTGAACAAAGGCCTGACTACACTAATCCCATTTTCCAGCACTTTGCCCATTGCCCTAGAGGCTATGGCAACGCAAGTGAATATCTAACTAGATGTAAGTGAATATCCAAATAAATGCAATGGAATATCTAAATACTGCATATCTAAATGCTGCTACTGTGCGTCAGTGGTGGAGGGAGTGAATGCTTGTGGATGTGGTGCCAATCAAGCGGGCTGCTTTGTCCTGGATGGTGTCAAGCTTCTTGAGTGTTGTAGGAGCTGCACTCATCCAGGCAAGTGGGGAGTATTCCATCACACTCCTGACTTGTGCCTTGTAGATGGTGGACAGGCTTTGGGGAGTCAGGAGGTGAGTTACTTGCTGCAGGATTCCCAGCCTCTGACCTGCTCTTGTAGCCGCAGTATTTATATGGCTAGTCCAGTTCAGTTTCTGGTCAATGGTAACCCCCAGGATGTTGATAGTGAGGGATTCAGTGATGGTAATGCCATTGAATGTCAAGGGGCGATAGTTAGATTCTCTCTTGTTGGGGATGGTCATTGCCTGGCACTTGTGTGGCATGAATATTACTTGCCACTTGTCAGCCCAAGCCTGGATATTGTCCACGTTTTGCTGCATTTGGACATGGACTGCTTCAGTATCTGAGGAGTTGTAATGGTGCTGAACATTGTGCAATCATCAGCGAACATCCCCACTTCTGACTTTATGATGGAAGGAAGGTCATTGATGAAGCAGCTGAAGATGGTTGGGCCTAGGACAAAGTGCTGTTGTAATGTAAGAAACAGGGCAGAAAGATCCTACAAACTACAAAGTGATCATTTGTGAATCTTCCTGTGCGCAACTGTAAGGATTGGACTTGAGCCCCAAATCTTCCGACTCAGGAGCGAGAGTGGTACGCACAGGCCAGAGGATGAGGGGTTTTGACCTGGAGGAATGGGACAGTGATGTGTAGGATCAATAAATACAGTGTGATGTCTGATAGCCAGTCGCAGGTCAGACAGGGCTCAACTGCTTGATAAAGATAGAAAGACCTCCATTTATATAGTGTCTTTCACAATCATAGGATGTCCCAAAGCACTTTACAGCCAGAAGAATACTTTTGAAATGGAATAATTGTTATAATGCAGGAGTTACAGCAGCCGGTCTGAACTCTGCAACCTTGTAAAAATAAATGACATAATGATCGGAAAATCACTTTTTTAGTGATGTTGTTTGAGCGAAAAATATAGACAGGACCCTCTGACAGAGCAGCACTCCCTCAGTACTGACCCTCTGACAGTGCAGCACTCCCTCAGTACTGACCCTCTGACAGTGTAGCACTCCCTCAGTACTGACCCTCTGACAGTGCAGCACTCCCTCAGTACTGACCCTCTGACAGTGCAGCACTCCCTCAGTACTGACCCTCTGACAGTGCAGCACTCCCTCAGTACTGACCCTCTGACACTGCAGCACTCTCTCAATACTGACTCTCTGACAGTGCGGCGCTCCCTCAGTACTGACCCTCCGACAGTGCAGCACTCCCTCAGTACTGACCCTCTGACAGTGCAGCACTCCCTCAGTACTGACCCTCTGACAGTGCGGCACCCTCTCAGTACTGACCCTCTGACACTGCAGCACTCCCTCAGTACTGACTCTCTGACAGTGCGGCGCTCCCTCAGTACTGACCCTCTGACACTGCAACATTCCCTCAGTACTGACCCTCCAACGGTGCAGCACTCCCTCAGTACTGACCCTCTCACAGTGTGGCGCTCCCTCAGTACTGACCCTCTGATACTGCAGCACTCCCTCAGTACTGACCCTCTGACAGTGCAGCGCTCCCTCAGTACTGACCCTCTGACAGTGCAGCACTCCCTCAGTACTGACCCTCCGACAGTGCAGCACTCCCTCAGTACTGACCCTCTGACAGTGCAGCACTCCCTCAGTACTGACCCTCTGACAGTGCAGCACTCCCTCAGTACTGACCCTCTGACAGTGCAGCACTCCCTCAGTACTGACCCTCTGACAGTGCAGCACTCCCTCAGTACTGACCCTCTGACAGTGCAGCACTCCCTCAGTACTGACACTTGGGGTATCGGTGTAGATTATGGGCTGAGTTTTCTTGTGACTTAAACCCATAACCTTGTGCCTCGGGGCTGAGGGTGCTGCCAATGAATGAAAGCTCCTGGTTATAAACTGCACGCCTACTGAACAAACATGAACTGTTAACTGTTCAAAACTCCGAGGAGACAAGGAGTCCTACTCAAGTGGAATAAAAGTAAATCTCAGCTAACTGTTGTATCATTGAATAACAGCCTGTCAGAGTGTTCTAACCAGCAGAGATCAAAGCAAGGCAGCATTGACACTGGCACCACAACACCCACAAGCAAACTGTCAGAAATAAAATCAAAACGATAAACAGACACTGACAAAAAGCAGAACTTAGTGATATTTTTACACCTGATCGTTAGTCTGATGGGAACTGAAGATTTTTTACTCTGCCTCTCTGGTTACTTGTGCTTAGCTGCTGCTGCCAATGGGCAGATGGGGTCAGAATGGTGTTCGAACTGTGTATTATGAATCAAACAGCCCAGCCCCCCCCCAACAGAGAGAAGGGACGTTAAGAATCTTCGGCAGAAAGATCATTCAGGTCAACAGGGATCGGTTTCACTCCACACAGCCTCAATACCATAGTCACTGCTGCTTGGGGTGTGAATAGAATCATTAGTAGACTCACGGGATATCCTACAGTCCCATGTGTTAATGGATCGTTAACCAGTTTCCCACTTCCTCTGCTGGGAACTCCCCAGCACCAACTCTGGAAGAGCGAAAGGAAGAGTTTTCATTTCCAACAACTTGTGTTTCTGTGATGGTTTGACTATAATCGGTATGAAAGATGAGGGGCTTCAGTTAATGTGGAGAGACTGAAGGTGCTGGGGTTATTCTCCTTCAAGCAGAGAAGGGGAGATTTAATCGAGATGTTCAAAATTTGCACAGAGTAAATAAGGAGAAAGTGTTTCCAGTGGCAGGAGGGTCGGTAACCAGAGGGACACAGATTGAAGAGAATCGGCAAAAGAACCAGAGAGAGAGAGAGATGAGGAGATTGTTATGTTTGACACAGCGAGTTGTTGTGATCTGGAAGGCGCTGCCTGAAAGGGCGGTGGAAGCAGATTCATTAATAACTTTCAAAAGGGAATCGCATAAATACACAAAACAGAATTTTCAGGATGATGGAGAAAAGGGTAGGGGGCTGAGAGTATTTGGATAGCTCTTTCAAAGGGTCATTACAGACATGATGGGCTGAATGGCTTCTGTACTGCATCATTCTATGATTTTTTTTGTTAACCTTTAAGAAGAGTATAAAGCTTTTAATCATTATTATTGTTATTCTTGGACATCACTGGCTGGGCCAGCATTTATTGCCCATTACAAATTGCCCCCTGAGAAGGTGGTGGTGAGCTGCCTTCTTGAACCGCTGCAGTCCATGTGGTGTAGGTACACCCACAGCACTGTTAGGGAGGGAGTTCCAGGATTTTGACCCCGCGACAGTGAAGGAACGGCGATATATTTCGAAGTCAGGATGGTGAGTAACTTGGAGGGGAACTTCCAGGTGGTGGTGTTCCTATCTATCTGCTGCCCTTGTCCTTCTAGGTGGTAGAGGCCATGGTTTCTGGAGGGATGTGTATTGAAGTAATCAATGGTATAGAGAAGACTCTCCGCCCCAGAAGCCCTTTCTACTTCCAGATGTCAATTATTTCTAGTGTGTCTATTGTATCATAAATGCTGAACTTTACGAAATGAATATGTTTTGAATTTGTACCTTTAACTCAAAGTAAAAGTGATAATTCTGGATAAACACCTCATCTCAGAGACACGCCCATGCGATCTGGTTGACATGGGGAAAGAAACTCAAACAGATACCCGCTGAAGTGTGACATCCTTTGATCCAGAAGCAATAATGGTGATGAAAAATTGTAAATTACTTTAAATTTTTAGGGGAACTGGTAATTCTTTATAAAAAATGTTTGAAAAGGACTTTTCGGAGTTTATATCAATTGTAAAAGGATCAATTATAATTTTTGGAGAATAAGAAATTACTGGAACATGTGACCAGGTGACCCTTGACCTGGAAACTAGACCCAGCAGCAAGTCAAGACGTGGAGACTGTGTGACAGGCAGACACAAAGAGGGAAGGGGAGAGCTGGAGAGAGAAGGTAGCGCTAGTAGATCCAAGCTACCACGGCCAATGGGAGCAGTGAGTTGAGAAGGTTCCGGAAAGAAGCACACCATTAAGGGAAGATTGCAAGGACGGAATGCTATTTATACAGATGCTGATGCCTTACGAGAATTTTGTAAGCCCTTGAAGGAAATGGACTGGAATTTTGTTTGGGGGAACTGTGTGCCTAAAATTGGGACCAAACAGGGGGAGGGGACTGCCTAGAGGCTCCGCCACATAGCCCCTGTTGTACCTCCTATTCCAGGTATAATTTATAGCTCATACCTACCCTGATTCACCTGTTAATTTATGTTTAGTTTAAGTTGATTCTGGTTCGTGTTAAAGTAAAAGGTTCAGAAAGTGAAATCTTGATGGTGATTTCTTCCTTTGGGGGTCATTCGGGAAACTGGGTTATTTTGGTTTACAGATCTCCGTGGGGATCATAAAAAACCCGTCTCATCCTTGGTTTTTCAATCAAACCTTGCATCCAATCCCTCCCTATCTCTGTAATCTCCTCCAGTCCCACAACCCTCTAGGATCTCTCTGCTCCTCTAAGCCTAGACTCTTTTGCATCCTTGGTTTTCATTGCTCCACTATCGGTGGCCCTGCCTACCTGAAGCCTAAGCTCTGGAATTCCCTCCCTAAACCACCCTGCCTCTCCATACCTCCCTCTCCTCCTTTATGATATTTCTCAAAACCTTCTTCTTTAGCCACCTGTCCTAATACCTCCTTAAGTGGCTCCGTGTCAGATTCTGTCTGATAATCATTCTTGTGAAATGTTTCGGGGACGTAGTACTGTGTTCAAGGCGCTATATAAATGCAAGTCCTGGCTCCTACGAATAATCCTGGCTTCTCAAAGGATCCCTCAAACAAACCCACTGTTCTGTCAAGCAGCGAGTCTTTGGAACTCTCTCCCTGAAAAGCCAGTGGAAGCAGAGTCTCCGAATATATTTAAAGCCGAGGTGGATAGATTCTTGGTAAGCAAAGTGGGGGGTGATAGGGTATCGGGGGTAGGTGGGATGCAGATTTGAGGTTACTATCAGATCAGCCATGAGCAGGCTTGAGGGGCTGAATGGCCTACTCCTGCTCCTTATGCGTATGTTGAAATGTTTGTTGCAGGTGTCTCCGCCAAAGTACTCACTGGGATGACAGTGTCAGTAGCACTGAGTGTCCAACTACATCGCTTAATGTTCCATTTCTGCACCTTCAGGCATTTTGACTGGGAACGTTTGGCAGTGAAAGTCGAGCTGAACGGTTAATGGTTGGGACGGATTCCGAATGTATAAAACCCGGCTCAGTCTCTGAGCAGCAGACATCCTCTTACACAAGCTTATTTTGAAATTGTTTATTCCTCTACCCCTCCAAATCCTTTGTCCTCACATTCTTGGAAAAGGTAATGTCATTTGGAGAAATTAATCCTGGTTCATCTCATTTGACTTGAAGCCAGTGAAGTCAATTGCCCAAATTAAATAATTACTTTGCTGTGAATCATTTAAATAAAAATCCTTTTGGAGTTTAAGTGAACTCCTTTGATGGGCTCCCATTGTTGAAACACATTTGTAAGTTCCCAGCGCAATTCAAAAACAACTCCTGAGAAAGAGCAGAGGAGCTGGTGTTTCAGTAGCGCCTTGAAGCACATCAGCTTCAATCCCAAGGGCAGTACAGCCAATGGGATGTGTTCACTGCTGTAACATACAGAAAACAGCTGCCAATTTGTGCACAGCAAGACCCCAGAAACAGGAACTTGACAACAGCCACTTCATCTCCCATCGTTCCCTTGAACGATGGATCAATCTTGGCCTCCTTATTCAGGACTAATCACCCGCTTTTCATCGCAAATCTTCTGCACCCATTTTGGAGCAGAGACAGGGCATCAGATCAACCAAACAATGAGACACCCAACACTCAGCACAGACACAGGATAGACCCCTCAGTGCAGCACAGTGCAGCACTCCCTCAGTACTGACCCTCTGACAGTGCAGCACTCCCTCAGTACTGACCCTCTGACAGTGCAGCACTCCCTCAGTACTGACCCTCTGACAGTGCAGCGCTCCCTCAGTACTGACCCTCTGACAGTGCAGCGCTCCCTCAGTACTGACCCTCTGACACTGCAGCACTCCCTCAGTACTGACCCTCTGACAGTGCAGCGCTCCCTCAGTACTGACCCTCTGACAGTGCAGCACTCCCTCAGTACTGACCCTCTGATACTGCAGCACTCCCTCAGTACTGACCCTCTGACAGTGCAGCACTCCCTCAGTACTGACCCTCTGACAGTGCAGCACTCCCTCAGTACTGACCCTGTGACAGTGCAGCACTCCCTCAGTACTGACCCTGTGACAGTGCAACACTCCCTCAGTACTGACCCTCTGACAGTGCAGCACTCCCTCAGTACTGACCCTCCGACAGTGCAGCACTCCCTCAGTACTGACCCTCTGACAGTGTAGCACTCCCTCAGCATGGACCCTCTAATCGAGTGTCTGTCTTTTGCACCTTGACTAAACTAAATTATTTTTTTATCCATTCACGGGATGTGGGCATCACTAGCTCAGCCAGCATTTATTGCCCATCTCTCACTGACCTTATACAGAGGACATTTAAGAATCAACCACATTGCTGTGGGTCTGGCATCACATGTTGGCCAGACCGGGTAAGGACAGCGGATATCCCTCCCTAAAGGACATTAATGAACCAGATGGGTTTTTAATGACAATCGGCAATGAGTTCATGGTCACCATTGGCTTTTAGTTCCACATTTTTATTGAATTCAAATTCATTCAAGTGTTTTGCTCTGTGTTCCCAGAGCATTACCCCGGGTCTCTGGAGTACTCGCCCACTGACAATACCACTGCGCCACCACCTCCCCTGCTTCTGGACCCTGAAAAAACATCCTGGGAGTTTCCAAGGTTAAAGGTTGATATCTCGGGGGGTGATATTGTCTTATTTATTAGGACCAGTCAGTGTTGGAGATGGGAGTTGAGGGCGAGTGTGTTCCAATCCTCCCTGAGACAGAGCGTCAGTAGGAACATGGGGAGTGCCTGTCCTGTAGGCAATGGGGAACCTTAGGGATCGATGTGTGCCACGATCGATGGATCCAGCAGCAGAGAGCGGCTGCTTCTGTGATTAGTAATGCAATGCAAAATCCCAGTGCTCCAGTGTACCAGTAGATCCAGTTTACCAGGGGATCCAGTGTTCCAGTGGATCCAATGTATCTAGTGTACCAAAGGATACAGTGAACCAAATGGACCCAGTGTTCATATAGGTCATAATCCACTGGATCCAGTGTGCCAGTTGATGCAGTATTCCAGTGGATCTAGTGTCCCCGTAGATCTGGGGGACCAGGAGTTGGTATATTTTAGTGGACCTAATGTTCTCATAGATCTAGTGTTCCAGAGGATCCAGTATTCCAATGGATCCAATGTACCACTGGATCTAGTATTCCACTGGACCCAGTGTACTAATGGGAGAAATGGGAGTGAAAGGCAGTCACTGAGGGCAGTAAATCACTGGGAGCCAGAGGCCAGTGACTGAAGGGCATTAATAATTCTCACTGCCCTCCCGCAGATTGCGCTAACCTTTCACCCGCCACTCCACACTCAGAATCATTAAACAACAAGCTGTTGTAGTGAGGCTGCTGATTCATCCTCCATCCTTGCGAGTTTTAACAAGAGTCATGTAAGAAACTTGGAGAACTGGGCAGGGTTCTTGTAAGAAACGGTAAACTTTATTTACAGAGTTCCTGATGAAGATAAATGTTTGTTCCAAGACCAAGGCTAGAAAGATCCACCCCTCAGATTCCCTGCGCTTAGGGCTGATTCGCCTGTACAGTCACATGATCCCCATAGCAGTATGAAAGGTTTCACTTACAATTACTACACTCCTCCCCCTTTAACTTTGTTTAATCTCTCTTATTTGCAAGAATATTTTAACCCATATCATATACAAATATATACAGTTCCTGCAATTAGAAATTCAGTCTTTGAGGTGGTTTTCTGATTTGGCTAGAGCGATGCAACTCTACAACTTGGGATTCTTCAATGGGATTGAGTTGACCAGGACCTGCAGCATCAGGGACATCCTTGGACAATGGCAGCTCAGAATTATTTACTTCAACAGAGACATCAGGTTTGTCTATTCTTTGTCGATCTGGCACCTCAGGGATCAAAAGCTCAACTTCGATTGCAGGTGGATTAACAGGTTACTGGACGTATCTCAACTTCTTCGGTGATCCATGTGTTTCCTCCCAATCCTGTTTTCCATCTCCACTTGGTATGATAAAGATCCTATTTCAGAGACAATTTTACGAGGAACCCTCAGCCCAGTCACAAAATCTCTCACAAAAACTGTCTCTGCCACAGTAAATTCTCAATTTTTACTTTAAACATCGTGATTCACTTTGTGACTACTCTGGTTTTTCTCCACCTCCCCCTCTAAATTAAGGAATACTCGATCAATCTTGTACTGAGGCGGGGCTGCATTAGAAATTCAGACGCTGTTGAACCCATAGTTACATCAGGAGTCATGTGATGGTTCAAAAGCAATCTTTAAATTTGTGTTTCTAACGTTCCCTCAGATAGCTTCTTCACGCCTGTTTTAAAGGTTTGGACCTGCTCTTTCTGTTAACCCATTGGATGATACAGATGCTGTTCTGACATGTTTAATCCCATTTAGGTTCACCAACCTCTGGAATTCTGTACTAGTGAAAGCAGTACCACACAATGACTTCCGATAGGCCATGTACACTGAAACATTGGCGCAGTTTTTCAATGGTTGCAGACATAGAAATATAGAAACTAGGAGCAGGAGTAGGCCATTCGGCCCTTCGAGCCTGCTCCACCATTCATTATGATCATGGCTGATCATCCAACTCAATAACCTGCTCCCGCTTTCTCCCCATAACCTTTGATCCCTTTCGCCCCAAGAGCTATATCTAACTCCTTCTTGAAAACATACAATGTTTTGGCCTCAACTACTTTCTGTGGTAACGAATTCCACAGGCTCATCACTCTCTGGGTGAAGAAATTTCTCCTCATCTCAGTCCTAAATGGTCTACCTTATATCCTCAGACTGTGACCCCTGGTTCTGGACTCCCCCACCATCGGGAACATCCTTCCTGCATCTACCCTGTCTAGTCCTGTTAGAATTTTATAGGTTTCTATGAGATCCCCCCTCATTCTTCTGAACTCCAGTGAATATAATCCTAACCGATTCAATCTCTCCTCATATGTCAGTCCCGCCATCCCAGGAATCAGTCTGGTAAACCTTCGCTGCACTCCCTCTATAGCAAGAACATCCTTCCTCAGATAAAGAGACCAAAACTGCACACAATATTCCAGGTGTGGTCTCACCAAAGCCCTGTACAATTGCAGCAAGACATCCCTGTTCCTGTACTCAAATCCTCTGGCTATGAAGGCCAACATACCATTTGCCTTCTTTACCGCCTGCTGCACGGGCATGCTTACCTTCAGCGACTGGTGTACGAGGATACCCAGGTCTCATTGCACATTCCCCTCTCTCAATTTATAGCCATTCATATAATCTGCCTTCCTGTTTTTGCTACCAAAGTGGATAACCTCACATTTATCCACATTACACTGCATCTGCCATGCATTTGCCCACTCACTCAGCTTCTCCAAATTACACTGAAGCATTTGTTTATTATTATTGTGAATAACTGGGGTCCCAGCACCGATCCCTGCGGTACCCCACTAGTCACTGCCTGCCATTTGGAAAAAGACCTGTTTATTCCTACTCTTTGTTTCCTGTCTGCCAACCAGTTTTCTATCCATCTCAATACACTACCCCCAATCCCATGTGCTTTAATTTTACACGCTAATCTCTTATGTGGGACTTTGTCGAAAGCCTTCTGAAAGTCCAAATAAACCACATTCACTGGCTCCCCCTCATCAACTCTACTAGTTACATCCTCAAAAAATTCCAGTAGATTTGTCAAGCATGATTTCCCTTTCATAAATCCATGCTGATTCTGTCCGATTCTGCCACTGTTTTCCAAGTGCTCAGCTATTAAATCTTTTATAATAGACTCAAGAATTTTCCCCACTACCGACGTCAGGCTGACTGGTCTATAATTCCCTGTTTTCTCTCTACCTCCCTTTTTAAATAGTGGGGTTACATTAGCTACCCTCCAATCTGTAGGGACTGTTCCAGAGTCTATAGAATCTCGGAAGATGATCACCAATGCATCCACTATTTCTCGGGCCACTTCCTTAAATACTCTGGGATGTAGATTATCAGGACCTGGGGATTTATCGGCCTTCAATCCCATCAATTTCCCCAACACCATTTCCCTATTAATACTGATTTCTTTCAGTTCCCCCCTCTCGCTAAACCGTGTGTTCCCCAATATTTCTGCTATGTTATTTGTGTCCTCCTTTGTGAAGACAGAACCAAATTATGTATTTAGAACAAAAACAAAAATACCTGGAAAAACTCAGCAGGTCTGACAGCGTCTGCGGAGAGGAACACAGTAAACGTTTCGGGTCCGTATGACTCGTCAACAGAACTAAGGAAATATAGAAATGAGGTTGAAACATAAGCTGGTTGAGGGGGGTGAGACAGGTAGAGCTGGATAGAGGGCCAGTGATAGGTGGAGGCAAAGAAGAGATTGCCAAAGATGTCATAGACAAAAGGGTGTTGACAGTGGTGATATTAGCTAAGGAATGTGCTAATGGTGACATTAAGGGTAGAAAGCAGGACGAGCAAGTGACAGATAGCGCTAGTGGGGGTGGGGTGGGGGGAAATGGGCTAAAAGGTGAAGATAAAACAATGGATCAAAAATTTTAAAATAGGTGGGAAAAGAAAAGTAATTTTTTTTTAAAAAATTATAAATTATTGCAAAAAGGGGAATCGGAAAGCGGGTGGGGATGGAGGAGAGATTTCATGATCTAAAGTTGTTGAACTCAATATTCAGTCCGGAAGGCTGTAAAGTGCCTGGTCGGTAGATGAGATGCTGTTCCTCCAGTTTGCGTTGAGCTTCACTGGAACAATGCAGCAGGCCAAGGACGGACATGTGGGCATGAGAGCAGGGTGGGGTGTTAAAATGGCAAGCGACAGGAAGGTCTGGGTCATGCTTGCGGACAGACCGGAGGTGTTCCGCAAAGCGGTCACCCAGTCTGCGTTTGGTCTCTCCAATGTAGAGGAGACCGCATTGGGAGCAGCGAATGCAGTAGACTAAATTGAGGGAAGTGCAAGTGAAATGCTGCTTCACTTGAAAGGAGTGTTTGGGCCCTTGGACGGTGTGGAGAGGGGAAGTGAAGGGGCAGGTGTTGCACCTTCTGCGGTTGCATGGGAAGGTGCTGTGGGAGGGGGTTGAGGTGTAGGGGGTGATGGAGGAGTGGACCAGGGTGTCCCGGAGGGAACGATCCCTACGGAATGCCACCAGGGGGGGTGAAGGGAAGATGTGTTTGGTGGTGGCATCATGCTGGAGTTGGCGGAAATGGCGGAGGATGATCCTTTGAATGCGGAGGCTGAATTCCTTCGCCTCAGTCACATTTGTTCTGATGATGCCACTTTCCAAAACAGTTCCTCTGACATGTCCTCCTTCTTCCTTAACCGAGGTTTTCCATCCACGGTCGTTGACAGGGCCCTCAACCGTGTCCGGCCCATCTCCCGCACATCCGCCCTCACACCTTCCTCTCCCTCCCAGAAACATGATAGGGTCCCCCTTGTCCTCACTTATCATCCCACCAGCCTCCGCATTCAAAGGATCATCCTCCGCCATTTCCGCCAACTCCAGCATGATGCCACCACCAAACACATCTTCCCTTCAACCCCCCGGCAACATTCTGCAGGGATTGTTCCCTCCGGGACACCCTGGTCCACTCCTCCATCACCCCCTACACCTCAACCCCCTCCCACGGCACCTTCCCATGCAACTGCAGAAGGTGCAACATCTGCCCCTTTACTTCCCCCCTTCTCACCGTCCAAGGGCCCAAACACTCCTTTCAAGTGAAGCAGCATTTCACTTGCACTTCCCTCAATTTAGTCTACTGCATTCGTTGCTCCCAATGCGGTTTCCTCTACATTGGAGAGACCAAACGCAGACTGGGTGACCGCTTTGTAGAACACCTTCGGTCTGTCCACAAGCATTACCCAGACCTCCCTGTCGCTTGCCATTTCAACACTCCATCCTGTTCTTTTGCCCACATGTCTGTCCTTGGCTTGCTGCAATGTTCCAGTGAAGCCCAACGCAAACTGGAGGAACGGCACCTCAGCTTCCGACTAGGCACTTTACAGCCTTCCAGACTGAATATTGAGTTCAACAGTTTTAGATCATGAACTCTCTCCTCCATCCCCACTCCCTTTCTGATCCCCCTTTTTCCAATAATTTATAATTTTTTTAAAACAAAAATTGCTTTTCTTTTCCCACCTATTTCCATTATTTTTAAATGTATTTCCATCCATTGTTTTATCTCTACCTTTTAGCCTATTTCGATCCCTTCCCCCCACCCCACCCCCACTAGGGCTATCTGTACCTTGCTCGTCCTGCTTTCTACCCTGAAAGTCACCATTAGCACATTCCTTAGCTAATATCATCTCCGTCAACACCCCTTCGTCCTTTTGTCTATCACATCTTTGGTAATCTCTTCTTTGCCTCCACCTATCACTGGCCCTCTATCCAGCTCTACCTGTCCCACCCCCCTCAACCATCTTATATTTCACCACATTTCTCTATTTCCTTAGTTCTGATAAAGCGTCATACGGACTCGAAACGTTAACTGTATCCCTCTCCGCAGATGCTGTCAGAACTCCTGAGTTTTTCCAGGTATTTTTGTTTTTGTTCTAGATTTCCAGCATCCGCAGTATTTTGCTTTTATCAAGTATGTATTTAGTTGGTCAGCCATTTCTTTGTTCCCCATTATAAATTCCCATTTCTGACTGTAAGGGACCTACATTTGTCTTCACCAATCTTTTTCTCTTCACATACCTACAGAAACTTTTACAGTCAGTTTTTATGTTCCCTGCAAGCTTACTCTCGTACTCTATTTTCCCCTTCTTAATCAATCCCTTGGTCCTCCTTTGCTGAATTCTAAACTGCTCCCAATCCTCAGGTCTGTTGTTTTTTCTGGCCAATTTGTATGCCTCTTCCTTGGATCTAATACTCTCTAATTTCCCTTGTAAGCCATGGTTTGGCCACCTTTCCTGTTTTACTTTTGTGACAGACAGAAATAAACAATTGTTGCAGTTCACCCATGCGCTTTTTGAACGTTTGCCATTGCCTATCCACCGTCATCCCTTTAAATAACATTTCCCAATCCATCATAGTCAAATGATGATCTCACTTCCTACACATCCATTCACTTTGAATGTGCGTTGATGATCATTAAAAACACGGTGCCTAGAAATGGACCTACATAATCTATATATAGTCTAACCCAGGGTCAACCAGGCCACTCCCACAGATACAGTGGAGCTGAAATGGGCAACTTCTGCTGTTGCTGACAATGGAGACAGTGTTTAATCATTTTTCCTATATCACTACCTATACCTGGCCACCAGATATAACTTTGTGCAAGCATCTCCATTTTTGAAATGCTTGGATGTGCACTACCAAGCTCTGTCAATAGTGGTTCACTTACTTGCAAGGGGATGATGGCTCTTGCTCTCCACAAGATACCATCTTGACAATTTAATTCAGATTTACGAACATAGAATGGTTTTATTTCTTGTGCATTTGACCATCCTTGCAATACCTGTTCTGGGACTCTTGATAAAATTGGATCCCGGTTTGTCCAATTCTTTATCTGTTTCGCACAGACCGGTGAGGACTCCAGGAAATTCAACACAAGTATAACTTCTTGAGGCACAGGAGCATGTGGAATGCTACCTGGCAAAGGAAGACGACTGAGTGTATCTGCCCTTGCTATATGCACACCTGGACGGTGCATAAAGGTGTACTCATATGCCAACAAAATCAGAGCCCATCTCTGAATTCTAGTGGAGGCTATCCATGGGATTGCTTTATCTTCACTAAACAAACCCAATAGTGGCTTGTGATCTGACACTATGGTGAAGTGTAGACTGTGCAAATATCGATGGATCTTTACTCCAAATACGATAGATAAGCCTCTTTTTCAAATTGAGAGTAACCTTTCTCAGCTGCAGAGAGGGTTCTGGAGACATATCCTATTGACCTTTCGCATCCATCCTCCATCTTGTGTGACAATTCTGCTCCCAGTCCGTAGGGGGATACATCACAGCTGAGTATTAATTCCTTAGATGCGTCATCGTGCACTAACAGACATGACGAGTGTAAAAGCTTCTTGACTCTTGTGAAGTCTTCCTCTTGCTCTGCCTTCCGGGACCATCTGTGGTTCTTCTTCAATAATAAGTGTCAAGGGGCTAATACTGTAGATAGATTAGGCAAGGAGCGACTGTAATAATTTACCATGCCCAAAAAAGACTTGAGCTCAGTGATGTTGGAGGGAAAGGGCACTCCCTGGATTGTCCTGACCTTCTCCTCTATTGGATGCAGCCTCTTGGCATCCGCTTGACCCAAATATGTGGCTTCAGTTGCTTGGAAAGTGCACTTCTCTTTTTTCATACGCCAGCCCCCAAAAATCTCTTCAGAGCCTCCTCCAGGATGGCCAAATGTTCTGCTTCCTTTGATCCTGTGATCAGAACATCATCCAGGTACATCGGGGAAGTCCGTGTAATAAGCTTTCCATGGTTCTTTGGAAAATGGCACAGGCAGATGACACACCGAAGGGAAGGCGTGTATATTGGTACAGGCCCCTGTGTGTGTTTATGGTGACAAACCCTCTCGATGTGTTCTCCAGCTCCAGCTGTTGATACGCGTGGCTCATGTCTAGTTTGGTATAGGAACTTCCTCTTGCAAGTTTAACGTACAGATCTTTAGCCCTTGGGGTTGGATATTTGACCAATTTCGCAGCCTTGTTCACTGTTAATTTATATTCTCCGCAGACGCGAATGGTTTGATCTGGTATCATCTCAGGGACTATGGGTGCTGCCCATTCTGAAAATTGGACTGGCTGGATTATTCCTAACTTCTCCAAGCGGCACAATTCTGCATCTACATTCTCCTATAGGGCGTAAGGCACAGGTCTTGCCTTAAAAACTCTGGGGTTTAGTCTCAGAGTCTACATATATTTTAGTTGGTAGGACTTTTATCTTTCCCAACTCATCTCGGGATATTCTGTCTTTTTTTAACAACACTCCGGAATTCCTCCTGTTCTAACTTGAAAAATTCCTGACCAGCTGAGTTCAGAAGGTCAGGTCCTGGACCTGTCACAGCACTCACTGGAAGCTGGGCTGTCTGTTTCCTGTAGGATACAGGTACAGAGGTGATGCCTATTACTTCTCCAGTTTACGTTTCTGGCTGAATAGTGGTTTGCTCCAAACTCATTGGCTGGGAACCTTCTCTGAGGTATTTAAAGATGTTCCTCCCACCACTGTGGTCAATGCTCCTGTGTCAACCTCCATGAGCAGAGGCTTCCCATTGACCTGAAGGGTAACGGTGATTGGTTCAGTTTTCCTGGCCTTCAGATTGTGTAGGGAATAGATATCCGGATCAGTAGCTTCTGGCTCACCTATACTGTGCACTTCATTCAACTTGACCTGCTGTCTGATTGGCTGTCTTGACCTGGCCCTGCATTGTTTTATAACATGCCCTTTTTTGAGACAGTAATGGCATTCTGCCTCTTTAAATCTGCAGGTTTCTGGTACAGGGTCATCCCCACATCGGTAGCACTTTAACTTCTGGATTACTGGTGAGCTGCTTCCACAATATCTTTTTGTTTTTCTAGCAGTAGGAATCGTGCCTCACTTCGTGGTTACCTCCCCGATCTTCACACCACACACAGGGGCAGGTTCCCTCCCTAACTGAAGAACGGCGCCATGTTACACACTCTGCAGAGCCTGTGAGTCTCGCTCTGCACTCTCCATCGCTCGCGCTGTCTCCATGGTGCCCTTCAGGTCTATCTCAACTCCTGCAAGTGAACTGTGCTGAATGGTGGTTGTTGTGTACACTGCGGACCAGACGATCTGACAACATGTCGTTTCGAGTATCTCCCAAGTCACAGTGCTGCACAGGACCACCCCCTACACCGACCCCTGACCGCCCACAGCAATCCTGGACGGTGAAAGGTTTATCCTCAGCATTGAGTCCTGGTCATTCTGATCTCTCATCGATTCGCCAGCAGGAAGGCACAGGAAATGTTGCCCTTTCCCGTTCACTGACAGCTCTGACAGGGTGACAGAGCTCAGAAACAGTCCGGGTGTGACCTGGTTTATTGTTCCTCCCCCTTTGTCAGTGTCCCAGGAACAGGAGGAGGCCATTCAGCCCCGAACTTGAACCAATTTAGTCACTTAATTCAATCACAGCTGATCGGTATCTCAACGCCGTTTACCTTTGCCCCATATCCTTAACCTCCTCACTCAACAAAAACCCATCAATCTCACTCTTAAACTTCAATCCACCCCCAGCCTCAGTGTTTTAGGGGAGAGAGAGTTCCAGATTTCCGCTCCCCTCTGTGTGGGGAAACACTTCCCGACACCCCCCCTGACCGGCCTGGCCTGGATTTTAAGGTTCTGCCCCTTGTTTTGGACCATCCCCCCCTCCACCAACCAGAAGAAATAGTTTCTCTCTATCGACCCTGTCAAATCCTTTAATCATCTTAAACAGCTCGATTAGATGCTCCCTTAATCTGATAGTCTATGCATTACAAGCCTGGTCTGTACAAGGTTTATAATTTAACCCTTTCAGCCCCGGGGTCGATCTGGTGAATCTGAGCTGCTCCCCCTCCGAGGGTAATAAATCCTTCCTGAGGGGTGGGGCCCAGGACTGGACCCAGTTACTGCAGATGGAGCCTCATCAAGGCTCCGTCCACCAACACCCGGCTTGGGAGAGTCAGATACGTAGGGACATAAGAAATAGGAGCAGGAGGAGGCCATTCAGCCCCTCGAGTCTGCTTCTATCTATCTCGGCGCCATTTTCCTGTGTTATCTCCATGTTCCTTGACATCTTTAATAACGAGGGGCAGGATTTTTACCTGGCCGGGTGGGCACAGCCTGTAGGCCGGGAGGGGCTGCGAAACCACCCGCTGCCCGCAATCGGGCCCCCACCGCGGGTTCACGCTAGCCGACCAATTAACGGCCAGATAGCGTGAATCACGCACTGATAGGCTCAGAGCTACCGGGGTGAGGGGAGAGGAGGGTGAGTGTGGAAGGCAGTGAGGGCACGGGGGGTGAGGGGGTGAGGGGGGTGAGTGCGGAAGGCAGTGAGGGCACGGAGGGAGAGGGGAAAGGAGGGTGAGTGTGGAAGGCAGTGAGGGCACGGGGGGTGAGGGGGTGAGGGGGGTGAGTGTGGAAGGCAGTGAGGGCACGGAGGGAGAGGAGGGTGAGTGTGGAAGGCAGTGAGGGCATGGAGGGAGAGGAGGGTGAGTGTGGAAGGCAGTGAGGGCACGGAGGGAGAGGAGGGTGAGTGTGGAAGGCAGTGAGGGCACGGGGGGTGGAGGGAGAGGAGGGTGAGTGTGGAAGGCAGTGAGGGCACGGAGGGAGAGGAGGGTGAGTGTGGAAGGCAGTGAGGGCACGGAGGGAGAGGAGGGTGAGTGTGGAAGGCAGTGAGGGCACGGAGGGAGAGGAGGGTGAGTGTGGAAGGCAGTGAGGGCACGGGGGGTGGAGGGAGAGGAGGGTGAGTGTGGAAGGCAGTGAGGGCATGGAGGGAGAGGAGGGTGAGTGTGGAAGGCAGTGAGGGCACGGAGGGAGAGGAGGGTGAGTGTGGAAGGCAGTGAGGGCACGGGGGGTGAGGGGGTGAGGGGGGTGAG
This sequence comes from Cetorhinus maximus, assembly GCF_964194155.1. Taxonomy (NCBI): domain Eukaryota; kingdom Metazoa; phylum Chordata; class Chondrichthyes; order Lamniformes; family Cetorhinidae; genus Cetorhinus; species Cetorhinus maximus. The sequence continues at coordinate 2,625,477 of NC_135885.1, forward strand.
TGCGGAAGGCAGTGAGGGCACGGAGGGAGAGGGGAAAGGAGGGTGAGTGTGGAAGGCAGTGAGGGCACGGAGGGAGAGGAGGGTGAGTGTGGAAGGCAGTGAGGGCACGGGGGGTGAGGGGGTGAGGGGGGTGAGTGTGGAAGGCAGTGAGGGCACGGAGGGAGAGGAGGGTGAGTGTGGAAGGCAGTGAGGGCACGGAGGGAGAGGAGGGTGAGTGTGGAAGGCAGTGAGGGCACGGAGGGAGAGGAGGGTGAGTGTGGAAGGCAGTGAGGGCACGGAGGGAGAGGAGGGTGAGTGTGGAAGGCAGTGAGGGCACGGGGGGTGGAGGGAGAGGAGGGTGAGTGTGGAAGGCAGTGAGGGCACGGAGGGAGAGGAGGGTGAGTGTGGAAGGCAGTGAGGGCACGGGGGGTGGAGGGAGAGGAGGGTGAGTGTGGAAGGCAGTGAGGGCACGGGGGGTGGAGGGAGAGGAGGGTGAGTGTGGAAGGCAGTGAGGGCACGGAGGGAGAGGAGGGTGAGTGTGGAAGGCAGTGAGGGCACGGGGGGTGGAGGGAGAGGAGGGTGAGTGTGGAAGGCAGTGAGGGCATGGAGGGAGAGGAGGGTGAGTGTGGAAGGCAGTGAGGGCACGGAGGGAGAGGAGGGTGAGTGTGGAAGGCAGTGAGGGCACGGGGGGTGGAGGGAGAGGAGGGTGAGTGTGGAAGGCAGTGAGGGCACGGAGGGAGAGGAGGGTGAGTGTGGAAGGCAGTGAGGGCACGGAGGGAGAGGAGGGTGAGTGTGCGGTGAAAACTCCCTGAAGGCTCAGAGCTGCTCCAGGGAGCTGAAGGTAAATAAAGATTTGAACCAGGAGGTGAATGTGTTCCCTCGAGTGACTGCGCCACACGTACAGGGACACGTTCCAGATGGGATTTAAGCATTTTTATTTGATCTTTAATTAACATGGGAAACCCTGTCCCGCCCGTGGCTGCTTGACCTATTCACCCGCCCACCAACCGAACATTCGGACAGACAGCGAGAAATCCGATTTAGTTCATCGATTAGGGGCTTTAACGGTCAGCGGGCGCAATGCCACCTCTCACCCACCAAGCAAAGTACCACGAGACCGCACGATGATGTTGGGACGCTCGCCCGACGCTATCGCTCACTATTTTACTGTCGCTCAGGCCGGGCATGAACCTGCCCGATGGGGGAACATTCTGCCCTGGAAACCTATCGATTTCTGTCTTGAACAGATTCAATGACCGACCCTCCCACAGCCTCTGGGGTAGAGAATTCCAAAGATTCACCACCCTCTGAGTGAAGAAATTCCTCCTCAGCTCAGTCCGAAGTGGCCTGCCCCTTATTCTGAGACTGTGTCATACGGACTGGAAACATTAACCCTGTTTCTCTCTCCACAGAGGCTGCCGGACCTGCTGAGCTTTTCCAGTATTTTCTCTTTTTATTCCAGTCTCCTCAATCTCTCCACATCCCACTGTCCCAGGATTAGTCTGGTGAACCTCCACTGCACTTTCTCCATGGCAAGTACACCTTTCCTTAGGTAAGGGGACTATAACTGTACACAATACTCCAGGGAAGGTCTCACTAAGGCGCTATACAATCGCAGCAAACCTTCCTTACCCCTGTACTCAAATCCCCTTGGGATAAAATCCCCTTGGGATAAAATCCCTTCCTAACTGTTTGCTGCACCTGCAGGTTACCTTTCAGTGACTCATGAACAAGGACACCCAGGTCTCTTTGGACATCAATGTTTCCCAATCTCTCCTCATTTAAGAAATACTCCACAATTCTCCTCCTCCTCCCAAAGTGGATAACTTCACATTTTTTCACGTTATATTCCATCTGCCACTCAGGCTGCCTAAATCCCCTTGAAACCTCTTTGCATCCTCCTCACAACTCACAGTTCAACATGTTTTGTGTCATCAGCAAACTTGGAAATATTACAATTGGTCCCCACACCGGAGTCATTGATATAGATTGTGACCAGGTGGAGCCAAGCACTGGTCCTTGCAAGACAGAGAGAGACAGACAGACATAGACTGAAAGAGAGTGACAGAGAGGGACAGAGACAGATGGAGAGACGGAACTACCAGTATAGATTTAACCAACCCCAATGTCCTAGGAATCTAAAGCCCTCCCTCTTGTCTCATCTCTACAGCCACACACTCATCTGCTCCATCCTCCTATTTTTCTACTCACTTGCACACTGTACCGGGTGTAATACAGGGGTTACTACCATTGAGGTGCTGGTCGCTTGTTTCCCTCCCAGCTCCCTAAACTCTGCCTGCAGGACCACATCCCTCTCTCTACCTATGTCATTGGTACTGATGTGCACTACAAGTGCTGGCTGTTCACCCTCCCCTCTCTGAGTGCTCTCAGTGATATCCCTGACCCTGGAACCAGCGAGGCAATGCACCACCCCGGAGTCACGCCTGTTTTTATACCCTGACCATCCTTCTGCCTGCGCCGCCCCTCCCCCATACCCCCTCCCTGCTGACCCGGCTGTGGTGTTGCCATGTGCCATGGACCTGGCTCTGGTAACTCTCCCTCAGATAAACCATCCCTCTGACCAATATTCACAGCTCAATATTGGCTGGAGAGTGGGATGCACTCAGGGGCCTCCTGCACTACCTGCATGGGCCTTACTGATACCCCACGGAAACAGAGAGAGAGACAGACAGAGAATCAAAGAGAAACAGAGAGAGAGAGAGAGAGAGAAGGGAGAGATCAACCAACAGCTAAAGAAAAGCACTGGCAGGCTGCAGACAGACAGGCAGACGGACAGACAGGCAGACAGACAGACAGACGGACAGACAGGCAGGCAGACAGGCAGACAGACAGACAGACGGACAGACAGGCAGACAGACAGACAGACAGACGGACAGACAGGCAGACAGACAGGCAGACAGGCAGACAGACAGATAGACGGACAGACAGGCAGGCAGACAGGCAGACAGACAGACGGACGGACGGACAGACAGACAGACAGACAGACAGACAGACAGACAGGCAGGCAGACAGACGGACAGACAAACAGACAGATAGACAGACAGGCAGGCAGGCACACTGGCACACAGCCAGACAGACAGGCAGACTGGCAAACAGCCAGACAGACAGACAGGCAAACAGCCAGACAGACAGGCAGACAGCCAGACGGACAGGCAGACAGACAGACAGACAGGCAGGCAGGCAGGCAGGCAGACAGACAGGCAAACAGCCAGACAGACAGGCAGGCAGGCAGAGCCTGAATGGCCACTAACTGGTTCTGGTGACACTGTAGCTAACAGATCTCCGCTTCCCAGCTCGATGAACAACATGTCAGACAGGCCGCTCCAACAGAGAGATTTAATTTGGGGTTATGACACTGAAAGGTAAGCAGGCCCTGAAATTATCATTAACACATTGTCTCCGACTGTACAATCTCCTTCAGAATCTTTCTCCTGGGTGTTTAAAAACTGTAATAATGTTGTCAAGTTAAGAGCCTTCACCAGGGGAAGAATTTTCCCGTTGGCGTGTGGGGGAGGGTCTAACCCTAACCCTTAGCTGCTGGTTGACAAGGGCTATCCCCTCAGAAGGTGGCTCATGACGCCTCTCCGCCATCCAAGAACAGAAGCTGAGCAGCGGTACAATAGGAGCCAGGGCACCACAAGGGCTGTGGTGGAGAGAACCATCACTCTTCTCAAGATGCGATTCCGATGCCTGGACCGCTCAGGGGGCGCACTCCAGTACCCCCCAGACCGTGTCTCGGTGATAGTGGGTTGCATGCTGCACTCTCCACAATCTTGTGCTGGAAAGGGGGAGACGCTGTGGACGATGAAGATGTAGACACAGCGTCTGCGGCTGCACACGATGAGTCCAGCAGTGAGTCCGAGGATGAGCACACAGGGAAATGCTGAGGGGGTAGACGCTGACCCGGGCATACACCAGGGAGGCAGGGACACCCGGGAGGCTTTAATCCAATTAACCTTCAGCTAGAACACCACAGATAGATCTCCAGGACAAGCCTGGGCTGCAGGCTCCATACTCGATATCTAAGTGCAAAATCTGCCCGGTCAGCAGCACTAACTAAGGGCCTTGTTAATAAAGATGAATGTCCAAATAAACACTCATGACACTTTTCTTAAACATACACATGCAGAAGAAACGAGCCACCCTCAGCCCTGGTCACACATCTGGCATTTAATGTGTGAATCAGAAGCTCTTGCAATTATTAAACAATAGTGTAAACAATCCAAAATAAATCACAAGGACCTCATCTTGGGCCAACAGTAAAGCACCAGTGAGAAGCCCGGGGTGTGCCGAAGGTGCCTTATGTTTGCGTTTGCGGGGGCTATGTCTTGGTGCTGCCCCCTCGCTGGGAGTGGTATCTGAGCCAGCCTGACTCTGCTGTCCTGTTGGCCTCGATGACCTTGGCGGCCGTTCTCTGCCCCGTGCAGCCTGTGCTGGCCCCGCCTGGGAGGGAGCTGCCAGTTCCACAGTTGGCACCTCCCCAGTTGTCGTAGCCTCACCAGATGCAACGGTCACTGGCAGAGGGGCGGAGAAGCTGCTGCCCTCACCCGGAGCGTCCTGAGAGGAGCCCACAGAGACGCCAGGCAGCTGCTGCACTGATGTGAGGTCGCTCCGGACCTCCCTGCTCATCGTAGATGGATGGACACCGAGCTGGGAAACTTGGTGCCCAGACCATCTCCCACACTGGCACTGACCAGCTGAGGTCAATGCCGATGTGAGGTACTTGCTGGTCCGGGCACATCCCTAGGAAGCCCTGATGGGTCTCCTGGAGGAGTCTCTCCACGAGAGTCACCACTCTCTCCATGGGGGACGCATGGCGCTCGGACATGAGGCTCATTGCTTCGGCGATGGTCCACGTAGACCCCTCCACCACGGAGACCAAGCCAAGCACAGCCTCATGTATCCGCCCCCAGATGCTCCCACACACCCGGCTGCATTTCCTGCAGCTGCTGCATCGCGGACGACTCCAGAGGGACATCATCAGGCACCGACTGAGCATGTGCCTGGTCCCCTGCAGTCCTCCGACTGCTGGCACCATGGGCACTCTCTGTCTCTGCCAGCTCCTCCAGCGACTGTGAAGTGCCCTCACGCTGTGCCCCAGGACACTAGCCGATGATCTAACTCCCACCGAGGTGCTAGTATCTGCGCTGGTGCCTGCCTGGCAGAGATGGAGTGACACTGGTGAGTCCGAGACTTCAGGGCCCTCAGGTGTGAGAGGGGTCTCTGCTGCTCCTCCTCTCGGCCCAGCTCCACTGATGCTGAAAGGAAGGACGAGGACATTGGATCAGTTACCATGGAGACAATGTCAATGTGCATCCCTGTCCCCCGGATCATTATGCCCTCATCCTTCCATAAGCAATGGTCAAGCCATGTTGTAAACCTCAAACTGAACATTCAGCACTGTCATTGCTGCTGGGAGAACAATGGTGATCTCACTGCTGGGCAAACATACCTGCCCGTGGCAACCCAGCCT